>NC_069662.1:53530000-53845914 GCF_027244095.1 Hemicordylus capensis
TGGTAAAAACAGCACACTACTGGAAGATGGTGTCATGACCCTGGATCCAACTGAGGGATGAAGCAGATAGTACAGGAGATGAGACAGGATGGGAAGACTCTACGGATGGGAATAATCATAATTAAAAAACCTTTGTTAGCTCCTGTAGCAGATTATAGCCTTTATCTTGGAGCAAGCTCATGCGAGGGAAAGAAATGCTGAATCATCCCTGCTGAGCTGCATGACTAGGCTTCTCCTAAAACTCTTCTGTATTTTTGGTAGGTTCAAAAATGCCC
This sequence comes from Hemicordylus capensis, assembly GCF_027244095.1. Lineage (NCBI taxonomy): Eukaryota > Metazoa > Chordata > Lepidosauria > Squamata > Cordylidae > Hemicordylus > Hemicordylus capensis. The sequence continues at coordinate 53,530,276 of NC_069662.1, forward strand.
ACCACCACCCCTCTTTATAACAGAGCTTGAACCTCCCTGGGCTTGGGGTAGTATTCCCAGGGAAAACTCTTTTTATTTTGCTACTGAAGAAGTACAAAAATCTTCCACATGCAAACCTACACGTGGTGAGAAAACTGATAGCTGCTGAGCTCCTGAGGACATGTTTGCACCAGAGTAAACCCCCTTTCGGGGGCCCCTTTCCTGAGTTAAAAACCAACTTGGAGAGGCTTGCAAAAGAAAAGAACAAAAAGAAAAACAGCTTTATTCAAGTACCACAGACTGCTTCCATCTGAGGCTTTCTCAGCTTTTAGTTACAGATAAAAATACTCATTAGGTTACAAGAATACTTCGAAAGCACCCCGAATGATGTTGAGGTGGCACACTTTAAAAATCTTGGTTACTCAGTTGCAAAGAACAGGTATGCAGGAAAATGCAAACGCAAACTTAATTGCATACAGAGTCTTTTGCTACGCCCTAGGTGTATGGAGCGTAGGCTAGTGTTCCTTATTTCAATTACGTTGTAAGTAAACTATAATAGAACAGTTCAAGAATATGCAACACACACACACACACAGAATATAACTTCTAATGCAAAGTCTGACTAAACAAACTTTTCCCTAGACTAAACTTCCCGAAGCCAAAGCCCAGTCTTTCTTTTTCTTGAACTCACCAAACTCCAGAGGAAAATTCAAGCTTCCTGCCCACCTATTTTTCAAGGATCTGCAGAGTCATTTTCCTGTAGCCATCCCTCCTGGCCACATATCCTTCTCTCTAACAAATAACTCCCTTCTTCCTTCTAACAGCTCTCCAGGTCCTATCTCAAAGCTGAGAAAGCCTCAGATGGAAGCAGTCTGTAGTAATTGAATAAAAATGGGGTTTTTAGTTCTTTTATTTTTACAAGCCTCTCCAAGTTGGTTTTTAACTCAGGAAAAGGCGTATGTGTGAAGGGAGATTTCTCTGGTGCAAATGCATCCTCAAACGTTCAGCAGCTATCAGTTTTCTCACCATGTGTAGGCTTGCACATGGAAGATTTTTGTACTTATCTAATAGCAAAATAAAGAGTTTTCCCTGGGATTCCACCCCAAGCCCAGAAAGGTTCAAGCTCTATCAATAAGAAGGGTGGTGGTGGCGGCAGCATTTTGAACCTACTGATATTACAGAATAGTTTTAGGAGAAGCCTAGCCAAGTAGCTCAGCAGATAATTCAGCATTTATTTCCCTCACATGAGCTTGCTCTGAGACAAAGGCTTTAATTTGCTGCATAAATGAATTTGCTAAAATATCTGGGTAAGTTTAGGTAAATCTGAATGGTTTGGGATCAACATTTCACAAATTTGAAAGATGTTAGCACAAATAAACCAGATTCCCAGGCAGGCAATCCCAATTAGATTTCTAGGGGTCTGTATGATGGTTAGAGTTGTGAATCGAATAGTCTTCAACCATAATAGATTGCTTTGAGATGTGCAAATGGATTTGGAAAAGTGGGATCCATTACATCTATTTTGGCTGGGTCGAATTACCACTGTTTAGAAAGGCTCTGTGTATGTTGTTGATTCATTTGGATTTGTCCAGTGTATGGAATCACCATAAATGGGCATTTGGGTTAGCCTATGGAAGTGTCCCAAATTGACCTATAGTTGTCATTTGCAAGAAGGCTATTATAAACTGTTATTTAGGTGTTTTTTAACCCGTCCCCACCAGATTAAATATTATATACCTACATATCCAGATAAGTGCTGAGAAAATATGGGAGTACAGAGGCTAATCTCTTACATATTTTTTGCTGTTCTACAATACAGATGGTTTAGCTAAGGATGAAACTTAGTTATAATTTACTGATGGCTTGGATGCAATGATTTGGAAGAATTGATAGAGAATTGATAAATCAATTTACATCTGTGGTGAGATTAACCATGAGTAAAGGCTGGAAAAAAATTCAAAGCTTCCAACGTGGAAGTGGTGGATTTTGAAGGTATGGGACATTGCTATTATGGTAAAATTAACAAATTACATATGATATGCAGAAGGGAGACACAAAACTATGAGCATGTTCAGAGTCACTGCAGATGCTTGGTTGAACTGCAGCATTCCTGGTTTGTTTTTTTGTCCAAACGTGCCTCTCAAATTCAACCAAGGTTTTGTTTAGCCCAACAAACCAACCTTTTCAACCAAAGTTTGTAGTTGGATTGTTTTTTTTAATCGTGCTTCAGTTCACCATTGTTTATTCTCTGCTTGTTGCAAGAGTTTGCCTCCACCCACAAAAATGCTTGCGCAGAGCAGCTGAAAAGCAGCCTCTCCAAGGCTCCTTTGGATGTGCTCAGGCGAAACCTGACTAGTGACTAATGACATCACTACCACCATAAGCGGTCCACAACAGCAACTCCTCTATACTGTTGTGTGCTGGGTACAGACATCGACCAGGAGTTTCAGGGGGCAGGGGGGAAGGGCAGAGTGAACACAAGAGATGAAAGCAAGCCGCAAACGGTTTTCTGTGTTAGGGGTTCCGTGGGCTAGCATCCTCTTTTCCCTCTAACCTAAGAATTACAAGAAAGCTCTGTGATGACAAGAAAGCTGTGGGCTGCCCATCTTTGTATAGCTGTGCCATGGCTAGGCTCCGACCAGCATCCAAGGACAAGCGAAAAAAGTCGAAGCAGTTCACCCAGTGTTTCATGTAGATGTTAAAAAGCATCAGAGATAGGATGGAGCCCTGAGGGATACCATACAATACCTCTCACTTCAGAGAGCAACTATCTCCTAGTGACACCATCTGGAATCTACCTGAGGGATAGGAACGGAACCACTGCAGAGCAGTATCACCGATACCCAAATCCCCCAAATGACCCAGAAGGATACCATGGTCAATAGTATTGAAAGTCGCAGAAAGATCCAAAAGAACCAACAGAGTCACACTCCCTCTGTCCATTCCTTGGTTGAGATCATCCATCAGGCGACCAAGGCTGTCTCCACCCCATAGCCCACTCTAAAGCCATTTTGAAATGGATCTACATAATCAGTATCTTCCAAAACTACCTGGAGTTGATTAGTCATCACCCACTCAATTACTTTGCCCACCCAAAGGAGGTTGGAGACTGGCCTATAATTATCCATCACCAAGGGCTCTAGGGCAAGCTTCTTAAGTAAAGGTCTCACAGTTGCCTGCTCCAAACATGGAGGCATCCTGCCCTCCTTCAGCAAGGCATTTATGATGTCATCTAGGCCATCTCTAACAGTCTCCCTGATAGATGTTATAAGTCATGTTGGGCATGGATCCAAACGACAAGTGGTAGGCCAAACACCTCCAAGGAGTTTGTCCACATCCGCAGAAGTCACAAATTGAAACTGATTCATTCTAACTTAACCAGAGGAGTTACTGGACACCTCTGCAATTGACCATAACCGTGGAGTCCAAGTCAGCTTGAATGCAAGAGATTAGCACTTTAAAAAAATTGTTAAGAGCAAAAAATTGTTAAAAGCGTCATAGTGGGATGATGAAAAATCCAAATCTAAGTTCAGAGAAGCGGGAACCTGAGTCAGTCCTCTCACAACTCTTAACAACTCCACTGGACATGAACTTGTGGATGCAATACGTGTAGAACAGAATTGCTTCTTTGCTGCTCATATTACCACAGAATAAGCCTTCAGATGGGCTTTATGTTGTGTCTTATCGGATTCAAGTCAAGTCTTCCTCCACTTTTGCTCTAGTCTTCTCCCTTGCTACTATAGCTTCTGTAGCTGTTCAGTATACCATGAAGCCAAGGAACAGGGAGGTACGTAAGCTGGGAGTGTTTCTGGACTCTGCACTCTGGTTTCTCAGGTTGATCAGGAGCGCTTTCTATCAACTTTGGTTGATACGACAGCTGCGTCTGTTCCTTGGAAATGATCTCGGAACTGTGGTGCACTCTCTGGTAACCTCTAGGCTTGACTACTCCAATGCACTCTACGTAGGGTTGCCTTTGTATTTCGTTCAGAAGCTTCAGTTGGTCCAAAATTGGTTGGTCCCAAACTAGATTGGTCTCCAGGTTTTCTCAGAGAGACTGTATTATGCCTGTTTTAAAACAACTGCATTGACTGCCAATCGTTTCTGGGCAAAATAAATAAATAAATAAATAAAAATGCCAGTAATTATTTTTCAAGCCCTAAACGGCTTAGAACTGGGTTACCTGAGAGAGTACCTTCTTCCGCATGATCCCCACCGCACATTAAGGTCATCAAGAGAGGTCCATCTCTGGATGCTGCCAGTGCGTCTAGTGACAACTCAGGAGGGGGCCTTCTCTGTAGTCGCTCCTGGGCTGTGGAATGTGCTCCTTATAGATATTAGTAGCTTAATCAGCCTTTAAAAGACTGGTTTGTATCAGCATTTAAAAGAGTCCTTAAGAAGCACTTTTTAAGCCTGGCTTTACTAATCTTTGAATATTTTAAGTTGTTTTAAATCATTGTGGTTTTAATAGCTTGTTTTATCGAGGTTTTATTGTTTTTGTTGTTATGAACCGCCTAAAGCTTTGGAGTCAGGCAGTATATTAAATAAATAAACAAATAAATAAGCTTTTCAACACCCATGCCAAGCTGGTGACCAGTGGTAAGGGAAGGAGTGACAGGGCAAAGCATTGCCAGGAGCTGAGCAGACTTGGAACTCTGGGATTGTGTTTGGGAGGACTGGGGAAAGGGTGGGGTCACACAAACTACTGGCAGCCAAAACCGCACTATTGCTGATAGTCTGTGGAGCGGATCTCTGCTTGTTTTTAGAAGTTTGCTTAAAATGAAATTTGGCTCCATGTTGTGTCTGACAGGGCCCAAAGAGTCTGGGCACATATGGTCATTATTTACCCAATACTGGAACAATACACTTCAAGATAACGTTCAGCCATTTGTGGTACTGAATTCAATTTAGGCATAATTAAATGTTAGGACAACAGGATGGAGGATTAAAGAGGCTGAAGTTATTAGGAAAGCAATGTAAGAGCTATTAATAATAGATTGGAAACATTAGAGTATTATATTAATTATGTAATATATCAGTATTGGTGAATATTAGACATATACCTATTAATGTATTTATTCATTTTTGTTGACTTCATTGGTTTACTATTATGTTAAGTGAAGTATATTTCTAATAAAAAAAATTTAAAAAGAGGAAAGAAAAGGGCTTTATGGTTGTAGCAAAAGACTTGAAATCTGTAGTCAGCTCCCAAATGAGGATCATAGCAAGTCCCTAGATTGAAAGGGGAAATGAGGTAGGAAACAAATCCAGACTAAAGTCATGGAATTTATATTTGCTTCCAGCACCATCTGCTGTCTGTTTGAATTCACAGCTAGCACATGTCTATCGATTTTTAACTGTGTTTCACCCAGCTTTAAAGATAATAACAAAGCAGAACACATGCAGGATAGGCAGTTAAATAGCCGGCTTAACACAGAATCTGTGTGTGGAAACATCCACCGTAAAATCCACTCCAATACAAGCACAATGTCTCACTATTATCTACATACCTTCTGTGTTCTGTACATTAGTATAGAATGACACCGGCATGCATGCAGTTGGCATTGGGGCGGGGCTGTAATTGGACGCATGGGTTTGAAGAGCCCCCGCCTCCAAGGCCACCAGGCTTGCTTCTTCTCCCTCACCTCGCTGCCCTTGCCACGTGGTGAGGGCAGGAAAATATCACTTAACCAGCAGCAGCAAACTTAGCCACCACTAGTATCTGGAATGCTGCACAGGACAGAGGTGCGACAGTACCCTTATTCTAGGCCTTTATCTCGATGGTGGATTGCAGCACAGCATAGCTCAAACCAATCAGTTCCTCAGCCTTAGTGATACAGGAAATAAGATGCTTGAATCCTGCTACTGGTTCCCCTTGTTCAAGCCACACAGGCAAGACAGTTGCTAGGATTTGTGTTTCTAACACATTTCAATACAAATCTTTATCATATTTAAACCCCTTATGACCCAGCTAAACAAAACTAATTGCAATGACCGCTAACAACTAGATTTTTTTAACTGAACACCAATCCTAGCAGCTTTTCTGTCTGTGTGTTTGTTCTGCACTTACAGTGGTCCTTGATCGTTTTCTTCATCTGCTGTCAGCATCTGGCAGCAAGCAACATCATGACTGTGGTGGTGAAGTTCTTTCCAGGGATACTCTAGGAGTGGCATTTAGTGTTAGTACTTGTTTCTAGCTATTGGTAAGAAGGTATATGAAGAACAGCCAACTCCCACATACTGTAGTTCTGCCTGACCCATAAGAACAGGGAGAGAGGCTCTAATACATGTTCCACTGTCTTCTGAAGTATGGTAGCTGGTGGCGCATGGGCAGGCCTTTTCTTCCGTGGCCCCAGCTCTGTGAAACTGCTGATCTCCAGCTCACTTCCTCATCCTGTTCAGTTTTAGAAAAAAATTGAAGCCCTTTCTATTTCAGATTGACTGCCCCGGTCCCTAGTTTGTGTTTGATTTGTTGCTGCTCTTTTTCTCCTTTAAAAAAAACAAAACAGATTTTTTTTTATTGCTAGGGTGTGGTGTTTTTTCTTGCTTGATTGTATTTTTATTGTATTTATCGTGTGTATTTTGACATTATAAGCTACTTCAAATCCACTTGATGATGATTTAGCAAGTAACAAACTTTTAAATAATGTGAAAATATTGTGATTTGATTCTGTTGCTGTCTAAGCAGAGGACCATAATTACAGTGACCCTGCATGTAATATGGGACCATATTGACTTCAGTGTAGAGGCCACAAGTCTAATAAGACTCTCCTGTCTAAGACAACCAGGGGGCAGGGGGGAACAAGGCTTCTGAGATGAGGCTTAGATCCTGTCTGTAAAGTCAGGATTCCTCTCCTGAGTAGGACTCTAAAATGGACTGTCTCATCCCACCAAGCACGTAGGTTTCGTGGATTCAGGCTCATTGCTGTCTGTTTTTGAGGACAAGGTGATGGAGCCCCAGAATCAAGCAGTGAATTCAGTTGAGGTAGGTTGGGTCCCTGATTCTGTAGGTTTCCTGGGATGGCTTTTGTTCTGAGGTTCCATCAGGAAGCCCCTTCTTTTCCTGGTCTCTGCTGGAGCCTATGGTGGGCTCCACCTCTGTTAATAATGCCATTGTTAATATTGGCAAATGGTGCTACTGCTGGAGGAGGAGGAGTGTTCTAGGACCTGCAAGTTATCATCTACCTCCCTCCTGAGCAAAGCCTCATAGGACGAAACTCATATTATTCTTTTAAATGGAAGTTATCTTTATAACGCCATTAATTAATTAATTATACTGCCTTTCATTAAAATAATCTCAAGATGGTTTATAAGATACTTAAAACAATATAAAATTAAATTGGAATAAAAATACAAATCTAATTAAGAAGTTTAAAAACATGTACAATATAACCATAAGATACAAAGCTGCAGCAACAACACACTCATAGAAAATACTCATTAAAAAGCTCAGGTAAAAAGCCAAGGTTTTACTGCTTTTACAAATTGTGATGGAGATTGGGGAGCAGATGCCCCCCAGGAGAGCATTCCAACTCTGGGGGCAATAACTGAGAAGGCCCTGTCCTGTGTACACAAAAGGCAAACCTCCCTCATTGTCGGCACACAGATAATGTATTTTCCCCCTATGACTTCGGCAAGCGGGCAGAAATTATTGGGAGCAGGCAGTCCCTCAGGTATCCAGGGTCCAAACTGTTTAAAGGTCAAATTCTGATTTAATTTGGCCTATTTTATTCTCCAAACCATTATTTTTTTAAGATTGTGAGCCCCATGGGGACTGGAGTACTTACATTTCAAAAATATGCTGTAAGTTTATCATAGTCCACAGGACAAAGCAGAATAAAAATAAAATAAATAAAACAAACTACTACAAAACAAAATCTGATTCTGGTTGTGAGAGTTGGCAGGTTCTGACACCATCCAGGCTCTGAATCTTCAAGTCAATGTTTATACTACAGACTAATAGTGGCACTGCAGAATTAAGACATAAGGAAAGCATGCTTTCATTAAAACAAAAACACAGAGAAAAAAGGTAGAAGTTGATCAAACCTAAAGATACTGTACCCTAGAGAAAAGCCATAAAAAGAAAGCATTTGCAGATGAAACACAATGAGGTGTCAACAGTATTCCTTCTAGAGTCCCTGAAAAACACAGGGCTCTGATCTCATCCATCTTGCATCTGAATATTTGCACAGAGGGAGAAAAGGTATCCTGCAAACAGCTGGTCTTTGCTGGACTTTGGAAGCAGATTTTTCTGGTGGGATTTGGGGGATCATTATCTCCTGAGAAACATCTGGAGTTTCTCCAGCCTGTTCACAGGGTGGTCAAGTGTTCTACACAAAGTACCAGCAGGCTAAGAACAGAGGTCCTTGCAATTTCCTAAGAAACTGTCAGCTTCTGAACAGAAAGAAATGTAAGGTATGAAAAAATAGCTTGGTTTCCACATAGGTAGTAAAAAGCTCATACAAATAGGGCAGTCACAGAGAAAGAAACATTACTCCTTCTGAGGAAATTATCTTGGATTGTCTTAGGAAAATCATGTTCTACAGAAAGATAGATGAGCATAGCATAGTCAGATGCAATTAAGAATGTGGTTGTAATACTACTGGGTGAACAAAAGGTCAGCTAGGATCTACTAGTAGTAGATCTGTGTGATTTGCAGTACTTTTTTAAAAAAGGGATTAAGTGCATCTTAATGTCAGTATCAAGTAAAACTGCAAGTAAAATAACTCTCAGCCATAATCTACAGTGAGATCCAGTTGTGTCCCAACATTACCTGTGTATTTTGTTATTCAGGAATCAGGATATCAACAACTGAGCAGTTTCAGACACAGTGAATTAACTGTGCAGTGTTCAGACCAGCCTCCATTCTGGCCCTTCTCTTGGGCTAGAAAAAACCTTACAGGCTTATGTTATATAGCCCTGCAAGGCAGCTGTCTATGATCCACTAAATTAGTGTGGAGTCTGAATTAATAGTTGAGATTCATAAGAACATAAGAACAGCCCTGCTGGATCAGGCCTAAGGCCCATCCAGTCCAGCATCCTGTTCCTCACAGTGGCCCACCAGATGCCGCTGGAAGCCACAGACAGGAGTTGAGGGCATGCCCTCTCTCCTGCCATTACTCCCCTGCAACTGGTACTCAGAGGCATCCTGCCTTTGAGGCTGGAGGTGGCCTAGAGCCCTCCGACTAGTAGCCATTGATAGACTTCTCCTCCATGAAGTCATCCAAACCCCTCTTAAAGCCAACCAGGTTGTTGGCTGTCACCACATCCTGTGGCAGAGAGTTCTATATCTTGTCTCCTGCTAACTGAGCAAAGAGGAATCTTTTTAAAGTGGTGATTCTCTTTATTTAGCAGGGGAAGAGCAACTGGCCCTATCCATCCCTAGCACAGCATCCCTCCAGTGGCTGTTGCTGGTGTCTATCTTATGTTTCTTTTTAAAATTGTGAGCCCTTTGGGGACGGTGGCCATATTATTTATTTAATCTATGTAAACGGCTTTGGGAACTTTTGTTGAAAAGCAGTATATAAATATTTGTCAGATTTGTATATAATTTGAAACCTTAGTTTGTGCTAACCATCATTTGAGTTTCCAGATGTCTAACAGGAAAACCGGGATTTAGAGCTGCTCATCTGCTTTTGTTTTCCATCTGCTCAGGATTCAGCGTCATAAATTCACTTGTTTCCAAAGCGGAGTAGTCTCCTGAGATGGAGCGATGGCCCTAACTAAGGTTTATCAATCATGTGATTTCAGACAAAATCATGGTTAGCATGGTTCTAATTTTTTTACTCCAAACACACCACAGTTTGTGAGCAGAATTAAGTTCAGAACTAACATATCATCATGGTTTAGCTAAACAAACTGGTTTTGGGTTATGTCTGAACCCACCCATAGTGTTAGGGTAGGCTGGCTTCCACATGGGCCAGTCACAAGAAATGTACATCCTATGGATTTTGCAACTAGAAATATGAAAAACTGGACCAGACAGAAACAACTGATGGAGTTGATTCTTGCAGAGCCAAAATCAGGTAACTGCTCTGCAACCCCAAAAGCTGCCTATGTTCTAATTGTGTTGGTCCAAAAGGCAAATATATTTGCTTTTCATGTTATTTATCATATTGAATTAAATATATGTATAGATGTTGTTGAAATGTATTATTAATGATTATATCTATTTATTATGTACTGTACATATGGAGACACCATCATATGCCTGCATCTAGTTCAGCTGGGTATCCCCTCCCTCATCCCAGCAGCTATATAATACCAACTGCCCTGTGAGAGCCCAAGGAGGGAGGCGAACACCATTATGCATCTGCTCTTGGATCAGCTCACTGTTGCTCCTGTGATTCCCCACTGTGTTTAGAGGAACTAAGCTTTCAGCATGTATGGGAGAGGGTTTTTTTTTGTTTTTTTAAATGTTGCCTGTTTCTGTCAAAAACAACTCCCAAAGTGGCATACTCATATTAAAACCACAGTAACAATAAGATATGCATTGTTTCTTTGCTTTGCTTCCAAGTACAGTATTTTAAAGATTGTTTCTCTATCCTTCAATATCTTTCCTCAGATAAATTCCTTTAATGATTTTAACGTTTAACTGCATATTTTGTTCGTGGAGTGTTCTATTCTGTGAGGCACTGGGATGCGAGCGAGGAAAGCAGGATACAAATTGAACAAAAATGTATGCTTCTGGGAAGGGGAGAGTACATGGAAGATCAATTGTAGATTAACTGTATTAAATCTTGGTATCAAGCAGTATGAAGGATTATTTTAGTTACGACTGGCTTTCTATGAACCTTCAATAAAACGGTTAACTACTGTATAATAATAATAAAAAATTTAAAAAGTAAAGACAGTTTGGGTATTATGTGCAGACAACCTGCCCCGCCCCCGCTCTTTTCTCTTCCTCCAGCCAATCACTCTTGGAACTTTCCCCTCCTCTCATCTACCAGACGGCTGATCTCGCTTTTCTCAATTCCGCCCCACTTTTTTTTTTCTTTTAGCGGGAAAAGAGTTAAAACTATGCCAACCGACTGTTTCTTTTGCTTATCTCTGGGTGAACAATCCACTTCCCCGAGATCTCATTGGGTTGGCAACATTTCCTCCAATCGCATGGCAAAGGTCGCTTGGTCAACTAAATGAGTGGGCGGGGAGAAAATAATGGAAAGGATAGGATTGGAGGCTGGAGTTGCCCAATGCACATAGAAGCGCGTGCCAAATTGGGAAAGAGGAACGTCCTACGAGTTCCCAATTGGCTTGTTCCCACCAGACAAACGATGATAATCACCGACGGGCGCGAGAGGGGGCGGAGGAAAGCAAAGCTCTATTGGCTATCCTGAGTTGCATACCCTTCGCGATTTCGTCTCGAGAGAGACACGAAGGTGGGCGTTCCGGGAGAAAAAAGGACGGCTTCTCATTGGTTAGCTTGCTCAGGGCGAAGTCCAATCGCCTGGCGGCAAGAGCAACGAGAGTGGACAAGGCTCTCTGCCTCCATCCCCTCCCCCCCGTCAGGCGTGGTAACGGCTGCTCTGGCTCTCCTCCCCCCTCCCTCCCAGTGTCAGAGCTAGTCTCGGCCCGGTGTCCAGGATGGGGCGGAGGGAGCGCCTTCTCCTTCCCCTCGCCCGTCTGCTCGAGTAATGGCGGGGAGCCCACAACGTTTCTCTTTGCCCCCTGGTTTCGCATGAGAAGGGGGAGTGAGATGCGCCCTTAAGCCTGTGTAGGGAAGGGGATGGAGGTGAGGGGGTGGTGGGGGAAACGGGGGCTGAGAGCTGGGGAAGAATGATGAGACTGGTGATGGGGTCTGAGGTGGAAGACGTTGAGGGAGAGGCACAGCGGGGAGCATAAAGGTAGCTGAGTGGAGAGGCACCTCTGGGGAGGGGTGAGTGAAGGAGACACGGGTGGCGAGGTGGGAGAGAGGGGTGGCGAGGAAAGGAGAGGCTGGAAGGGCATGAAACAACGAGCACGCCTTGTGGAGGAGAAGCCCCTCTGGAGGGCTTTCGGGAGAGCTAGTAGGGTTAAGGTATCAATTCAGGGAAGGAATAAACAGAGAATGGCAAAGAAACTGAAAGCAGTGTAGGGAGGCGTAAAAGGTTGAAGGGAATGTAGAAAGGGAGATAAGAGGGGACTCTGGCGCTAATAGAGTACCACTCAGGTGGACAAGAGTGAAGAGAACGTGAAATGGTTGGAAAGCCAAAATTGAACTTTGTGCTGAACCATGCTTTTCTAGTCATGCTTTTCATCATTGGCCTGTCACTTCACGCTTGGCAAACGCATATTGCTTAGGTGTGAGAAATGTTTGCCTTTGGGATTGGGAACATGGCTCCAGATTCAGAGGTGTAAATAGGCATTGGAGTAAAACCTCCCCCCCCCTTTAAAGGGCGATTCACTTTGCTAACTGTCATCTCGGCACCTGTGAATCTCTTCCTCTCAGACTTTACTTACAATCCAACATAAAACTGGCACAGGTCTGGGAGATATGAAGGTCCTGTGTCATTCTCTTCTCATGTTTTGTGAGCCTTACTGTATGTCTGGTCTTGAGGTGAGGGAGAAATTTGGAGTGGGTGGTATAATAGACCTGCTTCTTGAAACTCTGCTTAATGGAAATGTGCAGGCAAATTTAAACACTTGGTATCAATGTAAAACAAACAGTTTAGACATAGGTTAATTGTTTATTTCTACTTTCAATGTTTTGTCTCAGCATAAAGTAGCTTTCAGAGGCACCAGCCGCTATAGTGCAGAGCCCAGTGGAAGACTGACGGATGTGTTCAATAACGTTATCATGACAGGTTGCAGCTCCTTCTATGATTGCTACAAATTGCAGGTTCAGTCAGTTATATTCATTTACGTATGCCTTTTACCAGAGACAGTTCTCCTTCAGAAGTACAATAGAGTAAACATAATAAAGCACTGTGTGGCAGTTATTATGGTTTTGTTTGATTATACTGGCTTGATAATAAACACTACTTGAAATGCACTAGTACCTGACCTCATGTGATTTCTGTGCTGGAGTAATAAAAACAGAGTAAATTAATATAAAGTAAGAACCACACTCCAATTTATATGCTTTTTACTCGGCCTTGTAGTTCTCCTGTCCATGGCCTGTTTTACTTTCTGCTGTTGTCCTACCTCTGCATCATGTTATGATATCTCAGGGGACAGCTTTCTGCATTCAATCGTGTGTTGCATCTAGAAGAGCTAGAAGGAGTTGGAGCTAGACACTTCCCTCTCTTCTGCTACTTTTCTACACTCATGTTTTGTTTTCATGTGCTGTTAGTCTGCTTCTGAGTGAAGTACACAAGAATTCAATATACCTGAACTTAAACATATTTGATCGGTGAGAACAAAAATAAAATTAGAATTGGCTAAGTTGCATACAGTTTTGATAAAACAAAGGTGTAACTAAGCCTGTTCCTGTGGATTTATTAATGTGTTATTACTCCAAGCGGATCAGAGTGGTATACATTGACATTTCCAGGTGGCTGTCCAGGTACTGGCAAAGCCTAGATAATTTTATTTTAAAAGACTGTTACGGTATAAGTAGTAGGTAGTTTGTTACTTCTCTTTTAGAAAAAAAAATCATCCCAGCAAAATAAAATTTAAAAGGTTACAGTAATTACTTCATTAGTGCAGTGTTGTGCCCTCTGGCATGATAGGGAGAGTCAGGATGTGCTGGTGCAGCCATGTAGGTTGTTGCTCCAGGTTCAAAGGCAGTGTGTCACTGAATACCAGTTGTAGGGGGCCAACGGTAGGAGAAGAGTGGACATTGGGAAACAGGATGCTGGACTTTCTGGATGGACCCTTCATCTCACCCTGCAGGTCTCTTAGGTCCTTATAGTGCTCCACTGTGACAGTTTGAAGTTGCCTGTTGTTCTAAGCATTGGACAGATCCAAACATAAGGCAAGAGGAGAGAATAGTTGTGTGTAATTCAGGTCTCTCTTGAAGTGGAGGGGGAGCAACAGACCTGAGCTATCTCTCTCCCCCTACCCCCCCCACCTCAAGAGAGACCTTTGTTCTCCATAATGCCTTCTGACTCCCTATGTGTGTTTGTGTGTATAATCTTTTTTTAAAATAGCCATTAGTTTTTGAAAAATTGCTTTTAGACATCCTAAAGAAAAATCTGTTTCAGTAAATGTACAAAATCTTATGGTAAATATGTTATGCAACAATATTTGTATGTTTGGATGTGCTATTACGTCTTCTACAACTATATCTACTTTGATAATATTTTGTAGTTTATTTTTACTCAACCATCAACTTCCTAGGTCTTGTCTCCAGCTACAATCATATTTGTTGTATTTGTATACAGTTCCCCAGCTGCTATAATCTTATAAGGTTACCAAGGCTTATGTGGGATTGGCATCCAGCCTGGAAAATGTTTCAAATTTCTGTTTTAAAGAGGCATTAAATTGTAAAGTACTTTGCTCATTAACAGTACTGTATAAATGACTGTACAGATACGATGAATATTTATATACTACTATTCAAAAAAGGTTCCCAAAGTGGTTTACATAGACATAAATAAATAAAATGGCTTCCTGTCCCCAAAGGACTCATAATCTAAAAAAGAAACATAAGATAGACACCAGCAACAGCCACTGGAAAGATGCTGTGCTGGGGATGGATAGGGCCAGTTGCTCCCCCCTGCTAAATAAAGAGAATCACCACTTTAAAAAGGTGTCTCTTTGTTCAGTTAGCAGGGGACTAACTTTATATGTGGATGAACATCAATGGAATAAGTTATTTATTTATTTACTTATTTTATTGTTAAATTTTAATACCACTTTTCATTAAAATAATATCCAGGTGGTTTACAAGACATTTAAAACAATATAAAACTGTATAATAAAAATTACATTTGAATATAAAAAATACAAATCTAAATAAAAGTTTTTAAAACATGTACAATATAACCATAACATACAAAGAAGCAGCAACAAAACTGTCATATAAAAGCTCAGTTAAAAAGCCAAGGTTTTACTTGCTTACTAAAAACAGTGATGGAGACTGGGGAGCGAATGCCTACCGGGAGAGCATTTCAAAGTCTGGGGGCAATAACTGAGAAAGTTCTGTCCTGCGTGCACAAAAGGTGAATGTAGTCATCTCAGGAATTCAGATTCCCAAGTTAAGAGAAGAACTGATATGCATATATGAGATGATTGATCTTAGACATATATCACAAAGCACTTACATGCTTAATTTTTGAAAAGTAGACATACAGCATGCCAAACCAGAGAACCACAGGTGCAGCAGAAGGTTGTTTTACATAGTAAAGGTAAAGCGTGCCGTCAAGTCAATTTTGACTCCTGGCACCCACAGAAACCTGTGGTTTTCTTTGGTAGAATACAGGAGGGGTTTAGCATTGCCTCCTCCTGGGCAGTATGAGATGATGCCTTTTCCTATATCGCTGCTGCTCGATATAGTACCAGCAGGGATTCAAACCAGCAACCTTCTGCTTGTTAGTCAAGCATTTCCCCACTGTGCCACTTCAGATGTAGCAATCATGAAGACACAACAATGCCTTGATTACAAACGTATATACACAAGTTTCTGCATGGAGCAAAGCATGCATTTTGCATGCAACATATTGCTGGATGTGGTCTATTGTTTTCTGGTAGCAGACTTTTACACATCCAGACTATGGCCTGTTTGCATGCAGATTTTGTCTTCTGGGTCACGATCACACAATGTATAACTCACTTCTAGTTTTGGAAAAAGTGAATAAAAAATAATAAATGCTGGTTACACAGTAGATATTTTCCTAATAAGTGAAATCCGAATAAAATAAAACAAAGTGCTGTATTTAGCCCAACAGGTTTAAATTTCCTACTGCTTTGCAAAAGCCTGCTGAACTACGCTTTGCATCAACAATAAACGTATTTTAGCTATCAGAAGTAATTGCTTACTGCTCCCAGTGAGATTAATGTGGGAGCTTTCTGCTCCCAGTGAGATTAATGTCTATTGTTGTTCATGTCCTCATTTTCTTAAAATCATTTTGTTACAAAATCAAAACGTTAAGTATTAGAAATGTAATGAGATACATTTGTGACTGATACCTTGTGCCTTTGCTATGACCCCTTAAGATCTTGAAGGTGTTTTTCCTCTGGGTCAAATTGGCTAATTCCTCTCTCTAGTAGTTTAACTTGGCTCATCTACACCAGTCATGTATCCAGTACTGTTTTGTGTTATGAGGCTGAACTTCATAGCCTTTTGATCCTTCCCAACCCATTGATTTTCAGTTTAGGAAACTAGATGTGACATGCAATATAACAAGTAACATGCTGATATTTATATTACATCTTCTTGCATTTAAAATACAGAGTGAAGAGAATGTAGACTTACGGCAGACTTACAGTACTTCACTTTCTACAGCCTCTGAATGTTCAAACCATGCTGACTCTTCTCTTTTCTATGTCCCATGGTCTACATATGCAGATGATATTAAACAACTCCCTAGTTCTCAGATTAGTGTAAAGAACAGGTACTTGATCTAAAGTTGAATAAATAGGAAGGGGGGAAATGTGACAAATTGTTTTGATTAGGTAGTTCATCTGTACAGTATTGTAGGTTGTAATAAAATAAATTTGTCTAAAATTAGTATGATGCTTTTTTAGAGGAGACATTTTGCTGTGGTCACTTTGGTTTTCCTAAATTGTCCCTTCTATTGTGCAAGTGTCTTTCTGGTCTAAGGCATTTTGTTCTATTCTTGCCATTAATTTGTAGCATACTATTGTCTGAATGATAAGGGTTATATCAGGAAAGGGATTGTTGCGTGATATGTGTCTTGCGGCGGGGGTTTGTGACTCTAGATTATCTTGGGATTGCTTCCAGGCCACTGAATCTATGAGTTACTTCTTTTGATCAAGTTTCTGCTTTTTTGACAACTTACTTATTCAGTGTGTTCACTGTTTTATGCCTTGTGGGTATGGTTTTGTTCATTTTGCCTGCCTAGTGGAGCAAACATATTGACAGAAAAAGTCTTTTTGCTGCTATAATGCAAAACAAAGCACAAGTGTACTGCTTAATGACTGTTAATTGAAGAATAGAAGTAGTAACCATTTTGATAACAGAACATGCAATTTAAGGAATTGATGTTTAATAGAGTAATGGCATATGCTACATTTTGAATTTTTTTTTGATCCAAAATATATTCTTATACTTAGAGTTACAATTTATTTATTTAAAATATAGTTATACCATTTTATTTCAGTTGTCTGTAAATCTCAAATAGATTGCTGTGTTGAGCTCTAGCAACCCCTCCTATGATCTGCGTGCAAAATCACATGCACCGGGCCCAAGTCAATATGTAGTTAGACTAATGTAGGGTGAACAAGTTAAATTATTGGTCATCTGTAGATATTATTAATCAGCAGGAGATGGGGAAAGTTCCCATTTGTTCTAATTTGTGGGATTCTTGATCATGGGGCAATATGGTTGTCTTGGTGTATTATAAATAATGTAAGCAAAACATTGATTTGTCAGGATTTAAGCCAAGGTGCTGGTTGTGAAGGAGTCCTTTGCTGCTAGGGAGCCAGCACAGTCAATAGATAGATTCTCAGTTCTTCATTCCCCTTTAACAGATGGGGGAGTTGTGGCTTGCTCACAGCTACAGCCATGTTTCTGAGTTCTGTACCAATTTTTAAAAATCCTTTGGATCACGCTAGCTCTTAAACACAGTAAGAGTGTATGTGAAGTAAATCTTCACAGAACACAATGAGGGTTGAAGGCTGCTCAACAAGTTGTTTCAGGATATGTCATAACATTTTGTGTGCAAATGATATAGTCAGAAGGAGTAGAAGAGTAAACTTTGATATAGAGAGACTGAAATGCTTAGCAGCTACTTACCATACTTTATTTGTTCTTAGGATTCAGACTGAAATAAATGACTATGGCAGTGAAACAGATTTATATGGACTTGTATCTAACATCTTGGAAGAACAAGATAAATCACAGCCATATTTTGCTGAGGGGTTAGTATAATTCTGGACATTAAATGATGATCTTCTCTTCACAGTGTGAAGAGTGTGAAGTTCACTCACACACACACACACACACACACACGCACAGACACACAACAAACCAACATGTGCTGCATCTGCCTTTTCCATGTCTCTTGTTCCCTTATAGCTCTCCTGTATCTGCTTGTGTAGAAGCCTATAATTCCTTTCTTCAGTTTCCAAGAAGGCAGTGGTTCTTGCTAATCTATATAAATTATAAAATGTTTGCCTAGTGACTTTCATGTGTTTTTGGCAAGTACCTTAAATAGCATATTACAAATAATTCATAACTAGCTGACCCTGCACAGAGCATCTGTGAGGTGATGCAATGAGCCTGTGGCATCCCCACCAGCTCTCTCGCTCGCTCTCTCCACCCCAAACTCTCTCGCTCGCTCTCTCCGACCTGTCATTGTCCAGCTGTCCTTCAGTCTTCATTTCCCTGCCAGCAGATGTGGCGGGCGGGAAATAGCAACACATTCTGAGGCGGCCAACCACCAGCTGCCCTCTTCTGCTGAACTCGATGATGCTTGCTAATGTTACCCAATGCAAACTCCCTCCGCTCCAACCGACAGCCGACCCCAGCCAGCAAACTCCCTCCCGACAGTGGGTGTGACATTCCGACCTCAAGCTTCTTGGCACGTTTTGAGGCGGCGAACCACCACCCACCCCCTTCTGCCAAATTCCCTGGCGCTTTATGTTTCAGCCCTCCGCAAACTCTGTCCCCAGTTCCTAAACTCCCTGCTTCACAACCCCAGCCAGTGAACTCCCTGGCTTTCACACTCCTCTCTGGCTGCTGCCTTCCCAACTCTTGCGTGCTGACAGCCAATTGCCTACCCCCACTCTGTCAGCCAATTGCCTACTTTCCTCTCCTCCCCTCTGTCAGCCAATCGCCTCCTTTCTGCCACATCCCCATGCATGACCCATCTTGGATAATTAATAATATAGACATTACATCAGGGTAACTCAGGGCTTGACAAATCCCAGGCACCAGGGAGCCATGGTACCTAGAAGCTTATCTGTGGTGCATAGACTAGGATATTTAAGTTAGAGTTATTTGATAATATCATTGTTTGTCTTAGGCAGCCCTGTTTCTGCTCCAAGTTTGCAACTTGTAAAGAAGATTAAGAGAAGCCCATTTACCTTCCCCCTCCACAATGTCCATCACTTAAATCTAGTAATTTTGTCAAGTGTCCATTGTCTGGCTTTTAAATTTTTGAGTAGGCTCCTAGAACCAAAGAAGTTTGTCAAGGCCTGTGTTAACAAATATGGAAACTATAAGCAGCCTTCAGAACGTTTTGCGCACCCTGCCCCATGTTTAGTAACATCCCAAGAATCCTCCTGTAGGCTGCAAGCCAAAGTAGCTAGTTTGTAATTATTTATTACATATATATCCACCCCTTCTGCTGCTGGACCATCCAGAAAAGAATCGCCGAACCAGTTCGGGCACATCCCTACTATTTACTGAGCTAACTAACATATGACTCTGGTTTTACAGTCTTCATTTGAAATGGCAATAATAGTTCTGAATGCATATTGAGTTGGGGATATATTAAAATAAAGAATAATGTCATGGTATAAAAACCAAGTAAGGAATTGCACATCTTTTTGTGTTTCATTCTTGTAGGGCATGTGCCTCTGGTTTAAAATCAGTATGGCCTGTGAGCACAACCCGATTTACAGACCACCCTGACTTGCTGTCTGAAACAAAGAGGCCGGTAGATGGAGCCATTCCTCAACAAGCTTTTTATGGTGGAGAAACTTTACCAGTGTCTGACAAACAATATCTGCACGCGGGTAACATAACCTTGCAACAGAAAATGGATGATCTTTACCATGGGCTCACTAATATAGATCTTGATGAGCAATGGTTGTACCCTTCCAGGAATGATCATGTCAGCTGCTATAATATTCAGACCAATGAGAATGCAAAGGCATCACAGTTTCAGGACTATTCGTATGTGAAAACATGTTTTACCCCACAAACCAGTCTTTCGGAAGTGATAAAAGAATCGGGATCAGATACTTATGCTTATGGAAGGGATAAGGTGGGGCCTAAAGGGCATGATGCACAGGTGCACCAAAAAAGAGCTGAGATGTTTCTTTCACAATTTAATAGGTACAGTGACAGTGCTGATTATTGTAGATACCTTGATTACTCTCATCCCAATAAAGCAAAACATAATAAAAATGCAAATTATGGTGTTCAAGAGAGTAAAAAATTGCCAAGTGGAACACCTGAGTTACCAGCCTTAGATACAGATAATTATAGTAAACTTTTTCAAAATAAATCAGCTGTCCAGAAGAAAATGGAAGATGCCTCTTCAGAACAGCAGAATTTTGCATTCCAGAAGACCACAGGACTCATGTCAGAAAAGCAATTTGTGAATGAAACTTCATTTACCCCTGACTTTGGTTTAAAATCAGACTTTGCTTTAAAGTCTCACACAGCTGTCCCAGGGAGTAGTGATTTTGCAAATGCTGCAGAAAATTCTGAATATTTCAAATCACTGAATATCTTATCAACAAACTCAGTAACTACTTCTTCATCAAGCACAAATGTAAGGCCAACATGGATCAGCATCCAGACCAAAAACAGTTCCTCTGTCCCTATTCGGAATCAAGGCACCATGATAAAGTTGAATAATCATTTATCTGCTGGTTCAAAAGGTTCCAATCATTCTTACGATTTTTCTCAGTTGCCATCGACCAATGTAACTTTAAACAGTAATTTGTTGCTTCAGAAATATTGCCAAGAAACCCCCACAGTGTTTTCCAGTTTTGATTTCAATGATGGCAATACTCCAGACCGGGTTCAGTCTGTGAGTCATACAGAAGGACTGACTAAAGTAGGAGAAGAGAGTCTCTTTGAGTCAATTATAGACAAAAAAATTAAGCCATCGAATGGTTTTTGTGATAATTATTCACAGCAATATGGGATAATAGAAAATGTGAACAAGCACAATTTTCAAATTAAGCCACAGAATGGGCATTATGATGCTGAAGAAGGACAAAAGCATCTAGACGGACTGTCACAAAACACTTATCAAGATTTATTGGACTCTCAGGGTCACTTCAGTAGCCACAGGCAAGGAAGTGGAGACAATAATATTGTCAATAACCGTGTGAATCGTACTCAGGCATCTTGCTTTTCAAACAATTTCATGATGGGTGATTTGAGGCACAGTCCAAGTGTCTCACAACTTGGTTCAAGCAGATTTCCTTTAAAATCCACCCATCCATTTGGACACTCTGTCAT
Organism: Hemicordylus capensis; assembly: GCF_027244095.1. Lineage (NCBI taxonomy): Eukaryota > Metazoa > Chordata > Lepidosauria > Squamata > Cordylidae > Hemicordylus > Hemicordylus capensis. Next base: position 53,551,499 of record NC_069662.1, read on the forward strand.
TCCCCTGATGGATTCCTATGATTTGTTCTCCTATGACGATTTAAGCCATTTGTATCCTTATTTTAATGATATGATGTATGGAGACAGTTCTTTCACAGGCTTCATGCCAACATTTGGGTTTCAAAGACCAATGAAAACTCGGAGTGGATCAGCCAGTGAGCTTCATATTAGACTGGAAGAATGTTATGAACAATGGAGAGCATTGGAAAAAGAACGGAAAAAGGTAAGAGGCAAGATAGGCATATTAGAAGGGAGTTATATTCTATATTATATTGAGGAGGATGAACTATTAAAAATTTCAGTTCCATTCAGGTTCAGTATCATCTTGTAACTCTATGGTTCAGTTTTGGTTCAGACACTAACTTTAGAAAGTGGTTCAGTAACTGGTTCTGACCTTTGAACCAACTTAGCTACATTTTATGCAGAATGATATTGAGCTCTTTTGCTTGCAGTGTAACTATATGGTGGATACAGTATTTAACTTGAGTTAAAATATTATTTTTTAATTTTTGAACTTGAGCGGTTTTGCAAATAAAAGATATACAACAGGATTAAAAAAACAGGAAAATAATCCTTGTGCGATCAGCCTGCTAGCCAGCTCTTGCATCCTATGAAGAACTGAATACTACTTTTATGGTGAATGGTGGTTCTTCACAGAATGCAAGAGCTGGCCAGTGATCGGCACTGAGAAAATCATGCTATGACCCTACTCCACATGGACAGAACATCAATTCACATTTCCTAAGACTATAGATGTCTGTGGAAATGTGTGGGGAAAGAGTGAAATCATGCTTGCCGCTGTCCTCATGGTCTGGGTACTCCCTGGGTATGAAGAATTGTATTTGTTCATAAGAAAAGAAAAGAAAAATAAATGGCCTGACAAAGAACTGTTCACAGTAGCTTCCAGGACCTACAGAATGTTGAGGGTGTTAAAATACATGAAGCAAAGGGATAGAGAGAAGGGGAATTGGCTGGCTTGCGTTCTTAACAGTTTATAATAACCTAGAGAGTAGGATTAGAGTTGGGCAGATTTAATATGAGGTTTAAAAAACCTTTCTGTGCAGTCTACACAGGGAGCTTCCAGGAGGAAGGAAATTACATCTTTTCCCTTTGTAAAGACTGAACGCCCAGCTGTCACTGAATTTGAGTCTGTTTGTGCTTACAAAATAGAGTAAAACCAATATAAAACAGAGCAGTAAAACCCCAACACAGTGATAAAAACCAGCAGTACCTTTAAAATACTCAGTTTAAAACCAGCATAGCTGGCATGCTGGAAATCCTGGGTTAAAAGTCTCTCTCTAGTCACTACCTGATGAGATGAGAGAATTTAGAGAAGGATGTCTGATGATAATCTTAGTATTTTGGAAGGTTTATGTCGGAAAAGGTGGCTTTTTAAAGTATCCAGGTTCCAGGACATTTATGACTTTAAAGGCACTTTGAATTATGCCTTGAAATAGACCAGAAGTTAATATAGTTGTGTAAGAATGGGCAAAATGTGATCTCTTTGGCTGGTCCTAATTAGCAACGTAGCAGCTGTTTTTTTGAACTAACAAAAGTTTCTGAGAAGTCTTAAAGGCAACCATGTTTAATACATTACAGTATTATAGAATGGAGGCTACCAGAACATAGCTAAATGTAGTCAAGCTATATCTATCCAGGAAGGGTTGCATTTAATGCACCAGTCGTGGCTGATGAAAGTTGCCTTGTGCCACAGATGCCACTTGGACCTCTAGTGATAGAACTAGATCTGTTTGCACCTCCAGCTCAGGAACCTAATCCTGTAGAGAGTGTGCAACTGTGTTAGAACAGATCGAACATGTCTCTGGTCAGATGGACAAACCATGCACCAACAGTAATTCAGTTTTATCAGGACTGAGCTTCAGTTTATTGGCCTTCACTGATCCCAGACACCAGTTCAGCCTTTTGCTGTCTCACCTGAATCAGAGGGACAAACAAAGCTGGATTCATCAACATATTGATGGCACCAACTCCCAAAATGTGAGATGACCTTACTCAGTGGTTTCAGTTAGATATTAAATTGCATAGGAGACAAGATGGAGCCTTGTAGGACCAGGCTAAGCAGTAGGCTTCTAGCACCACCTTCTGAAATTGGCCATCCAGGTAGCCGTGAAATCACTGAAGGGTGGTGCCCTCAACCTGTAACCCATACAACCCATACAGAAGGATACCATAGTTGATGGTACTGAAAGCAACTGAGATATTGGGAGAATTAACAAGGTCATTGGCCCTCTTGGCTGCCTTCTGGTATTGGTCATCCATCAGGAAGACCAAGGTTATTCCAGTGCCAGAACTAGGCCTGATGCCAGACTGAAATGGATCCAGATAATTAATCTCTTCCAAGAATAACTGGATTTATTTATTTATTTATCAAATTTGTACACTGCCCCAAAGTTTAGTCTCTGGGCGGTTAACAATAGCATAAAACAAGTTAAAAACATATACAAAAAACTTAAAACAATTTAACAATTTAAAAATAAACCAGAGATTAAAACCTAAAAAATTTAGGAAGCTGAGAAAGCTTGGGCAAAAAAAAAGGGTTTTCAGGTGTTTTTTTAAAATTGCCAGAGATGGGGAAGATCGTATCTCAACAGGGAGCACATTCCACAATCTGCATAGTAACCAGCACCTCAAATACCTTGACCCAAAGGGGAGCGGGTATTTGCAACTGGCTAATAGTTGTTGCAATCCTCAGGATACAAGGAGGGTTTATTTCTAAATTGCTTTGATGTGTTTCAGCTTTAACATCATTACCACTGGAATTGGTGTCTGAAAAACAAAATTATGGACATTAAAGTAAAGGAACTACAGTCCCCAGGCTTCCCTGTGAGCCCTCCTGGCCTCCCCCATGTTCCCTCCCAGCATCCCTGAATGTTCCTAGCCTCTGCAGTGCAGATACTGGTTCCAGTAAAAGGAATCCCCTGTGCTGGACCCGGCAAGTACTACCGGGTGCTGACTGTACTGGGGGTGTCTGCCTCTGTGTGGTGGTGGTGGGGATGTATTTCGGAGCATCTGATACTCTCTCAACTGCGCTGGCTTACTAAGCACATTTGAAGTCAATCGGACAAGTGGGAAGTGTCTGATTCAGAATGTCTTCTAAAAATATCCCCCCAAAAATGTTTCAGCCTGTCCTTGAGCATATTGTGGTGTGAGAAAAGTAATACATTCAGCTAATTTAAGTGGCAGGATTGTCCATGCAAAATCTGAAGGTCAGTAGGAAACATCTTATTCAGAATTTACTTTAAAAAAGGAAAAGAAAGCTTCAACCTTTTCCTGAGCATATTCTGGTGTGGAAAGCAGTGCATTGCAGCTTATCTTGTGGTGGGGAGCGGGGCAGAGCAAAAGACCTTTAGGTCCAAGCTCCAAAATTACCTAGGTGCACTTCTGTTGTCAGACAGTGTTTTGAAGAATCTGAGTGCAATTCTTGATCAATTAAGGTCAGCAGGGAAATCTCAATTTGATGGTCATTGCCATTTCTGCAAAATCCAAATGTCGTCCTCCTACACCAATGGATATCACCTTACTTGTTTGCTATTTTTTATTATCGGGGGGCAACACAGTAAGAACAATATAAAGAATGCAGTTACATGTTTAACATTATTATTAATCGTTTACTGTTACTTATTTTCAATTTGATATTTTAATTGCAGCACATTCAACTCAAGAATTTTTTTATCTCTCCTAAGGGTCTTGGATTATTCCCATCTCACTCCATCACCCTTTGGATCATCTGAAATTGTCACAACTAGAAATGGGATGTTGAATGTTGTAGACTTGTGCTGTAAGACCAAGAGTTTAAAAAAAAATAAATCAGGAGGTTAATTTTTGTATTTTGGATGTTAATTTCAGGAGGTTGGGTTTTTTAGGGACTGACTAATGGCTGTATTTGGTATTGATATCATAGTTTGCATCTCAGAAGAGAGATAATGCACTTTCTTACCATGGTAAATAAATAATTTACCATCATAACACAACAAATTAATTGTATTTTAAAACAAGAGTTTAATCATTTTTAAAATTATAAACAACTTTTTCAGACTGAGTCAGCTCTTGCCAAGAATTACCCAGGGAAGAAGGTGTCAAGCACTAATAATACTCCAATTCCAAGACTGACATCTAACCCATCCAGAGTTGATCGTTTAATTGTGGATCAGTTACGAGAACAAGCCAGAGTGAGTTACTTAATATATTTTGACAGCTGTTATAGGTCCAAGTCCCAAGCAATTCTTCTGCTTCCCAAACTGACATAAACATGCACTTGTTTCTCCACGTGAGCATGAGCTTTCTGACCCCAGATGCTTCAAGTGACAATCAAGATCTTCTCAGGTCTCTTTTCTGTTTAGATTATTTAAATTAGAGTTTTCTTGTTGCAGATTTACCTCATGGTCTTCAGTGTTCACAGCTGTCTTTGGGAAAAGCTATCCTTTTGTGTTCACAGGAGAAGGATAACTGCGACAGTTTGAGAACTGCTGTCCTTTAATATTAATAGGTTGTGACTTTGCTGGGAAAGATGGAACGTCTTCGAAGTTCTCCCCTTCATGCTAATATCTCTACTGCTCTTGATAAACACCTGGAAGCAATTCACATTGTGCAGTCCCGTAGAAAGGATGAAATCGTCAATGCTTCACATCGGCAGAGACAAGGAGCCCCACGGTGTCAAGATGACAGAGGTACACTTTCTCCTCTCCCCTGGCTCCAGCTGTTCCAAATTAGTTTCCTAGCAATTATGTTGATGATCTTTCCTTCATGCTTAGTCAATTAGGAGTGAGGGTGAGGGCAGGTTCATTCTGAAAGAGAAAACACAACTTAGAGCAGAATCATCTAGTACAGAATAAATGTTTTGTCTATTAGGGAATAGATTTTCAAACTAGTGTTCAAATCAGCAGGATTTCTTCAAGACTTCTTTAGAGCAGTTGATATGCGTACCGAATTCCAACACTAAATCTTGCTGTGCCAGCAAATAAATGTTTTGGATAGGGTGTAGAGACTGACTGTTAAACCAACACATCACAAATCATAAGGCTGTGCTGACATTTCCAGGGGTTTATAACACTGCTGAACCTTGGTGCTGGCTTCATAGTTGGGCTACTAGATAACATAAGAATATATAGAACATAAGAAAAGCCGCGTTGGATCAGGCCAAAGACCCATCTACTCCAGCATTTTACTTCACACATTGACCAAACAAATACATCTGGGAAGCCTGCAAGAGGGGAGAAGAGAACAACTGTCCCTTTCCATTGTTGTGCTCTAGCACCTGATGTTCAGTGACATGCCCCCTCTGATCCTGATGGAAATATACAGCTATCAAGGCTAGTTGCCATTGATAGGCCTATTCTCATGAACCATCTAGATTTGTGGCCCTCATTACATCTGACGGCAGCAAATTCCTTAGTTTAACTACACATTGTGTAAAGTAGTACTTCTTTTTGACTGTCCTGAATCTCCCAGCATTTAGCTTCAATGCACGAGTCCGGGTTCTCACATTATAAGAGAAGCAGAAAAACTTCTCTATATCCATTTGATCCACACTGTGCATAATATTATACACTTCTATCATGCCCCTCCACCGCCCAGGCTTACTTGCCTTTTTCTAAACTAAACAAACCCAAACATTTATGTCTTTCCTTGTAGGGCAGTCCCTGATCATCTTGGTTGCCCTTCTCTGCAAATTTTTAGCCTACTTCCCAGTAGGCTTATGAAATCACCTGGCATTCTCTGTGTGTCTGTGTACTCCCCTGCCCCCATCAACCTCGCAATTCCTGGACCAATATGAAGCCAATCGGGTACAGTTGTAGGGACCTCTCGACTTCATAGTTTGTGGTGATGTCATCCACTCCAATTCAAGACAGTGGATGCGTAAACATTTGAGCTGCAAGTGGGCTAATTTGTGGACCACCTAACCAATCTGTACAAAATTGGGTACAGTTGAAGTGAGTGACACACAGGGATACCTCAACAGCATGGTTTGAGATGATATCATCCACCCCAATTCAAGATGGCGGACACATGAACATTTGAGGCACAATTGAGCTAATTTGTGGATCATCTAATTGGTTTGAACCGAATTTGATGCAGTTATAGTGAGTGACACACAGGGAGACCTCGGTGTAATTTCTAATGATGTCATCCACCACAATCCAAGACGGTGGACACATGAACATTTGAGGTGCAATTGGGCTAACTAGTGTACCGCCTAACTGATTTGGATCAAATTTGGTATGGGTATAGGGATACCTCAAGGGCGTAGTTTGTAATGATGCCATCCACCCTGATTCAAGATTTATTTATTATTTATTACATTTATATACCACTTCATACAAATGTCTCATGGCAGTTTACAAATTACAAAATGATACCAAGGAAAGAGAACAAGCAAATTCAGCAAACAAAACTGTGAAGTTACGTAATCACCAGGTGGAATTACTACTGAGGAGGTAGTTCTGGGAGAGAATTAGTCAAATGGCAGTTTAATCAATCTATCTATCTATCATATTTTTACACCACCCAAAACTTACGTCTCTGGGCAGTTTACAACAAGATGGCCCTAGCTAAGCCGATTTCAGTGGAACGCGCTGCCTCACTTCTCCTTCTGTTTGCAGCAAGTGTTACAGTTGCTATGTGAAGATATTTTTCATATTCCTACTAAATATAGACTGACATCCAAACTAGGATTGTGCTTATGCAGCAGTGCTGAGATCCAGACCACCGTTGTGCCATTGTGCGAGTGGGGAAGGGGTGACTTTTTACCATCCTTGGGGACACATTTCTGTGACACACAGTGGACTTCAGAGGGAAGATAAGATAACTGAAATATCACTCCTCCTGCTTGCACAGTGGCACGACAATTGACTGAACTGTCCACTAGTGCAGTGCTAATCTGCAGTGATGGTGCAAGGAAAAAAATGGGGGTGGGGATGGACACATGAACTTTGAGGTGAATGTTTGAAGATGGGACGTTTGAAGATGGCGGATACGTGAAAGTTTGCGGTGCAAGTGGGAACCAATTTGGACCAAACTTGGTACAGTTGTAGAGACACCTCAAACACAGTGTGTGATGTCATCCACCCTAATTCAAGATGGGCAGATGCATGAACATTTGAGACGCAACTGGGCTAACTTATGCCTTAACAGATTTGGACCAAATTTATTCCAGTCGCAGGGATAGTGAAAGGAAAGTAAGCAAATTAGTTCTTACTAGAACAACTTGTCTAACTCTGCAATAGCCTTTTAAGATGGTGACCAGAAATGTACACAGTGTTCCAACTGAGGCTGCAGCATAGATTTTTCAGGGGCATTACTATATTGCCAGCTTTATTTGCAATCCCTTTCCTGTTGTTCCCTAGCCACTTTTACAGTTGCTGCACACTGAATTGACATTTTTAGTGAGCTGTTCATCATGACCCCAAGATGGTTTTACTGGTTGGTCACTAGTAGCTCAGTCCCCATCAGCAAATATATGAAGTTAGGTGGTTGTTTATTTTTGCCCCAATATGCATCACTTTACACTTACTTACACTGAACTGCATTTTAAAGCCCATTCACTTGGGCAGGAGAGACCCTCTTGGACTTCTTCACAATCCATTTTTGTGTTTACCACCCTGAATAATTTGGTGTCATCAGCAAACTCAGCCACTTCAGTTCTCACCCCTAATTCGAGATCATTAATGAACAAGTTAGAAAGTACTGGTCCCAGTACAGATTCTTGGGGGACCCTGCTTTGAATATCTCTCTAGTAAGAAAATTCTCTATTTATTCCTACTCTCTGCTTTCTGTTCTTTAAGCAGTTGCCAATCCATAAGAGGACCAATTATCTTATCCCATGACTGCTAAGTTTGCTTAGGAGCCTACGGTGAGGGATTTTGTCAAAAGATTTTTTGAAAGTCCAACTATACATTATCTGCTAGATCATTACTGTCTATATGCTTAAGATTTTTTAAAAAAATCTAGGATGTGAGTGAGATGAGACGTACCCTTGCAGAAGCCATATTAATTCTTCCTCAACAAAGCTTGCTCTTCTATATGCATGATCAGTTTCTCTATAATACATGTGGACCTTTTTATCTGCGGTGGATCCATTCCCACCAATTTCCGGGGACAATGAAAACCGCAGATAACAAGACCTTAAGTCAGTGGCAATTGAGAGGTTGGGTTCCTGGTGGGCAAAACGTGCAATAAAAAGCAAAAATAAGTGAAATAAAGTGCCGTGTTATGCTCTACAGGTGTCCTGTCCAGCAATGTCCCCCAAACTCTGAATTTTGGCTTATTTGAGCAAAATGGTGGCTGGAAATAACCTCAGAGGACATTTCCGACCACCTAGGAACCATAGATATATGGATTTTAATACTTTTTGCACCCACATATACTGAGGTTGGGGTCTCCGTTGCCCGACTGTGGATATGCAAAACCGCAGGTATTGGGACCGTGTGTGACGAGGTCCACCTGTAATGCTTTCTATAAACTTACCTGCAACAGACTGATAGTTCCCCAGTTCCCCTCTGGATCCTTTTTAAAAAAATGAAGTTTGTCATTTTTCCACTCCTCCAGTATAGAGGCTGATTGTAGGGACAAGTTGCATATTTTTGTTAAGAGATCTGCAGTTTTACCTTTGAGTTCTTTAAGAACTCTCAGGTGGATATAATCTGGACCTGGAGACTTTGTCAAAGACCTAAAACTTCATCTCTTGTCACCTCTATTTGCCTCAGTTCTTCAGATTCCTTCCTGAAAAGGAAGGAATCCCTGCTAACTTGGCAAAGAGACACCTTTTGACGTGGTGATTCTCTTTATTTAGCAGAGGGAGAGAAACTGGCCCTATCCACCCCCAGCACAGTACCTGTTTCCAATCAGTTCAATGACACATTTTGTACCAGAACCTGGGCACCACTTAGGATTAAGTCCAGGGTGGTGTCCCCTGAGGTTGATTCCATGACGTATTGTTCTAGGGCACCGTCATTTAGGATATATTGAAACTTTGCTTATTTTGTCCTGTCTAGAACATGTATTTGGCCAGTCTATGTGAGGGTAATTGAAGTCACTAATTATTATAACCCTTTTTCTCTTGGATGCTTTTCTTATTTCATTCTCCAATTCAAAATCACCTTGAGCATTTTGGTTTGGTGGGGGGCGGGGGAAGGGCGGTAGTACATCCCCAGTATTGATATCCACAGCAATTTTGTGATACTTAACTCACAAGTCTTATTAAATTGTCATAATTATTTCAGTCATGATTTCTTGTGACTGAAATAATTATTCCCAAATGAAAGAATGAAAATATGACATTGTAACATGTACATTTACAAATGTAAAACAATAGTATCTCTTTTGTGGCTGTCTTCCACTCCTTTCTGACCCATCATTTGAAAGCAGTCACAGACTGTATTGGGTTAGTGATATACAAATTCACTAGTTAGTTAGGATGATAATAATGAGGTTACTCCCAAACTTGGGGTCAGAAGACTTGTTTTCATAGATATCTTCAGCACTTTACAAGGGTCTCCATGGAGCATTTGGTCCAAGCATTGATTTAATCCAGTCAGTAGGATTTCCTGACCATTCCTGACAGATGCTTATCCTGTATAAGGCAACTACTATTTATTCATTTTTGTTATATGTTTTTTAGGGAATCTTGGCTTGGTCATATTATGCTTCTAGTAGACACAGTGGCCAAAATCTAGTCTAATGCCATTCCAGTGCAACACAGTTTTCTGTCACGTGGTGGTTTTTGGCAAAAACAAAAACCCACCCCAAAATACCACTTTCCCCAAAGCTCTCTTCGTATAAAAAAATATATGATCCTTGACGTGATTCCAGTGTATTCAAACGATTGTGATACGCGCATGTGCAGGAGCCTGTTTGGGAAGATTCCAAAGCTTTTCATGGCACTCCTGACTCTGCCCATGGCACGCATGCATCTGTCAAAGGGTGGGCAGAGCGCCACTCTCCTCAGTTCCTTTTCAACCACTAACCAGTATGGGTGCCCTGCAAGGTGGTTCTACTTTGGCTGGGGTTTGCCACCTCAGCCATTCGGATAAGTGAGAGAAAGTTTTTTCTAAATATTTTTCTTGTGAGAGAATATCATTGCTTTCTCTGTCGGAAAGTTTTCATGACAGAAAGAAAGAAAAATACATTTAAGAGGTGTGGGAAATGTAACACTGCTTTCCCCTCTTCAGATTGGCACTCTTTGTGTCTTTTCTGTCTAGGGGAACAAAACTCAGAGAATTGTAAGATCTGTCAAGAGTTTTCTAAACAAACTTGTAAAATTAGACTTTTGAGGTTCAAGGACACCCTTTATAATTTGGCACTAAAACCTCAACTCTTGCTGTTGATGTCCATGCCGGTGTTGAAATCAACCGCTCCTTCAACGTTGAAGGTACTGACTCTGTCTGCCTCCAAGGATAAGACAAAGTCAACTCCTACCCCTACTCGGGATATCCCGAGTCCCAGATCCATGTCGCCCTTGGAGTCTGATGCTGGCGCTGAAGGAGAAAGTGCCAAAGCTCTCTTCTTCAACTTCGAAAGAAGTCAAACTGGGAAAGGCTAAATTGATCTGAAACTGCATGCTGATTCTTCATTTGCTGCTTCGATGTCTACCCCTCCCAAGAAAACAAAGTTGGATTCGACATCGAACCCCTCGATGTCGGGAAAATCCTTGACATCAAAACAGTTGGCACCAGGGAAATCTTAGAAGTCCAAGCATCTGAAACCCGCACTGTTGACATCGACACCTTCGCAACCAAAGGAAGTACTGATATTGATCAAGTCAATGTCGGGAAACGTGTCAAAGATGACTCCTGCAAGGTCCATGCTATTTATAGGATCCTTGTTGGATGTGACCAAATGGAAGGTTTTATTTCCAGAGGAATGGATGCTCAAGCTGCTGCATCACATAAACTTGGCCCTTTCAACCCCTATGAAGACTGCGGACCAGGTCCAAATTTTACTGGGCCTCATGCCTCTTGTACCAGTGTGGTTGTCCATGCAAAACTATGCATGCACCCTCTACGACTTTGGTTTTTGAGAAATTTCAGTCTCCTTTATGGCTCCCTGAAGCACCTTATGCGCATACCATAAGCCGTTCAAAACTTTCTCTTATGGTTATCCTTTTGGGAAAACCTGAACACCAGGATTCCCTTCCAACCACATTTTCCTCAGATGATTGTGACTTCAGATGCTTCCAACGAGGGATGAGGAGCCCATTGCCTAACTTACTAAGTGAATGGGTCTTGGACCGGCACTCAGAAGCAACTCAACATAAATGTACTGGAACTGTTGGGGTGTGTGGAGGAATGAGGCCTAGACCTCTTGGGTTTCTGTAAATAGGTCCCTGTATTATTGTTAATATTCCCACACCTTTTCTAAATAATACAATAAATGAATTGTATTATATTATATTCCCAAAACTTCATTATTATACATAGGATTTCTGTGCTTGCAGATTCCTGTGCATGGAGAAGGATGGCAGGGTCAAAAAATCAATCTTGTTTTTCTATAGTTTCACATTTGATTTAGCCCTGAATGGGCTCTTGCACAGGCACGTATCCCAGTGGTGTGAATACCTTGGATCACTCAAGGATCATCTGTTACAGGTAAGCAACCTGTTTTTCTTGGGGTTGGGGGCTCACACAGCATATTTTTGGAGGCACAGAGGGCTTTGGGGGAAATGGGGTAATTGCTGAAAACTGTCTCCCTCCCTTGAGTGATACAAAATTCTGTTGTGCTTTGCGTGGCATAGGTTTGGACATTAGCCTGTAGTGACTAGCTCCAGAGAACTCTAAAGTATAGATCTAGAATTCTCTTGTACATGACTTAACTTCAATAATAAAAGTTTAGTGATTTTTTCATTACATTAGAAGAAGTTCTTCGTGGATTATGCTCCATTTTGGCAATGGTGATGGTTGATATTACTATATTTGAAATTCATGATTGATATACCTTGCAGCTCTGCCATTGAGTTCAGTCTGCCAGGAATTGCTCTTGCAAAAAGTCCAGTGAAATTAGTAGGAAACAGTGATGCACTTTTGTGTCCTAAGTGTTAGTGATTTTGAACACTACTTTAAGAGTAAGACTAACATAACATAAGATGCCTTTCCCCCCCACCCCACAGATGTCTTTGCTCTTGCACTGGCTATCAAAGAGATGTGTATAGCAACACGCAAAGCACGTACTATCCTGTGGTGTGCTCTTCAGATGACTTTGCCAAAAACAACCCCTACAGCTGGACCAATGAAGACAGAGAAGACATTACAGGAGCTAGTTCAGCCTGAAGATAAGCCCTATGAACAGATTAATAGCAACATCCCTGTGATCCAGAGGGGAGAAACAAAAAAACATTGAGGAAAAGTAAATCAGATATGAGTGTACAATAACACTGTACTAAAGGTTGTAAATGAACTTTTTAAAGCTTTTCTTTCAAATTAAAAGTAAAGAGATAGATGAACAGTAGTTTGCCTACCCTAAATCCAGCAGCTAACTGATTAGTAGCTGTTAATGTCACACATTTCTTTGTTTGTGTTAGCAGAATCAATATATTGATGAGGCAGATCTAATATGTTAGGTTAAATAAATCAGAATATTTTAAACTGCCAAAATAGAACTAAAATCCATTCCGCGATGCAGGCATATGCCAATGGGAATGGCATATTCTTTTAGGTTTCATTAGTAAATCTGTTTTCAAATAATGAATTTGAATTACTGTAACACACTACTGGCTGCAGTCTGGTAAAGACAAGTTTTGATTGTGATTAAAAAAATATTTTTTTCTTCAGACAATGAGTACCTGGAAACAGGAAGGAAACAGAGATAAACACACCCAGTATGAATGTTTAACAAATAAAAATATTTAAAATTGACTTATTTATGAATTTGAAATCTTAATCTAAACTTAAAATTGACCAGATTTTCTTAAATTAGTGATGTTATCATAATGCCATTTATCCAACCATGCAAGTTAGGGAACTTTAAAAACCTTCTGAAATCATTTGTGCCTATTCTTTTAAATAATATCAATAAAATATTGTATGTTTCAAAGTATTTAAATGTAATCAAAATTACATTTATATTATCTCTTTAGCAGTTGCTCTGCAACTCCCTTGGTTTACTACTTTTAAAGAGGGTATCAAGAAGTTCTGAAGTGCACTTTCTTTAAAGTTACTCTTTAGCCAGTTTGGTTTGAGATTGTTTGATGTATATTTTGTTATCTTAGTTTGCTTCTGCATTCTTTAGCACTGTTGAAAGCTTGTTTTTTCCCTTAATATCTATTACTATCTTTTTATTGAATGTGAGTAATTTATTCAATTAATATGTTATTATGTGGCTCAGGAGATCTTGGGTTTTAACAGTCTAGCATGAAGATAAACTATATAATGTCTGGATAAAATTTACTGACCTACCCTTGGCTAGGTACACTGATATTTTAAATATCTGTGTTCTTCCAGCTTTTAGAAATCCTGGTATGCTGAACAGTGTAATCAAACCACATAAATTGCCTTTAGATGATGTAAGGAACTGATTGAGATTACAGGAAAAACTGTAGGGAACCATTTTGATCATTGATGTGACTTTCCATGCTGCCAAAATAAACTACATATGGCAGCATACCACCATACCATAGCAGCCACTGCACAAAGATGGGTTGAGTTTGACATTAAGATGTGTTACATGTTATGAAAATAAATATTGTACTAATTTTAGTCTTCTAATAAACTGGCTTTTGTTGAAAAGCATGTTATGATTTCCTACATGTTTGCATTCCTGTTTTTCTCTGGAAACAATTCAAGGTATTGAATAAAGCTCTGAATGTCTTTAAATTTACATACCTGAGAATGAGATTGTATCACTATCTCCAGGTTGAATTATGAGGACATGAAAGGACATTCTTTTAATAGTGTCCTTTGCGAATAGACCCACAGCTGTGGAACTCCCTCCCTTAAGTCTGATCTGAGCAACCTCTGGAAGCAGTGGAAGACGTTTCTGTAAAGCTTCATAAGCTGGCAGAAGCTTGTGATATGTTTAATATTTTATTTTTCCTAACCCTTTGAAATGAGGCTGGCCATAGCTTACAACAGTGTTTCCCAACCTTTCTTATCCCAAAGGACCCTTGCATAAAAAACAAAACTATTTTGGGCACACAGTGCCCACTCCATGGTTATTTGTTTTCACATCCTTCCTCCAGGCCAGCAGCATGCTGTTGCTGCTACAAATATCTCTAAGAGAGTGAGTCAACTCCAAAAGAGAGGGTTTTTAAACTCCCTGCTTTTAAAGCTAACTTTAAAAGGAGCTTGACCTGTTGGAGTTGACTAAGAGCAAGACTGTGCAGCACACTGACCAGTATCCTACAGCCCACTGGTTGGGAAATGCTGGCCTAGAAATCTAATCAACCTAAAGTATGGCATCGGCAAAGCTGCCAAGCTCCTAAGAAAACAGTTTGTTTGGTTTAGAAATTTAATTTAAAAATAAAACTTGCAAATAATGTTGGAAAGGATCTTACAGCAATTCCAAGGCATAACACTTCCTGAAAATAAATCATCCATGATATGTTTGTCAAGGCATGAACTTTTATGGGGGTTCAGGGCCTTTTATTATACCTGCTCCACCTTTACTTGAAAAGAGATGTTACTTTGCCAAAATAATGTGGGACAACAGCCCAGAATCCTCTTGTGCTGGGTGGGTTTTCTCATTGTTTCTTTCAATCCTTGTTCACACTTTATCTCTGCACTAGAAGCAGCTTCCCTTGACAACTGCTTCCTAGAACAATAGTAATATTTTATATCAGGCTTAGGGTATATGTTTTAATATTGGGTATATTGTCTATCAGTGGCTTTCAATTTTCAGTCTCAAAGCTGCAGCCAAAGTTGATGGGAATAAAAATAAAAATAAATTTATAATAAAATTAAATTTATAAATTTATAATACGCATGCAACCAAAAATGGTGACTCTGAAGTAAATCTTGCCAACGTTGGTGGGAAATAAAATACAAGCCAAGTCAATTTGGCCTGGAATTAGGCAAGAAACAACCCCCCCAAAAAACAAACAAACAAAAACCCTCTACCCTATGCCTGCCTTCCTCCTCCGGTACACTCTGGAAGACTGTGGCCAGGTTCCACAGCATACTCCTGCCCCGCCCCCAAGCTAAGACAAGAAGTCCTTGCCAGAAGAGGGAGGAATGTCAGGCAGCATCTCTCCCTCCCTCGGCCTGACAGGCTCAGCAGCAAGGAATATGCTGTTGCTTAGCATCAGCCAGAGTTCTCGCATTGCTGAGCCTGTCAGTCAAGCTGAAGAAGGGGTGGCCTGAGCCTGAACCACCTAGCCAGCCAGTCACAGGGAGAGGAGGTGGGAGGGATGGGGCAACTGTTCAGTTAGTTGTACGCTTTAAAATGTTGCCTTCAAGCAGGGCTGGAGTCACCCAGGGTGCTTACCTGAAGGGAGCATTGAGCTAAGCTTATTCACTGTGTGTATTGTTAAGCTGCAGAAAGCCTGAGAGATTTCAGGGGGATCCCAGAACTACGGCAGGGGAGTACTGGTAGCAAAGGAGGAGATTTATTGATAGTTCTGGGATCTTTCCATGGGCATTGCTGGAGGAGCCTGGGAAGAAGTAGGGCACAACTTAAGTTTTGCAAATAAACTAACCATGGGAGAGTGCTGAAAGCACTTGTCATCACCCAGGGTGCTATTTATCGTTGGTCCAGTCCTGCCTTCATGCTTGTCCTATCATTGCTGGATTTCCTAGCCAACAGCTTACAGTCATCAATTCATACAAAGGCCCACATGCTTGGTTTTCCTATAGTGGAGGCGAGCATTTACTTCCCATTTGCTTCAATAGGCAAGGCTATACAAAACAGACTCCTCTACATTCTCG
Organism: Hemicordylus capensis; assembly: GCF_027244095.1. Lineage (NCBI taxonomy): Eukaryota > Metazoa > Chordata > Lepidosauria > Squamata > Cordylidae > Hemicordylus > Hemicordylus capensis. Next base: position 53,567,371 of record NC_069662.1, read on the forward strand.
CAAACAAGCTTACTTTGCCCACACAGGATCTTGCTGTAGAATGTGTTAACAGTAGTAACTGGAGTACCAGCTGTGATCTTTCATCCCTTCCAAGTCTCTTTAAGGTACCTGCCAAACTATTCTCAGTAGGGAGAAAGTCAAGCATTAAATGCTTCAGTTGTTACTCATTGCTCCAGGCTGGTTTTGGTCCAATCCAATAAAGTTTGGTTGCAGTTTATGTTGGAACATCGAAATAAGCATTTACATTCCAGTAAAGTGTGTAATAAAATTAATACTGTGATGAAATGAGCTTTCAAAGTGCTCAGTTAAAATATCCTGTGCCATCCACTGTAGTGGGTTGTGAAACTAGTCTGGAAGAGGAATAGTGCCTCAGACTAGCTACTATTTTTCACTCTAAAGCACCCCTCCCCCCGGTCCCAATTCTCTTGCTTGGTCTGAAGCTAAGCAGTATGGCAGCAAAATAAGAAGCAGCCATAGAAGGAAGGTGGGTTCTACATACCTAGCTGTGGTATGCAGAAATATTAATGTGTAAATTAATCTCAAAAGGAAAAAGTCCAGTAAAGGCTGTACATGCTCAGTGCCCCCCAGGAAGCATAGAATGAGGGCAGATGAGACGGGTGTGGGAACTGGCCCGTGAATCAGTCTTCTCTGACCCACTGCTACCCTTCCCAGCAGGTCAGTAGCAACATGGGGGTTTTAGGATGATTCCTCACTCTTAATACTCCCGCTGCATACAGTATAGGACACTATGAGGAAATGTCCTCCTTTTGTTCCTAATTAATCCCTCACAAGGATTGGTTGAACTGCAAAGGAGATAGCTTTTAAGGGGCTTTTAATCTTGGAACAGGAGAGGGGTTAAATTAGGGTCAGAGGATGCACCCCATGAGGCATGCAGTCCCAATTTTGCATGTGCACACTCTGATTGACCCTCTCCAGTCAGGTTTGGCACTGAATGCACAGCCAGTCCTATCCAGAGTGCTATATTGTACTCTAAAGCAGGGATTCTCAACGTGTGGGTCCCCAGATGTAATTGGACTTCAACTCCCATAATTCCCAACCAAAGGCCACTGAGGCTGGGGATTATGGGGGTTGGAGTCCAATATCTGGGGACCCAGATGCTGAAAAACCCTGCTCTAAAGGTTTTGAGAGAAAATGTCTTTTTGGCTTGGGCCCAGCATATTTAAGAGAGCATCTTCTTCACAAAACCCACCACCTGGTAAGATCATTGGAGGAGGTCCAGTTGCGGTTGGCACCAGCTCACTTGGTGGTGACCCAAAACTGGACCTTCTCTAGGCTTGACCTGTGACTCTGGAACACCCCCACAAATGAAACCAGAATCTCCCCATCTCGGATTGTTCTAAAGTAACTTTTGTTGAGGGTCTGTGATGTGTGAACACACTACTGATCAGCATCTATTGCTGTATGCATTTGCTGGTGACATACTGGAGTGTGAGTTTCTCTGTGGTGTTGCTACATGCAGCACACAGTGGTGGAGGTATGTGCGAGAAAGACAGAGGAGGCTGCCATTACTTCACTTGATTTGCAATCTCTGACTTGGCTCATTTCCTCTTGATCTGCTGTACATCTTTATTCACTCAATTTGTAATAATTGATAACGGTGAACTAAAGGGTTGTCATCAGCCATTCGGTCTCAGCTTTAGTCTCCCCTTCCCTCAAGGTAAATAATGGATTACGCTGTATGCCTAGTACACAATTGAAATATTTAACAAACTATGAAGATAAAACAAGAATAAGCAGAGAGTAGTGAAAATGCCTGGCTGGTGTAAAGGCTATGGAGATGATGTGGGAAGTTTGTTCAGCACCTTAAAGCACAGTATAAATGCCAAGAACCATAATGAAATTAAATTCTGGGTCCCCTGCTCTCATGTAATTCAGCAGATTTCTGTTTCAAATAAACCTTTGGTTTAAGAGTTAAGTCACTTACACATGGAAGTGTTAAGACACCTGCCTTAGTTTCTGTGCTATGTAAGCAATAAACACATTCTATAGGCTCTTTTAGGCCTACTCATTTTCCTCTGCAAGTTAGCAGACCATGAACGCTGAGGATGCTGTAGGGATAGTGGCACACTGACATTCTGCTTACCTATATGTTTTCATTAGGGTTAGAGAAGGGCTTTGGCCCTTCTGCAGAAGTTGGACTACAATTCCCTTTGAATAGTAGCCACTGCAGTTGGGGATGAAGGGAGTTGTAGTTCAAAATTAGCTGGAGGGCCAAAGTTGTGCAGTCCTGGGTTAGAGAGAATTTAATTTGCTACAGGTGATGGCCTGCATTTGGGTGAGTGGACAACAAGGTTGATCCACAAAGGATACAGAGAACACAAGATGGGACAGATGGACATTGGGGCACTGACTATTTTATCATGAGTCAGTAAAGAGAAAGGAAAAGGCAAAATCTGCGTTCATGACTAAAACATGTATAGGATTGGTCTTTGCAACAAAGCCACTTTAAAATGTACAAGCAGAACAGAGAATATCTGATTCTGATCAGCTTTGATTATTTTGCTGAGTTTACTTCTGGTTTAACATGCACAAGACAAATCATGCTGGAAACTGGTTATCAGAATTAAGAATTTTAAAAGGCAATCTATATATTTATTTCTCTAAAACGTACCTGTGGCTAACTATGTGTGGCAGCTCTCGCGAGAGTTTGCAAGCAGCTGCCAATTAGCCACAAGGACAGGGGAGAAAATGGTGGTGGTGCCGGCCGGGGGTGGGGTGGCGGTTGAGGCTGGCCGGCGGCAGGAAGGAGGAGGCCGGTGGAGGGCAAACGAGCTGGCAGGGGGTGGGGGAGACAGGGAGAACTAGGGGCTCAGATGCTCTGTGCCAGGTCAGCTAGTATTTTATTAAAGTCTGATGTAACAGTGACCACAACTTCAATGTTACTCCAGCCTGAATAGGAGGGCTGAAAGTATGGGTGTATGGAGGCTAGTGTTAAGTGAGCACAGGCTATACAGAATGTGCTTATTGCTTAAATAACACAGAAATCAATACAGGCACCTTGATTTAAGATTTCTGTGCTTTCTGGTGCATGATGGTAAGTGCCTTAACTCAACTCTTATCCTAAAGTGAAGGTTCTTTGATCCATTCATTATTAAAAACAGAATGCTGAAGACAGACCTTAGCCTTACCCAGCAAGACACTTCTTAAGTCATTTCCCTGTTAGATATGATGAACATTAAGGGCTTGCATTTTAAGAACCCATGATCTTGCTCACTCCTGCACCACCCACCCCATGCTGCCAAATTCTGCTCTGATGGAGCAATTTGCCTTAGGGAGACCGCAGGAAGTTGCTATAGCAATCTGACACCAAGGGCATAAAAGTTACAATTCTACTTATCTACAAATATCTTTTGTTTGTCATTTGTGGCACATTCCTGGGCTGATTGTTTTTATTGAAAGCAGTTCTTTTCTATTTTATAAACACTTTGTTACCAGAACATCTGATGGCAATTCTTTCTACAGGCTACCAGGCAAGTGGCTATTGTACTGTGAGCTGCCCTGACCATCTTGGATAAAGGGAAGGATGTAAACATGAACAAACAAACAAACATTAACATGCCTGTGCTCCACTACTTGGGACACTGCAGGCTTTGTCACCAAAGATGAGGCTTAACTTGTTTTAAACAATATATGCTGACCCTTTGGGCAAAGGCTTGAGAGATAAGATGATTTCAAAACTCCTGCCTTCTAGAGAAGGTATAGCATGGGGAAGGTGTGCTGCAGGACACAGAATGCTGTCCTTTGCCCACTTCCTCCATCAGGCTGTTAATTGTCAATATTAAAATGGAAGCTAGAGTCCTTCCTTCTACTCCACTGATCATCTCCATTCCAGTTTCATTCCCCGCTTCTTCCCAAAATAAAATCCAGGCTTCAGAGAAACAGGAAGACAATCCTATTAGGATTCCATTTGCCTGAGGAAGACCCTGGCTTTTTTTATCTGTGGCCTGGGGAGGGAAGCAGCACTACTGAGATGGGAAAATTTTGAAATGGCACACTTTTTTCTCCTACCCGTACTAGCTAACCAAAGGACTGCACCTCACTCCCTAGGACCAAGTGTGATGAGGCTTTACTGCCAAAAGAGGATGAACATTCTCCCTATAATCTTATAATAAGGTTGTATGCATGATTATATTTGCTTAGTAGCAATGAGCACACCAACACTTTTTTTGTCGTATCCCAACTCTGAACCACATGCATGGATTCTGCACCTACAGAGCTAGCTTCGGAACATTCTTGAACTTTTAGCCAGTGAGCTAGTGCTTAACCCTTCTGTCCAGGAAAGATGAGGTCCTATTTATGTACATGCTGTCAAGGGCAGGATGAGTGCATTCTGGCTCAGTTTCTTCTCACTCTCGCCAGGACCAAGGTAGCAGCAGGAAAGGTGGGTTGTGCAGCTGCACAAATGACTCCCTGGAGAAGAGTAACAGGAGAGGTGAGCAGCCACTAGAATATCAGCAAGCTGGAAGGATGGGGTTGTGTCTTCAAGCAAAGGGGTTCTCTGAAGGACAGATCTGCCCAAAAGGTAATCTGTCCAGGAACAAACACCTAAGGCATAACATTTCATAAATGTAAAAGGCAGAATATGCAGTTGTCTTGAAGAGTTCCCCAAGTGCTACATCTCATGTGAAGGCCATAGATGGGGCCAGCCCCTGGCAGAATGAGCCCTAAATCTCCCAAGGGAGGAGCTAGCTTGGCTAGGTCATAACAAGACTGCAGATACAACCAACCAGCAACATAGATAAAACCTCTTACACTTGTGTGAAGCACCATAGTACAAGCACCATATTTGCTCTTTATGGAATGAAATTATACACTAAAGAGAGAAGGCTAGTGGTTTTCAGACATCCAGAGTACATAAGGCATGCTCCTGCTCTTCATGTGAAGAGAAACCTGGTACAAACCCAAACAATGTCCCGAGTGAGCTGAAAAGTAGAAATGCCTTTAAAGAGGAAGGTAATGTCACAAGACTGCCTTATTCTGGTGAAACCAGGGCCGTGTTTTAAAGCACAGAGTCCACTGGCCCATTGCACTGAAGGCACAGCCACTAAGGAGGTCATCTTAAAGGCCAGAAGATTGACACCACAGGTGGTCATAGGCTCAAATATTTGTGTAAGCACCAAAGAAATACCCCACAACAGATCAAACTGGATGATAAAGATCAGATGGAGCACCATCTGAAGCACCAGATGGAGCATGTGAAACTGTTTCACAAGGTCACAGGGGTGGGGTGAGAAGAGAAATTCGTTTTCCACATGTAAGTGAAATGCTAGTACTATAGCTATATGAGCCTGAGGGACTACAAAGTCAGATCAGATTGTTGACTATGAAGATGTTGCAGTGAAAAAACTAACTAAAGAAAAAGACCAGTTTACCTCTGGTAGACGTTGGCCTGTCTGCAAATGTTGGACTACAATTCCCATCATACTTGACAATTGACCACTGTGCCTGGGAATGATGGGAGTTAGTCCAAAAACAGATGGAGGGCTGAAGTTGTGCAGCCCTGAGCACAGGTCTTTCTTAGGTCAGGTTTACAGACATTAGCTAAAATGTGCCTTACGGTTGACACAGGGAGGGCTCCGAGGCCCCGTCCAAGCCTGCAATACCAGAAAAGGCAGCTTCAGAGACTTTCTGAACCTGAGGGCTGAGACAGAGACTTGGACATGCCCACAGGGTAAATTGCAACTGAAGGTGTGGACGCAGTCCAAGCAATCTTACAGACCTTAGCCTCACTGGTGGATGGGAAGGGATCCTAAGGCAGCTGATGTCACGATTGGGATGGTCAAACTGCTTATGAAAAGAAGAGCCAAAATGGACATTGTAGTAAATACCAAGGAAGAGCTGGTGTAATGAAGTTGCCAAGGCAGGTTTAGTGAAAGGCATCATGGTTGCCACTGGAATATTTGAGGTAGGCTGAATTGCAGATAACATAGGATAGAGGCTCATGCTGTTCATCTGAGAACCTGAACAGTTAGGTTTCTTGGTGCTAAGGATATCAGGATGGAGGTGGAGAAAGCATAGGGCCACTGGCAGCAAGGCTGAGCAGTAGCCACTGGAGTAAGAACAGCACAGGCAATATAGTGTGGCCGATAAAAGGAGCCCCATCAGTAGAGATCATGATGCAATTTCCCTATCGTAGTCAGTCAGATGAAGACGGTCAGCACACAGAGAAGCTTCCTGTTAACAGGGAAGCAAACAATGACAAGGGAAATAAGATGGGTCCATCCAGGCCAGTGCTCCAATTTCAATCCTAACTGGAGAGGTAGGCACCCTAATAACCCAGCTGTCAGGCCTGTGCAGGGGCATGACAGGAGATGGCAAGCTGGTGAACAGAGAAATTCCAATGAGGCAGATCTCCGAGGGGGAACGGTAGCTTCTGTCTCCCCTTTGGGGAGGAGAGTGGGAACCTGAGAAAATACTAAAACCAGATGAAGGAATTCTGGGAAATAGTCTTTAAAATATCTCCAGGACTTGCTCCACTAGGAACCCTGAACTCAGCAGGGGGTGGATAAAGGGTAACAGATCTGGTGAGGCCACTGATCGGGAACCAAACAAAGCCATGATGGTCATTGGGGAAGAAGCTGATGTCACCACCGGTGTCTCAATCACCACTTGCACATCCAAAGAGGTTTAGAGTCACCCTGATGCGGCTGCTTCTTTGCATGGCTCCAGTGAGGTAGGGATGTGCACGGAACCGGTGGGGGCTAGTTCGACAGTGGTGGGGTATAACTTTAAGGTCAGGGGAGGGTGCATTCCCCACCCCCCGCCACGTTTCCCCCACCAGCACTTGTTGAAAAACCGGTACGGAGGGGTGGCAGCATACTTCCCTGCCACCCTGTCCACTCATCGGACCGGAACTGAAAGGAAGTAGCGCGTGCGTGTGGGTGTGACATGTGCGTGCACACTCTACTTCCGGTCATTTCTGGTCGGAGGAGCGGATGGGGCGGCACACTGCCACCCCACCAGACTGGTTTTTCAGCAAGCGCCGGCAGGGGAAATGCAGCGGGGGTGTATGTGGTGAGTGCACCCTCCCCTGCCCTTAAAGTTCCCCCCCCCCCAACTGCCAAACACTTCAAACTGCCCGGTGTTTGAACCTGTCCGGAGGCCTGTAAAAGAGCCTCCTAACAGGTTCGTGCACATCCCTACAGTGAGGGAGCCAAACAACACTCACTACCCTTGGAACCCGAGATATTTCTCTATCTGAAGAGAGATTTCAGTGTCTGCTTTGATATCAAAGCCATGGAAGCTGATTCGGTGCAAGGGTCAGAAAGCAGAACTCCAACCAGGGAAAGATGATTTCAAAATAGAGGTCAGGGCTGATGCCATGAGCTGCTCCACAATAGTAGCCAACCAAGACCCTTTCTCGCAAAGAATTACATGGACTCGTGTATATGTTGTACCTCAACTGTTCAGATGACTTTTAAATAGCAAGCATAGAAGTCCACCTTGTGCTTCTCACCTAGGTTGTGGCATTAAGAGATAGCAAGCTTGCCCCCACAGGAATTGCATCTTTAAGACACACTCATCTTACCAAAAAAAAAAAAAAAGGAGCAATGAAAAACAAGAAGGATGGAAGTTATGTTCCAAAAACCACACTCTACCCCTTGGGTTCACTCTCTTCCAAGAACCTCCTCCCAGTCTGTTTCCAGTCTTTGTAACTTGCCCCCCACCAAACCTGAATGAGGTTTCAATCTAGCCAAGCCAGCCCTTCTCGCAGAATTGGGACTGTGAGCATTTTGTAGAAGGAGGAGGAGGGAGGGAGGAAACAGGAAAGAAAGTAAGCCCAACTAAAGCTGCAGTGGAAGAGTGTGTTTTCCTTAGCCACTGCAAGTGCGGCAGTTAGGGGAGAACTGAGTGGGCAGGTCCTCATTCCACTCTTGAAAGCATGCATATAAATAGTGCTTCCTAATTTAGGAGAAGGCAGCAGACGACAATCTAAAGCTTGCTGGCTAATCCTCTATAGATTTTTCCAAAGCCAGCTCTACACAGGTACAAAACCCACTAGTGCAAGTACACAATGGCCATGAAGCACCCAAAATAATTTTTAGGAGCTTGAAATGGGCTCTGAGCACTTGTGTTCAGAGGACTAAGAACCGTAGCAAAGATACGGACATGGTGAGCTGTGAAAGTGAGAATGAGGAGTGTTTGCTGTATTTGGGAGCAGACAGAAATCTAAGGTTAGGAATTAAAGGAGGGGTTTTGTGGTCCATTAAGGGGTTGCAAAGAGAGAGGTGAATAATTTGGGCTGCCAAATTCTGGATAAGATTGAGAGAGCCAAGGTGCAATGACAAGCAAACCAATTGGCTGGTTAGGTCCCTCCCTTGTCCACAGCCCCCCCCAACGGCCCTCAGACCTGTCTGTCCCACTTGCCCTTCCCTCTGTCTCCTGCTTGCTGTGCCATTTTTCTTCAGTCCCCCGACCTTTAGACAATCTACCCCTTGGGCTCACTCTCTTCCAATAAACTCCTCCCAGTCTCTTTCCAGGCCTTGTAACTTGCCCTCCATCAAGCCTGAATGAGGTTTCAAGCCAGCCCTTCTCACAGAATTTGGACTGTGAGCATTCTGTAGTAGACAACTTTGGTCCTTGAGTAGTCTGAATGTTCTGTTCCTCCATGGCAGCTTAGGCAGCATCAGACGCTTCACCACCACAAGCGCAGGCCATTATAGATGAAGAGCTCCATGGAACAGGGTTTCACGCATGCCACTTAAAAATTAAATTCATAGAACTTTACTCCAATGGCAGCAATCCAGTCTTGTAGAAGTTACAGATATTTACCAGCCCAGTCCCTACCAAAAGAAAGAAGTCTGGGTCACATTTGGCTGTAGAAGACTGAGGTGCATCAGGCTGTTAATTCAGCTTCATCAGCTTGTCAATGAGTGTTACTCTCTGGTTTACTTAAGTGGGAAACGTGATCTTTGCTCACAGTTCTGCCAACCAAAAGCAACATTTGGCCACAGCAAATATGCAGATGGATCTCTAGGTCTTCCCCTCAACTTTACAGATTCCCCATAAATGGTTAATACAAGTAGGGAGTGACATGGAGAAGAAAAAGGTAGCCATCACATAGTTCTTTGGTTATAGATGATGGCCACAACCATTCAGTCCAATGTTTGGACAGCAAAAATGTGTACACACAGAGAGTTCTCTTTCAGTGCTTCAAGTGAGAGGGAGAACCACCCCACCCAAATCTTTGCTTATGACATTAGTTGATGCATTGAAGACATGGACCCAAATGTGCAAATGAGTTCCTTCTGCAGAGCTGGGCGATGTGTGTGTAGGTAGGGAGGCAGTTTATGGTGCAGTGGCACCCAGGCCAAACTCTGTGCCATACATTAGATGACTGGGAGGAAAGGAGAACTGCCCAGTGTTGCTGGCTACCGCTTCCTCTCGCCTTTCTGTGTCCTCTTCTTCTCTTTCTCCTTCCGTTCTTGCTTGGCCAACTTGTCCTTCTCCCGCTGAAGTTTGTCTTGCTCCTTCTTCCGCTGTGACTCATCCCGCAGGTGGTCCCTCTCCAGCTTTCGGGCATTCACAACAGCTTCCAGATTTGTGTTTCTGAACAAAGCTGACAACAGGGGAGCTGAGGAGAACAAGGAATTCAACACACACCAGAAGACCCTCTCTGGGAATAGTAAATGCAGAATTCATCTAACAACATCTCTCTTTTCACAACAGCAGCCCAAAGACACCTAACCAGGGCTGGAAAGCTTCAAGGACAAGGATCCAATGTTGCTCATCAGAAAGAGATTTGGACCCAAGTCCAACTTGGCAAAGAGGCACCTTTTAACATGGTGATTCTCTTTTATTTAGCAAGGGGAGAGTAACTGGCCCTATCCACACCCAGCACAGTATCTCCAGTGACTGTTGCTGGTGTCTATCTTATTTTTCTTTTTAGATCGTGAGCCCTTTGGGGACAGGGATTAATCTTATCTATTTATTATTTCTCTGTGTAAACCGACCACTTTTGGAAGGGCAGTATCGAAATCAATCAATCAATCAACCAACAGTAAGTCCAGCATTCAAATCTCAGTGCAGCCTTGTAGGGGTGTGCACGGAACCGCGGAGCTGCGGTCCGGCACTGGGGTGGGGATTCCATTAAGGGCGGGGGAGGATTTACTTACCCCTCCCGCGCTTTCCCCACTCCGGCCCCGTATTTACTTTACAAATCGGGCGGCAGGATACCTCCCTGCTGCCCCTTTCCCCGCTGGCTCCTTGTTCTTTCCAAAATCGGGCAGCAGGATACCTCCCTGCCGCCCCTTTCCCTGCTTGGCTGCAAAAGGCTTCTTAAAGCCTTTTGCAGCCAAGCAGGGAAAGGGGCGGCAGGGAGGTATCCTGCTGCCCGATTTTGGAAAGAACAAGGAGCCAGCGGGGAAAGGGGCAGCAGGGAGGTATCCTGCCGCCCGATTTGTAAAGGAAATACGGCGCCGGAGTGGGGGAAGCGTGGGAGGGGTAAGTAAACCCTCCCCCGCCCTTAATGGAACCCCCCACCCCAATCCTTCCGAACCGGACCGCCCCGTGTCAGGACCAGTTCGGAGGCCTGTAGAATGGCCTCCGAACTGGTCCGGGCACATCACTACAGCCTTGTTTTCCTCATTGGTACAATGAGAGCAGTGGCCTTTTCTCAATCTACCAAGCTTACTTTGAAGAGAAAACAACAAAGCCTATAGAGCAGTTTGCAAATTAGAAAGCACTGTATAAATTATTGCAGAAGTAGTCGTGATATGATGTGCAGCTACACATCCAGTTCATAAGAAAGATGTGAAGCAAAGCTGGCACATGACCTGAAACGCCAGTGCACAGCTGCAGATAGACAGCCCTCTAGAGATGCCATACTATACTAAGATTCTACCCAAGATCAGGTTTGAGAGTGTATGGGGCAGCAAACTGGCTGGAGTTAAGCAGGTGGGGCTGGTCAATGCCCAGCTGCCTGGTAGCTCCATGTATGTCACCTTGAGTTCCAGCATGAAAGAAAGGCAGGATATAAATGTATTAAATAAATGCTGTCCTACAAACACACACACAATGCAATAGTCCTCCCCATTATTGTACCTCTCTTGCTCTCAAATGTCAACATTTCTTTCCTCCTGCTATTGATCAAAAGAATGTCCTTGAAAGGATACATTGTTCAGAGGGGATGGTCACTGCTGCTGCTCCGGGACCATCTTGTACATCTGCTTCAGTGTGATGAGTTAAGGGGGATTTGGTAGCCAATTCTGGCTAAGCAGTACTGTAGTGGGAAGGATGCTATGGATGACAGACATGATGACTACAGACCCTGAAGATGGACACTCAAGTTTTATTATCCTGACGACTGAAATGTTCTGAAGACATTTGCTGTCATCAGCAGGAGAAGAAGAAGGACTCTGCTTGTTGCCAGTAAATGGTAATGAGTTGCATGCTACTGTTAAACATGGAAGGTTCCATTCCTAGCTATCACAGCTAATAGGGAAGGATAAACCTGTCCTCCATGAATGTATTTAGTTTTTTGCTTTTAAAAGCCAGCACCATCAACAAATCTTACAGCAATTTGTTTCTCAAGTTATTTCTCCTTCCATTATTTTGCCTCACCTGTCCTCACTGAGCAAGTAAACACATATGACAGAACAGATTATTTAGCAATGATGGACTTGCATGGCAATAATCCTTTCTGAACCTGTCCCTTAAATTACATTTCTATAAGTATAGAAATGTGATAGATAGATAGATAGATAGATAGATAGATAGATAGATAGATAAACACTCTAATTATCTCTCATAAACTGATTACACTTACAGCCCTTTGGTCTTACCCAGAACAGCAGTTATTACACTCAGTGGCTGGAAGTCCTCCAGGGATAGGGACAACTCTATTTTACAAAATGCATGTCTATTGTAATCTGCTCTGAGCCCATGGGATGCAGTGAACTAACTGTAATTGTAATTTTATTTACGGTCATTATACCAAACAGAGAATAAAAACTAGTAAACAAGTGTGTGTGTGTGTGTGTGTGTGTGTGTGTGTGTGTGTGTGTGTGTGTGTGTACACACACACACACACACACACTCTAATGACCGTAAATAAAATTACCATTACAATTACAAATAAAGAGAATGGAGTGAGCTCTAAGCAAACAGAGAATCCATGTACTCCATAATTAGACTATTCCTATTACTTAAAAAAACAAAACAAAAACCAAAAACACACCCTGAAATGAGGCAAGAATATAGCACTTATCACAGGAAGGGTCAGCCAGCCACTGAGTAGATCCAGCAGAATATCAAAAACCACAACACAGAAAGGATATTCTTCTTCATCAGTCACCTCAGCGTATTGGGCCAGAAGGGCAGCTTTCTGTAGTGTCTCTTCCTTTGAGGTTTCCTTGGGCTTTACTACAATCTGGGCCTGCTTCTCAATGAGGGTGGCAATGGCTTGCATCTCATCTGGGGAGAGAAGAAGCAAAAGCAAACGTAAATAAAAGGAGGCAAAGTTCATGAACGAGAAGCCACAAGAGATATCGCCATCCAACACTCCATAACATGATCCACATTTTATTCAAGTCTCATTCTCTGAAGTTGTTATATTCTGTATCTGCAGTGTAGCCAAAATGATATCACTTCTGAAGAGGAGAAGGGGTTAGACGAGTTTGCATGTGTTAGTGGGAAGAGACACAACAAACAGTTTATATCTTATTGTGTATTCTCTAGCTGAAGATTCAGGTTCACACTCTGGTCATGTCTCACTTTGACTTCTGTAACCTTCTTACCTCTTGCTTTTTGTCATTGCACCTTGGCTCTCTCAATCTTATCCAGAACTTGGCAGCCCAAATTATTCACCTCTCTCTTTGCAACCCCTTAATGGACCACAAAACCCCTCCTTTAATTCCTAACCTTAGATTTCTGTCTGCTCCCAAATACAGCAAACACTCCTCATTCTCACTTTCACAGCTCACCATGTCCGTATCTTTGCTACGGTCCAACATCTGGGGACCCAAGGCTAGTTTAGAGGACTGGGTAATACCATAAATCTTATAGTGCCTGGACAAAGAACTATGGACTTTACCTATTTTAATTTTAAAATTAAAATAGGCAAAGAGGTTAGAGATTATTTTGAGCAACAGGGAGCCATGCTCAGTGGTGATCTCCTGTCCTGGACACTAAAGTTCTATAGAGACCATCTGGGATGTCTTAACCCAGTGATCTTCACTATTTTTCAAGTAGGGGATACTTTGGGGGGGGAAAACCCAAAAAAACTTCAGTGCGAAAGTCATTTCTCACTGTGTTGATCTCTGCACTGAACTGTTTTTCCCTCAGAGCTGAGGACCCTTTAAGAGAAGCAGACCCTCTCAAGAGCTCTATGGGGAAAGCTCTGGGGTGGACTACACTTCCCAGCACTCTGTGTGTACCTTCCAAGTTGGTGCAGAGGCCCAAGATGGCCATTTTCGTTAAAGGAACCTCCCTTTCCAGCACTGGGCAAAGCACAGCACTACACAGTGAGAATGGTTGTCTCTGCACGGTGACAAGGGCTTTGGCCAAATCTTCACACAGGCCCAATAAACAATTACTCAGGGGGCTGCAATTAGGGTTTATAGGGACCATCACTCGTCCTCAGGCCTTACAATGAAGGATACTGTCTCAGCCTTTACCAGAAAGTAACCATGTATATATACACACACTCCCTTGCTCAATTTTTTTAAAAATTAAAGTTACTAGAAGTTGGGGGCGGGGGAAATAGTTTCTAAAATTCCACTTACTTCTATTAACCTAAAAACATAGGCTGACATGAGGAAAATTACTTAAAGTAATCTCATTGGAATCAAAAGGACAAGTTAGGCAGTGGCCAATATTAGGAAAATTACTCAATGGGACTTCTTTCAGTAATTTTCATCCTCATATCAGCCACTAAGATTAGTATTATAATTATTATTATTAATTAGATTTCTATACTGCCCTCCCAAAAATGGCTCAGGGCGGTTTACACAGAGAAATAACTAACAATAGCAATAGCAATAGCAATAGCACTTACATTTATATACTGCTCTATAGCTGGAAGCTCTCTAAGCAGTTTACAATGATTTAGCATACTGCCCCCCAACATTCTGGGTACTCATTTTACCGACCTCGGAAGGATGGAAGGCTGAGTCAACCTTGAGCCCCTTAGTCAGGATCGAACTTGTAACCTGCTGGTTACAGGGCGGCAGTTTTACCACTGCGCCACCAGGGGCTCTAAACAAATAAGATGGAACCCTCAGCTGATATGCTGAGTATGGAACATATTGCAAGTCATTCCAAAAATGCAGTTCAACAACACAGATTAGCAAAGTGTCCAGTGCCTAAATGTGTGGGACTTACTGTATGTAAAGAAAATAAAACACACAAGTTCCAGTCCAAAAAAACTTCCGATAAATTAGGGCAGGACAACAATGGCAGAGGGCAAGGGCAGACACAGAATCTGCAAGAATAGGGAGCAGGAGAGCTAACTGATAGCAAATGGTGTGAAAGAGAACCTGATATCATCATTTTGGAATGGCTCCCAGGAGGAATCTGATGGAGAGCTCAGGGAGCTTGATAAACAGTGGGGGGAGGTGTACCAGAACACAGATGTCAGGAGGAGAAGGGGAAACCAAGAGCAGAAGTGCAAATAGAGAGAGGGGCAGGGCAAGCGGAGATACAGTAAGAGAAGAAAAGACTTTAAACACAGAAAGCAAGTGGCAGCCAACTCCAGTGATATCAGGAGGAGCAATGAGGCATACCTTCTTTTTTCTCTTTGGCACCAACATTTTGGGCCTCTGACCACCTTTCAACTATTTCCCGGCAAACATCTTGTAGCACATCTTCATCCTAATTAAGAGGAGAAAGATTTTCAGTTGAAAAGAGAAAGGCTTGTCCATCATGAAGACACACAGTTCTAAGCACTCTTATGGGGACACTCTGGAACAAGGGTGCACACATGAAATGCCCCAGTGGGCCAGAACTAACCATGGTCTGCTGTGGGGGAGGAAGGCCATTTTCCAGCACAGGATCAAAATTAATTAACAATATTAATTAAAGCAGTGATTAGCTACTTGCTGATCTTTCCAAGTAAACATACATAGAACAGTGTGCCAGGCAGTATCTGGAGCAGAGAGAGGATGCCCCGCACAGAGAAGGAGGAACTGACCAAAAGAGCGGCTCTCTGCCTTTCTGAGGGGCGCTCTGTCAGTGCCTACCTGATGCTGCTGCTGCTGCTACTACTACAGTTCCAGCCCACTCCACCCACTGCTGTTGCTGAAGCAGCAGCAACTGGCCTGCTCTTGTCCGTCCATCACTGCCACATGCATCTCATCTGGTCTCAAGGGCCCAGCAGCATTGAGCTGCTGCTGCTTGTCAATGAGACAAGCCAAGAGCTTTTGGTGGCTCCTGCTGTGGCTGCCAGATATTCCTATCTGGGGGCACTGTTCCCTCTAACAGGGATTCCCAGATGTTGATGACAACTCCCAGCATTCCCAGCTGCAGTGGCCTTTGGCGGGGGATTCTGGGAGTTGCAATCAACAACATCTGAGAATCCGTGTTAGAGGGAACACTGCCCGGAGGCCAGCAAAAAAGTCCCCGCAGGCTGGATCTGGCCCACAAGCCTTATGTTGTGCAGGGCCTGCCCTGGAATCAGAGATGGCTCACACCTAAGGCGCTGCGGGGAAGTAACATGCCTAGCAAGCCAGGGGCTGCTGGTTTGACTCCCTGCTGGTATGTTTCCCAGACGATGGGAAACACCTATATCAGGCAGCAGCAATATAGGAAGGTGCTGAAAGGCATCATCTCATACTACGTGGGAGGAGGCAATGGTAAACCTCTCCTGTATTCTACCAAAGACAACCACAGGGCTCTGTGGGCGCCAGAAGTCAACACCAACTCAACTTTACTTTACTTTAACAGGAGGCCTAGGGCCAATCCAATCCCCGCAGACCAAGTAAAGATTTTTCTGGCTCCAGGTAGCCCTACCAAAATTTATCCAAGGTGTAAGGTAAAGTGTGCCATCAAGTCAATTTCGACTCCTGGCGCCCACTGAGCCCTGTGGTTTTCTTTGGTAGAATACAGGAGGGATTTACCATTGCCTCCTCCTGCGCAGTATGAGAGGATGCCTTTCAGCATCTTCCTATATCGCTGCTGCCTGATACAGTACCAGTGGGGATTCAAACCGGCAACCTTCTGCTTGTTAGTCAAGCATTTCCCCGCTGCGCCACTTAAGGTGTAGGAAAGGAGGGGGGGACTCCCGATAACACCAGCATCTTGCTTACAGCTTCACCTGTAAGAAACGTTTTTAAAGTTACTTAAAAATTAAAACATTCCATATTTAATAATGCTACATTACTCTTTTTTATTTTGTATGCAACATCAAATCAAATTTATTACTGTCCACAACTAGCTTATAAACAAAGTACAGAAAAGAAAAGAAAAAGCAATATTCAGCTCAAGCATATATAATAAAGCACAAACATAATATTCAGCAGCTCTTCAAGTGTGAATAGCCTACAGTGTCCCTAGGATTAACTGTACAATTTAACCATCTGTCCTCTAATACTGCAGGCCATAGCACAACATTTGGCAACTTTAAGTATGCAACATACTTGCTTATAAAGTTATGCCTGAGCAAAGAGACTGATTTGTCCTTCTGGCCTCCAGTTGGCCATCCCTGATAACCCTTAATGTTAGTTGGTGCCAGCTTTATTATGGAGCCTGATAGCTCAGCAAGGAGATTAGATTATGCTGCAAATTACACCTCAAATCACAAACTGCCTGAAAATAGAGTGGCCTGGAACAATACAAAAATTGGTCATCCTTGTTCTAGACAAAGAATTAAATTTGTATCATGGACAGAATATTCTGTAAAAAGAAAGCATTCTTTTTTAAAAATACAAATACTGGCATTCAGAATCTAATAGCCCAATTCTATGCATGTTTACTCAGAAGTAAGTCCCACTGTGATCAATTGAGCTTAGGTAAGTTCAATTCAGTTCATTGCTGTCAATAGACCAGAAGTGGAGATAAGCAACAATCATGTGCGCAACACAAAATATGGAAATGAACATTCCAACAATGAAATTCATAAATACAAAACAAATGTCTCAAAATAACCCCTACTCACAAAATAGTTCTGCCATCTGCATTAATTCACAACTTGCTTCATCTTTCTTACAGCAACAGCTAGAGTCATCCTGGGAACTTTATCTAATAGATATTTAATATAACATTGAGAAAATCGGCCTGGCAGAGCTGTCACTATAGGATAAATCGATTATGGGCAGGCTTCAGTACAGAAGGTGCAGAACAGCAAAACATGCTCCACCAACTCCACTTCCTGACCATTACACAGATTACATTCAGTGTTCTCTCTAAGGCGTGCTTGTGTGCGCGTGCTCACACGGTTTTTGATGTCCGCTCAGTTAATTTTAGATCCTGCTCAGGTTGAATCAGGAAGGCTCTATTCTAAATGCATGTGTTCAGACACTGCCTTGATACTGCCACCCAGAAAATTCATTCTGCACACAGATGGAAAAAATGAGAGAACACTGATTACATTGTCCATTACATGGACAAACCCTCAAAGACAGGGGGATCCATCCTATCATATTTTCCCTGCAGAACCTGTGAGGGGAGTACATTCAATCTTACCCAAGTAAAGGCACTTCGACACTTCACTACATAGATGCTGCTAAAGTAAGTAGTAGAGATGTGCACAAATGGCGTGTGCAGGTGCGGGCGGGGAATTGTTTCCTTAAAAAGTAGGTAAGGTCCTTTTCCAGGTGTGGTGCTTGCAATACCAAAGGCTGCGTGTGGCTCTGGCACTGTTCCCTGCACGTGGCATCAGCACACATATGACCGCCGTGCACAGGCTGCAGGGAACAGCACTGCAGCCACATGTGGCCTTTGGCAGAACAAGTGACATGCCCGGAAAAGCAGTAGGGCAACAACAGAGCAGGTGAGGACCTGCATTTTAAGGGTTTAAGGTATTTAAGGTACAGGAGAGGAGAGCTGGTCTTGTGGTAGCAAGCATGACTTGTCCCCATAGCTAAGCAGGGTCTTGCCCTGGTTGCATATGAATGGGAGACTTGATGTGTGAGCACTGCAAGATATTCCCCTCAGGGGATGAAGCCGCTCTGGGAAGAGCAGAAGGTTCTAAGTTCCCTCCCTGGCTTCTCCAAGATAGGGTTGAGAGAGATTCCTGCCTGCAACCTTGGAGAAGCCGCTGCCAGTCTGTGAAGTCAATAGTGAGCTAGATAGACCAACGGTCTGACTCAGTATATGGCAATTTCCTAAGGTAGTTCCACAACCCCACCAAACTGGTTTGGCTGGGGGCGCCCAAGCAGGTTCGGCGCTTACTAAAGGAGGTGCCAAACCGGTTTGTGCACATCCCTAGTAAGCAGCGGGCTGAAACGCATTTTCATATGGAATGTCAAAGTGATCAAACCCTGGTGGCGCAGTGGTAAAAACTGCTGCCCTGTAACCAGAAGGTTACAAGTTCGATCCTGACCAGGGGCTCAAGGATGACTCAGCCTTCCATCCTTCCAAGGTCGGTAAAATGAGTACCCAGAATGTTGGGGGCAATATGCTAAATCATTGTAAACCGCTTAGAGAGCTCCGGCTATACAGTGGTATATAAATGTAAGTGCTATTGCTAAGTGCTATTGCTATCTGGTGAACAGGATGTGCAAGCAAAGGCAGAAAGATCTTGAAAGGATATATTCAAAAGTTTTTGCTTTATTAGAGCTACCGCATAATTATATTCCAACTGAAGGAGGAGAGCAAGTGCCAACCCAATATGGCAAGTTCTCTGGGCAGAGCCATCAGCAGAGAGATGGAACAATAATTCAACAGCTGTCCTGAGGATATAAACCTTCAGCCAAAATTTCAGGGCAACCAGACACTCTGACCTCAAGTGGGCACTGTCTTGTTTACAGCAGCATAACCGCATGCTTAGGTAGGTGTGCAATTTAAGCCACATACAATCATTAGCACAAGTGCCTTTGAAAACAGGCTGTAAAACACACACAAACCACCACTTTTAGTCTACAATCAAACAATTTTACTAAGAGGTAAAACCCACTAAATTTAGTGGGACCTCCAAATAGCTGTGCTTAAGACTGTGGCATTAAACTGGCTTCAAGATGAGATCCAAAAAGACTGCGCAAGCAAGAGGGTTGAACTCCACTGCCTGGATATTAACTGGTTGACTGTTGCTTTCCCCACCCCAAGGCTAGATGAGTTATAAAGCATCTTGTGCTACCTTAAAGTCCAACACATGAAGAGTAGTGCGAGTGTTCATAAGTGATAGTTTGTTTCATGCATCTAATAAAAATGAACTCTTGCCAACACAATGCATGTGTCAGTCACAAGCACAGTAATACTGGGTATTTATATTGTGTTTTAGTGTGTTCTCTAGAGGATCCATACACATTGTTGCAAATCTGACAATTACCTTCTAAATTAGGTATCTTTAACCCCATATTCAGGATGTGAGAAGAAGGGTGGGCTGAAAGACAATAGCTTGTCTAAGGCTCCCTAATGAGTTCGTAGAAGAAGCGAGATTTGAATCAGGAACGTCCTCGTTGTCACATCACTACGCCCTTACAGTTTTTCTATTGGTGGGGATGGAAAATTTTAAAAAAAATATTCAAGCCAACGACAGCCCTGGCGGCAGTGCAATAGATGGACACAGCTATTATCTCTTCGATTTAGTATTGTGACAGTACACTTAATAAAACCAGTACGAGCAAAATCACTCCAAATATGGGGGGAGAAAACAGTTTCCAGCCTTAGCCCTAGAAGGGCGACTCAATCCCCTCGTGCTGCAACGCAAAGGGGCGGGAGAGATTTGTACGAGTGCCGACCGCGGCCAATTTTCAATAGGTTGTCACTCTCACCTGTTCCCCCACCGCCAGCGCCTCCGCTAGTCCTTCGAGCCGTTCTGCGTCGTTCTCCGCCTCCCGCAACAGGCCTCGTACATAGGCGCCGTACACGTCCCAGTCTAAACCCAGCGCCTCCAGCTGCCCCTCCAGCCACGGCTCAAACGCGCAGGACGTCGCCATGTTGGTCGTCACCAGTCCCAAATAACACCGAATGCTCCGCACACGCATGCGTAGTCATTGAGCGCCGGACCAGACGCGCATACGCAGTGAGAGCGCGAATAAAATTAAGCCTGTGCCATAGAGATAGGAATAGATTAGACTGACAGACACATGTTCAGGTTCTAAAGTTCAGGTTTTAAAATACCTTGTTTTCCCTCTCGGGGGTACTAAGATCTGACCATAAATGTCAATGGAGAAATCCAGGATTTGACCACAGCTGTGACTGGTAACAGCGTGCATCTCTCCTTAAATGATAGCAGCAAGCACAGGAATTCCTTCTTTTGCTCAGGCTTTATTTCTGATGAAAAGTGTGGTGGGGGAGCATTAAAAAGGTCAACACCTCCTCATGCCATGCATTTCAGCACTCGATTTGGGCTGGGAAGTTGTCTGAAGGGCAATCTAAGAACATGGACTATTACTGCTTTGCTTGACCCCCTGAGGTTAATTTTTAAAGTGAATTTTTGATTGGAAATCCAACTAAACTTCAGTCCTACCTCTAAGCTGCAATATCAATTACAGCTACACTGGCTGTCATAAACCAGTAATCGCAGCCTAGTTACACACACACCGTACACTGTCAATATGGGGATAATTGATGTATAGAGATTGGCGGGGTTTGTTTTTTTAAATGTTTAAAATCTGAAACAAAGTTTTTCACACGAAAGAAGACCTAAGTTAGAAAGAGCATGGACTCTTCTCTTTTCGCTACTACTTCCCCCACCCCTGGGAGACAGTAGACACGCTTCTGCTAAATTACAGCTACGTTCAAATCCCTGAGTTTCTCCATTGATTTTTATGGGTAACTCCAACTTCTGCCCCCGGAAAAAGTGAAAAATGGCTTTTCCAATATAAACCCAGAAATTAACTACAGAGAGGCAATGCAGATAAGCCGTCCTGGTTTGGTTTTGTTCTTTCCCCTTATCTCTTTGTCTACGGCTACGTGATATGGAAGAGTGCTCACGCGTATTGCAAAGGATTTGCAGGAGCGAAAGGAAACCATAGAAACAAAAGTATGAAAGGAAACAAATACTTCGCCTTTACCAAAGGCGTAATGCAATGCAGCGCATGCTCAAAAAGGCAAGGTTGCCGGGGGGCAGGGGGGGAGCGAGTGAGAATATAGACTTATATACAAACTCAGACATAGTGCCGAGCTTCCAGACACACATTTTGAAAGCTGTTGTGCCCCCTCGGCGGAAGTGACGCCTCGCGCACAAAACAAACCCAGGATTTTTCTATAATGTGATTGACACTGAGCTCTTTCGTATCCCCCAAAAGGTACCGTAGCAGCAAAGACAAGAGCTCAGGGTACATATACTGACAGTAAAATTTAGTGAGATTTAATGCTAGCTTTCTTGAACTTATGGAAAGACGGCCTATACACGTTTTAAATAAATAAACAAACTTCCAAGTAAGCATTCATAGGATTGGGCCGCATAAATATATAAAACTCAGCAGCCTTCCATCAACTAATCCCCAGAAAGTCCTTGCATCTTGGTCTCCCCTGCATTCTAATGGCAGGCTGCAACAATTCAAGTGATTTTTAAATCCAACTCTTCTCTTCAACAAAGATATTTATTTAATGGCATTTATATACTGCCTTACATTAATTTCAAAAATACATAATTTTTTAAAAAAAACAGTAAAACAATAAAACAGCACATTCCTTTAAAGAAACTAACCAACAAGAAGGAAACAAGAAGAAACCAGCAGAGCAACAAAAGCCATCGAGGGGCAAGAAAGAGAAAGTAGTTAACCTTCAGAGACTAACCAAAGCAAAGCATTGTTTCTAGTTTTTGGAAAGCTAGCAGGGACAGGGCTGCATGGATTTCTCTTGCTAGGAACTTCCACAACAATGGGGCTGCAACAAAGAAGGTTCTGCTCCTAGTGCAGTAAAGTCAGCCTTTGTATAGAGGTGAAAAATCAAAGCAGTGCCTTATCAGATCTTAAGTGCCATGGGGCTCATACAGGAGAAGAAATTTCCAGAGATAATCGGGATCCAGTCATTTCCCCCCTGAATGAAAATCCCATCCCCAATAACAATTTGTCCCTGAAGTGGCAATTTCCTCTGCTACTTCACTACTGCTGCTTCAGTAGGTGATCTCTGATGGGACTATGGCAAAAGAGGAAAGAACAAACCTGCCTTTTCTGCACACTCCCATCCTAACTGGGACTGAGGTCACCCACCTATCCCCTGTACTATTTGTTTGCAAAGAAGAGGCATTTCCAGTTGGAAGCATACCTCTATAGCATGCACTGGCATACATGTTTTGTTTGACCCAGAATCCCAAATCATTATCAACTGCATTTAACCTGGATTAAGTTTAGTTTTATACACTTTCACCCAGTCTACCACTGCTAGTTTCTTCTTCTTTTTCCAAAGATATATTGACATTTTTAAAATTTGCATACACTGATAGAAATAACAACAATGACAAAATAACAAAACCAAAATTAAGTACCACAATGAATAATTAACATGGTATTTCACTATAACATGAAATGGAAGGGAGGTGATTGACTTGGATTGCTTTAAATAAAACACAATACAAATTGAAGGAGAAGTCTAATCACAACTATTAATCCTGATAGCTAAATTGAGCCTCCATATTCAAAGGCAGTGAACACCTGAATATCATATGCTTCCCAGAAATCTTTGGAGACTGCTAGAAACAAGATGCTGCTGAATTAGACTGATCCTGCAAAGCTCTCTTTGTGTTCTTATGATCAATATTGTTTCTTTCCTAATTTCCTGGTGCACATTATGATTGTGTTTTCTACCCTGTGACTTTAGTAAGCTCAGCTGGACTTCCTTCTGTGTAGAAATGCAAAAGATCAGACCACTAAGAATTTGCAGAAAGAAAACCTGAATAAGAGTTGTTTAGATTAGAGCACATCCTTTCACAGAATTGCAGAGTTCCTTCCTATCCCCCTCACCCCACATTTTTTTTTTTTTAATGGCTGCTTCAGGGTTTCTAGTACAGGTTGCAATTGTAGTCCTGAGTGGAAGCACAAACCTACTTGCTTTTCAAAGCTGACCTGATGGACAAAATAAGATGGACATTAATGGACAAATAAGATTAAAAGTGAGCTGTCATTAACCCTTGCAATGTTGACACTTCTCCATCCATTCTGAATTATTCAGAAATGCAGGAGGAAAGGGGAGAAACAGGCCTGTCCAGAGCTATGCTGAGTCAAATGGCTCTACTCAGATTACTACTTTAGAAAGCATAAACTCCAGATCACTTAGCACAGATTACTTACCCTTAACCTCAGACATTTGGAGAAGAGATCTGATCTTGTGGTAGCAAGCATGACTTGTCTCCTTAGCTAAGCAGGGTCTGTCCAGGTTGCATATGAATGGGAGACTTGATGTGTGAGCACTGTAAGATATTCCCTTCAGGGGATGGAGCCGCTATGGGAAGAGCAGAAGGTTCCAAGTTCCCTCCCTGGCATCTCCAAGATAGGACAATATTTTAAAAAAAAAAATAGGACAAGATTTTTTTATTGAACCAACAAACTACCAAAGCATACAGTACGTTGCCAAAGCACAATTATATACAAAGTGGTTGTTTGTACATGATATATCTACAAAGATTTACACACAAGGATTTGGAAACACACAAGTTATGAAGTATATGCAGGTAGTACTGTAACTCGTGGGTGGGGGATTACAAGGCACATCAGGTAATCGGGGGGGGGGTGTTTACGTCCGACGTCCATTTCCACAATTTGTCCCATTGCTGTTTAGAAGAGATACTCTTGTCTTTTTGCACATAACCATACAAACTTTTCCAGAAGAGATTTACTGTCTCATCTGCGTGAACCTCTTGGTCGCGTCTTCCCTCCCTATTCCTATGCACGAGCATTGCATAAATGACATACAAGTTTACTAACCTGATTACGTGAAGAGGAACGTTCCAATTCCCTAGTATGGGGGCACCTGTTCCGTCCCGTTTCCTTGAAGGTTTCTTTCTGGGACCTTGAAAGGAGGTTCTATTGCTCAAACCCGAGGTTAGTTCTTCCCAAGTCTGTTTTTCCAAATCCGGCCACTCTAACAGCTTGCTTACTCCCTGCCACACTCTTTTGGCTACCACACACTCTTTTAAGAAATGTGAGTGGGTTTCCCTGAATGTTTTGCCTAGCTCGCTAGCTTTCTGTTTGCAGGTGATTTTAGGGCACTCTTGCTGGTCCTCTGGGAGCCATGGCTTAGCCGCATTAAGTGGTAGTACTTGATGGTATAAGCGCCACCTTGTTTCCCATAAATGGAAAGGGACTTTTTTCTCTTTAAAGAGAGCAATAGGGTGACCGGGTTGCAACAAGTACTGTGAAGTGCGGTGTTTGTAGCGTTTTTCAGGTTTTAAGAAACCCACTTCTAGAATCTCTCCATAAATTGTTCTCCAAGATAGGGCTGAGAGAGATTCCTGCCTGCAAACTTGGAGAAACCGCTGCCAGTCTCTGTAGACAATACTGAACTAAATGGACCTATGATGGCAGCTTCCTACGTTCTCATCTGCCTTTAGTTTTTAAATTGCTAGCAAAGCTTCTCTCCTGCCTTTTCATAGCTGCATGACAGGCAGAAATCCAGCAGCTTCAGATTTTTCAAGCATAGAGTTGTGGCAATGGGGAAAGCGTCATCCATTAAATTTCTTTCTGCCGTACCTTTATACAAGGCATAGAAGCTCTGCCTCACCTACTTCCTGACCAGGAAAAAATGAGCCTGACCTACTAATGGGCCTTTAACAGCAATCTGATGTGTATAAATCAGCAGGTGATGCTTTTCATTGCATGAAACTAAGCATGTTTCCCTCTCTGCAAAATGTATGCACATTATGCTGCTGTTCAAGGCACAGCCATAGCAGCTGGCTGAAAAACTGGCAACCCTAACTCTGGAGACAGGGTGACACGTTGGCGAAAGAAGCCAAGGAGAATGTGAGGGAGGCAGGACATGAATGTATGCATGAAGCCACTTTATACTGAGAACATTGGTCTACCTTACCTAATATGATTGGAACTTTTTCCCCTTACATTGGCTCCCCAAGGCCTCAGGCAGAGAAGTCTTTCTCAAATTAATCCTGTTACTTTGAGATCCCAGGCAGGAGTGTGCCTTTCATGAGGCAGGAAAGGCAGTCAGGTGCAGGCACAGGGATGGGTTTGGGGGCAGCAAGTGGCAGACCCCATCAGCACGGGCAACAGCCTGCCGTCCACTGATGCCACCCTTCCTCATCCTGCTGGTGTGCACACTGTTCTTTCCCCCGCCTTGCCCACTTCCCCCATGCCACCCAAAGAGTTAGGAATGCCCATGCCACCAGTGGCTGCTCTGATGACATTGTCTGAGAGCTTGGAGATCTCCACTGCTGCCTCAGCAGCATAGGCTTGAGAATTCTGAACATATGCTGAACATGTGCTGCTGGGGTGTGTGTGTGAGTGTGATTGTCCTTCATCTCAAATATAAATCTGAGATGAGGTGTTAATATTTATATCTCTGTTTTAATTGTTATTGGTTTTAATGTTTTCTGTTTTAATTGTAAACCGCCCTGAGCCATTTCGGAAGGGCGGTATAAAAATCGAATAAATAAATAAATAAATGAAATGTATTGGACCACTTCGAAACCTGGGACCATCTGCATGCAGTGCATGTGCACTACTTCTCCCTTGCACCACATGAGCCTATAGTTTCTGATGGATGTCTGCGTAACAACCCAGTTGCAGAAGGGTACTGTTCTGCAATATGGGAACCTGTTTTCAGCACCAAAGCTTAGCCCTAAAAGGATTGTGTGAAGTGGCCCTAATGAAAAAGAAATGAAAGGCACGTTGATTGGGAGACTGACGACTTTCACCTGTTGAATTTCTGCCTGTCACAGTATCCCTGCCAAGTGGCCACTCTGGCACGGGAAGGAGGTTACGGGTCTGCGTTCCGGAGATTCGAAGCATTGCTTTAACTTCATTTGGTGAGTGTGGAGGAGGAGTTTTGATGTCTTTCATTCCAAGACCTTGCACTTTCTTTGCAAACTTCCCACCACCCAAGCCTTTCCCCTTTTCACTTAGTTTGCACCTTCCGGGATGCCGTAGTTTACAAACTGCGCCGCGGGAGCGGAACCAGAAAAGTAAAATTTGATTCTGGGTCGATTTCAGGGAAGCAAGATTAAGCTCGGAATTGGCGCCAGGAGGAAGGTACGAGGAGTAATAAGGCTCTTGATTTCTCAAGGCATGGTGAATTGCAGTTGCTTGCATTCTCCGGGACTGGATCTGAGTAAACTAGATTTGTTTCTGCCCAGTATCTCTGTTGTGTTGTGTGGAGGAGTTGTCTCGCCTTGCAAAACGGTTCCCCTGCCCCCAGATTCCCGTGTGTGGATTGTTATGAGTTTAGGCTCTTTGGATCACCTAAACGAGGATAGGATTGCTATGCTAATTCTCCAGGACTGGTCTGCAGGAATCAGTATTAATCTCCAGGTAACTATTGGAAGTAATCATGGAGATCCGAATGGGGAAGGAATAGTTTCCGTTAAAGGTGGCAACCCGATTCATTGATGTGATTTTGCCTAAAGTGTTGCCTGAAGAGAGCTGGGGACTTGGTAGAAGGAGTTGGCGGTTCTTAGCTGTTATGTATTGTATGTTTTTCCTTAATCAGCAACTTTGCCCAAGAGCGTGGAGGCTGCGATGCTAAGGCTCTGTAGATGTGTGAGAAAGGGGCAGTTTTTGCAGTTGGAATGTGTAGAAAAGACAACACATGATTCAGAGTTGGCTGAATCATTCTTGGGAGGT
Source organism: Hemicordylus capensis (assembly GCF_027244095.1). Classification (NCBI taxonomy): domain Eukaryota; kingdom Metazoa; phylum Chordata; class Lepidosauria; order Squamata; family Cordylidae; genus Hemicordylus; species Hemicordylus capensis. The sequence continues at coordinate 53,594,226 of NC_069662.1, forward strand.
AGTTGCTCCCTTTAGGCTTTTAATGCAGGGATATCTTGCCTGTTTAGGGAGTCTACTTGCTTCCGATGGCTGGGCTTGCTTATTTGAAAACAAAGCAGGAGTTACGGAGCTGTGGTAAGGTTCTAGAGCTCTCGGCTATTCAAAACGAAATCAAGCCCTGTAGGTTTCTCCGAGAAACCCTGAAGTTTCTCTCCACTTGAGCAAATCGGGAGTACTTTGAATATTTGCTGAGTGCACATGATCAAGAGACGGGGGTGTATCTCAAAAGTCTATGTCGAAATATGTATATAGTACTCTTCAAGGTATCGCAGCTCCTTTCTCTCCGCCCCCCCCCCCCGCCCCACAGCTGTGGTTAGGAGCGTTTTTGTTTTTTGTTCCCACCATAAATGAGAGAACATCCTGTGGGTTTGGTTATAACAAAACTTTATTTCATCTGTGTCTCAAGAATAATAATTATCTGTTGTTGTTTTTAAAATCCCTGGAACAACTTGCCTCTAGACTGAGAGGAAAATGGTGGCTATTATTATTATTATTATTTTACATTTATATCCCGCTATTCCTCCAAGGAGCCCAGAGCGGTATACTACATACTTAAGTTTCTCTTTCATAACAACCCTGTGAAGTAGGTTAGGCTGAGAGAGAAGTGACTGGCCTAGAGTCACCCAGCTAGTTTTATGGCTGAATGAGGATTTGAACTCTGGTCTCCCTAACCCTAGTCCAGCACTCTAACCACTACATCACGTTGGCTCCAGTTAGGAAGCTGTGTTGGTGACCAGAGATAGGGCCTTTTCTGATGTTGCCCCTGGGTTGCGGAACATGTTCCCTGTGGGTATAAGAGGATTGTCTTCCTTGGAGGCCTTCAGGAGAGCCTTAAAGACTGATCTTTTTAGCCTGGCTTTTAAAGTTATCTAGTTTTAATTGTAACTTCAATCTGCTTTTAATTGTTTTTTGTGTTTTATTTTAGTGTAAGCCACCCTGAGCCATTTTAGGAAAGGTGGTATATATATAAATCAAATAAATAAATAAAATGTACTTGCCAGTAGTATGCAGCCTCCATCCTGCTATTTCTGCTTGTATTGTAGCCTTTTTGAAGTGACATTTTCAGCTGAAGACTCTGTTGACCTGGCCCAACTTGCCCTGCCAACATGGCTGATTGGGAACTTTGCCAGTGGCAAAGTCTAGGTGAGTGAGTGTATGCACCCATGATCTCTAGGCAAGACAGAATTCCCTATGCAGGTGGAATTGATAGCTTGTTCTAAAATGAAACATCATTCATAGATTCCTCTCTGTTGCTTTCTTCCATAAGGCCCCTTGGCAGTAATTCCTAAACTGCCTGTCCTCACCCACCACCAGAGCATGCTAATGCTCCATGACAGGCATGCTCGAATGACACAAGAAACTTACATATTTTTAAAAGAGATTCTGCCTTGTTCATGAATATTCTGGAACTTCACATTTGTCCAACAGGAAGTGTATTTGGGGAGGAACATGCTAGTGAGCAAACAGAGGCTATTGCTTAGCCAACAGCCTATTACATTTGAGTCCCTTGATGTAGTATTGGAGGATGAAATATGTGGAAGTGGGTGTATAAATTCACCAGCACGGATAATTGTGAAGACATGGCAGAACGTGATAGTTGCAGAGTAACACTGAAAGAGATGACTTCCTTACTTTCATATCATACCTCTTGTAGCTAGAGTGGATTGCCAAGACCTGAACAGTCAACTCAAACCAACTCGGGAGCAATGGAAAGCTGCAAGTTCAGTCAGGAGCCGTCCTTTGGCTGGGAAATCTTTCTACTTGGACCTCCCTCCCAGTAACAAGAATTTGAGGTTTCTGGCAGAGAGTGTGAAACAACTTGGTGGGGTGAGTATGGTAGGATTGATTCTCTGGCTAAATAGGGGAAACTCCCATTTTATTTTATTTATTTAACTTATATATCTCCCAAACTTTCATCTCTGGGCATTCAGAGCTTAACAAGAACTAATATTCTATGAGGTCCATCATTGCATTAGTTATTCAATTTCTTTTTGCTTTGCTCACTTTATAATTATAATTATAATCCCCTGCTAACTGGGCAAAGAGGCACCTTTTAATGTGGTGATTCTCTTTATTTAGCAGGGGGAGAGTAACTGGCCCTGTCCACCCCCAGCACAGTACCACCAGTGACTGTTGCTGGTGTCTATCTTATGTTTCTTTTTAGATTGTGAGCCCTTCGGGGACAGGGAGCCATCTTATTTATTTATTATTTCTCTGTGTAAACCGCCCTGAGCCGTATTTGGAAGGGCGGTATAGAAATCAAAATAATAATAATAATAATAATAATAATAATAATAATAAAAAATAATGTTTTTCTTTTAGTTTTATTATATTTCAGCTTATAGTTCTATTATTGTAGTATTAACTTTTAGCACTTCTTATACTAAGTAATCTTAAGCAAGTTTGTAGATATATGCTTGAATTGTTTCTCTGTTTACTTGGCTGCTCAAAGACCGTAATAAAGATTACCTACCATAATACAAAACTCTCGGGTGCCCCAGAATTCTGATCACAGGAAGAATATGTTGATAAGTATAGTGTTTATTTCTGCATACAAGCACTTTAACCATGGACAGCAAGGGGTGGAATGTCTTGCTCTTGAACAGTCTTGTATTTGCTGTTGTATCTTCTTCCTCCTTTTTAGCCTACTTTCCTTAAGGAAAGTAAGCTTATGAGATCACCCTGCATTCTGTGTGTGTCTTACTATCAGCTTCGCAAATGCCTGGACCAATGTGAACCAAATTGGGTACAGTTGTAGGGACACCTCAACAGTGTAGTTTAGGATGATGTCAACCACCCCGATTCAAGTTGGCAGACATATGAACATTTGAGGTGCAAGTGGGCTAACGTGTGCACCACCTAACCAATTTGAATCAAATTTGCTATGGGTGAAGGGGCACACATTGGGACACCTCAATTACATAAACTTGTTCTAAAATATTTGAATCCTGCCATTCTAAAATATTTTACACAAAGCAGTGGACATTAAAATATAACATAAAAGCAAAAAATACAATCATGTTGGCAGTGTGTGTGCATGTGCAGAGGAACCAAGATGACAGTCAAAAGCAGCTCAATAAAACACAATGAAACTAGCAGAAACATTTCCACAGTCAAGTGTTCAGTTAAAAGCCAGCTTAAATAAATGGGTCTTAAGTGTTTATTTAAAAGTCATTGGTATCCCCATTCTCAGCAAACAGACATTAAACAATCTTTGCTTCCTTTGTTTCTTTCTCTAGGTTGTTGAAAGTTTTCTGAGTAAAGAAGTGACCTATGTTGTCTCCAGTAGCCAAGAGGCCAAACAGAAAAAGTGGGCAGAGAAGCAAAACAGTGCTGTATCGAGGGATACCCAGGTTGGAACATGGCCCTCTGCAGGACCTGGAAGTGGTTGCAGAGGTCCCGAACGCAGATCAACAGATACTGTAAGATTCCAAGGTCTTGGATCAGAATTGGAAGTCTCACATAAGGGAAAGTCCATATTCCCCTTTTTGTGATGGACAAGTTCTTAAAAATAGTACATAATAATTTTAGTGTAAAGAGTATTCTACTGCTGTACTACAGCTAATTCAATGACTGTCTTATGTGCTTTCAAAATTAATTGATAGCAGTGTTCCCTCTAACAGGGATTCCCAGATGTTGACTACAGCTCCCAGAATCCCTAGCTGCAATGGCTTTTGCTTGGGGATTATGGGAGTTGTAGTCAACAACATCTGGGAATTGCTGGTAGAGGGAGCACTGGTTGATAGCTCTGCTAAATGAGGTCAACTGTATTAACCGAAGAATCCCTGCTGGATCAGGTCCAAGGCCCATCTAGTCCAGCATCCTGTTTCACACAGTGGCCCACCAGATGCCTCTGAGAAGCCCACAGGCTAGAGGTGAGGGCATGCCCTCTCTCCTGCTGTTGCTCCCCTGCAACTAATATTTAGAGACATCTTGCCTCTGAGGCTGGAGGTAGCCCACAGCCACCAGACCAGTATTGACTCCATTGGTAGTCCTATCCTCCATGTCTAAGCGCCTTTAAAAACCATCCAAGCTAGTGGCCATCACCACATCCCTTGGCAGATAATTCCATAGATTAATTATGCACTGTATTAAAATATATTTCTTTTTGTCGGTCCTAAATTTCCCGGCCTTCAGTTTCATGGGATGACCCCTGGTTCTAGTGTTGTGAGAGAGGGAGAAAAATTTCTCTCTGTCCACTCTCTCTACTCCATGCATTATTTTATACACCTCTATTATGTCTCCCTCTTTTCCCAAATTCTTTTTGCCTCATTTCCAAACTAAAATGCCCCAGATGCTGTAGCCTTGTCTCATAAGGAAGGTGCTTGAGGCCCCTGATCATCCTGGTTGCCCTCTTCTGCACCTTTTCCAGTTCTACAATGTCCTTCTTAAGATATGGTGACCAGAACTGTATGCAGTACTCCAAATGTGGTTGCACCATAGATTTGTAAAATATTAGCATTTTTATTTTCAATCCCCTTCCTAATGATCCCTAGCATAGCTGCCACACATTGAGTCGACACTTTCAATGAGCTGTCCACCATGACCCCCAAATCGCTCTCTTGGTCAGTCACTGACAGCTCGGACCCCATCAGTGTATATGTGAAGTTGGGGTGTTTTGCCCCAATATGCATCACTTTATACTTGCTTACAATGAACCACATTTGCCATTTTGTTGCCAACTCTACCAGAGATCCTTATGGAATTGTTCCAAATCTGTTGAGGATTGTACCGTCCTAAATAGTTGTGTCATCTGCAAATTTGGCCACTTCAGTGGTTACCCCAATTTCTAGATCATTTACGAACAAGTTAAAGAGCACTGGTCCGTACTGATCTCTGAGGGATTCCACTTCTTACTTCCCTCCATTGTGAAAACCTTCCATTTATTCCTACCTTCCATTTCCTGACCAGTTACCAATCCACTCATGAACCTGTCCCCTTATCCCATGACTGCTAAGTTTACTCAAGAGCCTTTGGTGGGGAACTTTGTCAAAAGCTTTTTGGAAGTCCAAGTATGCTATGTCAATCGGATCACCTTTATCCACATACCTGTTGACACTCTTGGAGAACTCCAAAAGATTAGTGAGGCAAGATTTGCCTTTGCAGAAGCCATTCTGGTTCTTCTTCAGCAAGGCCTATTCATCTATATGTTTAATAATTTAGTCCTTAAGTATACTTTCCATCCATTTACCCGGCACAGAAGTTAAGCTAATCAGCCTGCAGTTTCTCCCTGGATCTATTTTTAGAAATGGGCGTTTCATTAGCTACTTTCCAGTCCTCTGGTACAGAGCCTGGTTGCAGGGACAAATTACTTGTTTTTGCTAGGAGATCAGCAATTTCACGTTTGAATTCCTTCAGAACTCTTGGGTAGATGCCATCTGGTCTTGGCTGCAAAGGTTATCCCAGCTGCCCAGCCAAAGCAAGCAGGCACCTATATTGGACAGCAGCGACACAGGAAGGTGCTGGAGGCAGATGGACCCAGTAGGGTCACCCAAGGCATGAAGGTCATCCCAGCTGCCCAGCCAAAGCAAGCAGGCACCTATGTTGGACAGCAGCAATGGACATCCTCAGATGGAGTATAAAGAAATCAAATTGATTACATTATTGGTGCAGGGAGGTGGAAGAGCTCAGTTATAACAGCAAAAATGTGGCCAGGGACTGATTGTGGAACAGATCACAAACTGCTTATGTGCAAGTTCCAAGTCAAGCTAAAGCGGAAAAACAAAGCTATCCAGTTTCCACGATATGATATTGAGAATGTACCCACCATTTTCAAGGAGAACATCAGAAACTGCTTTTAAGTTCTGAACCTCATTGATAGGGGAACTGTGGAATGAAATCTAAGAAGTTGTTAAGGACAAATGCAAAAAGAGACTGCCAAAGACCAAGAAACAGAATAAACCAAAATGGATGTCAGAACAGATGGTGGAAGTTGCCAAGAAGAGGAGAGAAGCCAAAGTCAAGAAAGAGAAAGACCTCAGGAAGGAACTTAATAGGGAATCTGAGAAAGCTGTTAGAAGAGACGAGGAGCAGTACTACAATGACATCTGTAAAGACCTTGCGGATGGAAATAGACATGGAAAAACAAGGCAAGTTTTCCAAAAGATCTCTGAACTCAGAAGGAAGTTCCAACCTTGAATTGGTATGTTAAGGGATGCCAAAGGGCAGATAGTAACTGATTCAGGGAAGATCAAACAGAAATGAAAGGAGTATACTGAAAACCTGTACAGCAGGGACGTCAACATCCAAGGTACTCTAGAAGATATTCCCTGCTTGGAAGAACCTCTAATATGGGAAGATGAAGTTAGATCAGCACTCCGGTCATTACCAAGTCAGAAGGCTGCAGGAATTGATGGGATAGCTACAGAAATATGGCAGGCAACAAAAGAAGAACTAGTCAAAGCTCTAACCAAACTATGCCAGCAAATTTAGAGAACACCACGGTGGCCAACAGATTGGAAGAGGTCAGTCTACATACCCATTCCAAAGAAAGGAGACTTAACAGAATGCTCAAACCATCACACAATATCCTTAATTTCACATGCTAGCAAAATAATGCTCAGGATCATCCAACACAGATTAGAGACGTACATGGAAAGGGAAATGTTCAAGCTGGTTTCAGAAAAGGCCAAGGAACAAGAGACATCCTTGCTGATGCACGCTGGATAACTGAGAAAGCCAAAGAATATCAAAAAGTAGTCAATATGTGCTTTATTGACTACAGAAAAGGCTTCGATTGCATTGACCATGTCAAGTTGTGGCTTATCCTTGGGGAAATGGGCATCCTAGAACATCTCATTGTTCTCATGAGAAACCTATACACAGGACAGGAACCACAGTCCAGGCGGAACATGGTGAAACAGATTGGTTCCAGATCGGCAAAGGAGTAAGACAAGGCTGTATACTTTCTCCTTATTTATTCAATATATATGCTGAACATATACTGAGAGAAGCTGGATTGGAAGAAGATGAGCGTGGTTTTAAAGCTGGAGGAAGAAACATCAATAACCTGCGCTACACTGATGACACCACTCCATTAGCTGAGAATATGGATGATATGCAAGCTCTAGTAATGAAAGTCAAGGAACACAGTGGAAAAAATGGGACTATGGCTAAATGTAAAGAAGACTAAACCAATGACAACGGGTACAGCAACCAGCCTCAAAATTGACAATGAAGACATTGAAGTGGTGAATAGCTTCTGCCTCTTAAGATTGACCATCAACAATAAAGGATCCAGCAGTCAAATACGCCGCAGACTAGCACTTGGTAGGGTTGCAATGAAGGCCTTGGAAAGGATATTTAGATGCTGTGATGTATCTACATCTATAAAGATTATAATCATTCAGACAATGGTTTTTCCTGTGATACTCTATGGATGCGAAAGCTGGACTTTGAAGAAGCAAGGTAGAAAAAGTATTGATGCTTTTGAACTTTGGTGCTGGAGAAGACTCTTGAGGATACCATGGACAGCCAGGAAAACAAACAAATGGATCATAGAACAAATCAATCCAGAATTTTCACTTTAGGCACAAATGACCAGGCTCAAACTATCATACTTTGGACACATTATGAGAAGACCCAGCTCCCTTGAGAAGTCCATAGTGCTGGGGAAAGTTGAAGGAAAGAGAAGAGGACGACCAGCTGCAAGGTGGATGGACTTGATTATGACAACAATGAATGTACCACTGAGAGACCTTAAAGGCCAAGTTGAAGACGGATCATCCTGGAGAGAATTTATCTATGTGGTCGCTAAGAGTTGACACCAACTTGATGGCACTTTAGGCAGGCAAGCAAGCACTTTTAAAGCAGTGTCTTTCCTATATTTAGTGAGAGGAGAGCAACTATCCCTATTCAGCCCGACATAGCATCGCTCCAGTGGCTGTTGCTGGTGTCTTCTTCGTGCGTGTTTGTGGTTTTTCTTTTTAAAGATTCTGAGCCCTTTTGCGACTGAGAACCATTTTCTCACACCTTTTAAAATTGCCTTTAACTCCCCCCTCCCCAAGCAACATATCAATATTAACAATGATTTTCAGGCAAGGCTGGGAAAGACTACTGGCTGAAGTCCAAGAATGAATAGGAGGGTAGGGGTTCACTGCATCTTGTCCCAGTGGAGGCTGGATAATGAGACATGCAGAAGATGGCTGCCGTCTTTGTCCCACAGCAGCTTCACCCAGCAGCAGGCAGGTTCCTGTTCTCTTGTGAAGACTTGCCAGATACAGTTTAATTGCCTAGGAAAATAAACAAGGCGCGCGCACACACAAGAAATACAACCTCATTAGCTGTAGAGGTTTAATCGGATGGATGAACATTTCTTCCTATCTTTGGACTGGCTAGGAGGATATCATCTACTGCGGGAGAGAAAAGCCTCTCATTTGCCTTCAGCTTGGGTGCAAATGTTTCCACTACACAATAACATTTTGGTGGAACATACAGGTAGGTCACAGCCATATTCTCTTCCAGATCTGACCACAAGCTATGGTAAAAACCAGTTGTCTAACTTTAAACCAACAATCCAAGCCTACACATTTCTAATCCTCACTACTACTGCTGCATGTTTACTAAGAGGATGCCATCTGGATGGGAGTTCCCCTTGCTAGATGTAAAACTTCTCCATCCCTCTTCATAGCATCCTGTTCCTTGAACTTGCAGATCCATTTGTCAAGTCCCAACTATTCTCTGCAACTTCTGGTTGTTGTTTTTAAAAATATCCAAGTTTGATACAAAGACATTTGCTAATGTGAACAGTGCACATAGGTAATTAGTGCAAACTTATTTAACTACTCTGGCTCTTTTCTCTCTCCTCCTCAAGAAATTGTTGCCTTAATTAATCTAGTAATGGATGCCATGCATCCATATCTCTCACACAAGGTGTGGTGACAGCCATCAACCTGGATGGCTTTAAGAGGGGGTTGGATAAATTCATGAAGGATGGGTGAGGTCTATCAATGGCCACCTCCAGCCTCAGAGGTAGGATGCCTCTCAATAACAGTTGCAAGGTAATAACAACAGGAGAGAGGGCATGCCCTCAGCTCTTGCTTGTGGGCTTCCCAGGGGCATCTGGTGGGCCACTGTGTGAAACAGGATCCTGGAGTAAATGGGCCTTATGCCTGATCCAGCAAGGCTGTTCTTAAGGTCACCAGTAAGTGGAGAATTTTGGGGCCTGGCGACCAATCCAGCCTCTCGCCTACTTCTGTGTTCACCTCACTATGGCTCTTCTTTTGTTTGTTCCCTGCTCTCCTTTTGATCATGCCTCAGACCTATCTCTATGGTGACACAGCCAATATGTCTGACTTTTAAGCAAAACAAAGGGTCATACTTAAGGGGACCTTGAAGAAGCTGCCAGGTGGAAATGGCAGAGGAGCAAGGAGGAATGTCTATCCTCCTTCCTCTTCTTATGCTGTCTTAAGATGACTTAAATGTGACCCAAGTAGTTTATTTCCAGTTCAATAATTGTTTGTTTTAATAATCCAAGTTTATTTCCGAGCAATAATTATCTTAACCCCTTCATCCTCCTTGTTTCTGTTTTTGTCTTATATCCTCATCTTTTTGTCGTAATAACTTTGTTATAACATGGACAAATTTGAATTAAACTGTTAATTTAAAATAATTGCACCAAATAACCTACAATGAAATACTTGAAACTGATTAAACATGGACATAAATTGCCCAGAACCTGCTGCTTTAATTTGGGGGCAGTGGGAAGGAGTTTGCTTTATATGGTGGCAGGAAGTAAATGAAAGGGAATCTGGATAGGGGCTGGTGCTTGTGGTGAAGGGGTGGGATGCACTGCAGCTCCATTGCTGGGATCAGTAAAACCAGATTCTCCATCTAACACTGTCTCTTGCTTTGTCCTCCAACTTTTATAGGTCCTGATAAGTCGTGGGAAGGAGTTCTTGCGAAAAGCTATTGGGAGTCAGGTGAGCCAGTATACTAGTTGGTGTGTGATGGAGCATTGGTACGGATACTAAAATAGGGTTGGAATGTGGTCCAAAGGCCATCTAATCCAACCCCCTCATTTAGAAGGCAGGCCTCTCGCATCCCAAGCAGTCCAGGATGTAGGTGCACTGCAGAAAGTTGTCTGATATTCCCTAGGTAACTTCAGCAAGCCAGCCATGCCAGTGTGCTGCAGGGGAAGCAGAAAACTTGAAGCATTTAATCAAAAGGTGATCTGGGTAACCTGTACACTAGCCAAGGCCCTATATCTTTAGAAGTGATGCTCTCTGACACTCCAGGGAGAGATGGGTGGAAGGAGATCCCTTTCTGAGATAGTGGGATTGAAATCGCAAGATAACTAATCATGTTCCCTTGTTCCCTCAACTGTTTTCTGAATAGTATTATCTTCATCTTCTCCCCCCACCCCCATGTGAGCTGTTCCAGTGGCTGTGGTCTGCAATCCTCCTGAATGTTCTCTGCTTTCCTCCCACTCCAGGGTAGCACCTGTGGCAACAGCATCCTTGCTAATGCACGATCGTGGGGGGTACAGATTATGCACACAGATGGTATCCTTTTTCTGATGAGAGCAGGGGCAGATGGGTTTGCATGGTTGATCCTGCCTGAGTAAAGCAGCACTTTGGCCAGACAGTGGAAGCACGACTCTGCCAGAGGTTCTGCCTCACTCTGCCCTCCCACCATTCCCTCTTGTGAGACAACTAATTTCTGTGGCTTCATCTTGTGCCTTTGCTTACACATTGTTCATCTTGAACTAAACGGTGCATGTGGGAGTACAACTCCAGTAGAACTCATGGTATGCCTCCTAGGACTACAGTTCATAAGATTCCCAGAAGGGAAGCAATAACATACCAGCTAGTTTGAAACAAATTTGGATTTTAGCTTTACTTAAATTCATAGCAAGGATTTTTTGAGATTGTTCTGTTGTCAGAATTGTAAGAACTTGCAGTTTGTGTGTTTTCACCCCCGAGATGTGCGAACAAGAGTGTGTGAGTTCGATTTTGAAGCACACGGGGGAGGGGTGTATATAGGCTATAAGCACCTGGAAGTACTCCTGAGAAAATGGACAAAATCTCTCTTCTCTGTAGTAAAGGAGTACAATGCTTCTACCTTGCCAGAAGGTGGCAGGCCAGAGCAACAAACTAAAGGCTTTCATCAGTACGCAGGGTTGCTGGGGGTGGGGGAGAAAGCTCCTTCCTCACACCCCTTTGTGGGTCTTAATTAGCATTGCCACATTTCTTTTCTTTCTTTTTAAAAATTTAATGTTTTTTGACATTTTGTATTATACATACCTCTTTCCCTGTTGCTGTCCATCCCTTCCCTCCCCTAGCCAGCCTTTTGTGCGCTGCGCTGGCTGGGAGGAGGTGAGAAAAGAAGGGATAGATTTTTGGGAAGAGAGAAGGAGATATGCACCATTGCAGAATAGTTCAATAAAGTTGTCGCAGATTTCTGACCATTTATGCTCCTGTTTACTTTATGAGGGCCCATTTTTCATGTGCTGCTAACTCGAGCAAATCATGCACCCATTCCTCACTCCTAGGAAGAGTGTGAGATTTCCGTTGCCGCAGTATTAATCTCTTGGCTACCAGTAAGCTTCTCCATAACCATTGTTTAGGCCCTGATTTTAGTTCGCACTCGGTTGGGATATACCCCAGCACTGCGTTCAGATCCTTCAGTGCAAGGGATGAATCCAACACTAAATTCATACGTGTAATAACCTCCCTCCAGAATCCTCACACTATGGGACAGTCCCAGAACATATGTGTTAAGTTGGCATGGTGGTTATTGCATCTCCAGCCATTACTCTTTGAGGCCCTTTTTAATCGCTTAAGGTGTAGAGGGGTCCAGTAGGCCTTGAAAATAATCTTCTGTTGGACAAGGCACAATTTAAGATCCACTGAGCTACATTTAACACTACGTAAAATATCTTGCCATTGCGCTGGTGACAGTTTGTGTGTGAGTTCCAGGTTCCATTTGTCCTTAAGTATATCCAAGCCAGGTTCCATGTCTCCATGCACAGAGGCATACAGATATTTATTTAGTTTTGTAAGAGGGGACATCTTAATGGCATGCACTCATATATCTGGAGTTGCTGGGGCCGCCGCCTTGCTCCTGTGCCTTTAACAGCAGTGTGATCTGTAGACATTAGCTGCTGTTAATGCTTAACTCCTGGCTATGAAAAGCAACTGATTTTTGCAGATGGAGCCACTATTGAAATCAATGTGTTGAGGCAAGCCACTTGTCCTGGTCAGTTGATAATCTTAGCCTTAACTGAGCCAGGAGGCAAGAGTTCAAAAACGATGTTCTTCCTTGCCACAAAAGCTGCCGCCAATTGAACACAAGTAGATGCAATTAGGTACTTCTGTGATAGATATGCATAGAGGTGTGCTACTTCTAGATGAACTTTGAGTGAGATACACACAATATTAATAACAGGAGTATATACTGCTCAGGGAAGATCTCCTTGCAGAGTTTCCCTCCCCTTGCATCCGTGTCCTTCAGTAGCAGTAGCCATAATCTCTGTGGTGGACAGAAGTATCTGAGAAGCTGAGGGCAGGGAGAGACAGCATGCAAGTCTTGCCTCTAAAATGTTAGGCATCAACCATGCTGAAATGAAGGTCCCGTCTCTGTGTCAGTCCCGTCTCTGAGTCCATACACTTCTTTGGACCTCACTTTAACCCCTTTGCCAGTTTAAGCAGTATGAGTATTGAGTGAAATGTGTTGGACTAGAATTGCCAACTGACCAGAAAAACTTCAGCCTATTCTGTTGCTGTGCTTGATCTACAGAAATTGACAGGTGAAGCTCTAGCTTTTCACAGCAATGGGAGATGAGCATGGTCATCCACTAATGTTTGCAGATCAAGCTGGGCATGGCTACAGTGCCTGTTTGAAACATTGGCAAATCTAATAGGGATTCACAATGAGTTTGTTAAATTAAATGGAAGTAACTGTGCAACCTGGTTTATTTTCCACTTCTTCCCCTCTCTTGCCATGTGTACATAGAAGGAGGATTTGCTTGGTAGGAATGTGCTTCTTTTCTTGATCTTCTACCTTGTTCTAGAAGACAAAATGCAGTGTTGGATCCTTAGTGCCCCTCCCTTCTCAGACATGCTGTCCTGCATACGACGGTTGGAGTCCAAGAAGCATTTTTCCAAGGTAGCGGCTGGCAGTGGCAGGAGACGCTCTGCCGTGTGGCTCTCATAATCTTATGGTCCCAGCAGAATTCATAAAGCAGGGCTGAGGATGGGGGGAAGTACCATAACTTAGATAGAAGGAATCCTGTCTTACCACAAGGGGTGGGGAGTGGCGGTATATCCTCAGGATTGATTGACCCTCTCAGATGAACAGCTTCTTCCTTGTGGCTGATCGACAGAATTTGTCAGGAAAGGTTAGCACCTGTATATAGTTAAAATGATGTCTCTGTTTGCCTCCCACTGATAGGCCCAGCGCTCACAACTGAGAGCAGTTTTTTTATCCTGCTCTAGACCAGGGGTTTCTCTAGGAGACACCTGAGGCTCTTTCCAGCTGTTTGATTGCACAGTGTTGAGTTATCTACTACCTATTGACAAGCAGATGTTTCTGGTGAACAATATAACTGTAGGACAAACAATAGACAAGCAGATCAAATTTGGAGAGATCAAAGTCCAAAGCTCAGCTTTTCCATGGGCTTGGGCCTCTCTAGTTCTAGGACATGAATGTGTTAATGGCTTCCATATTTCAGGGTTCCACACATTGCCTTCTCGGCAAGTCCATTCCTTGACCAGCAACACTGGGCCATCATCTATTGTTTGTGCAGACTGTCTGTGCCCCAGGCTCAGCCAGCATGAATCTTAGATATGCTACACGAGTGTACATTCTTGAGTATGTCTTCCAGTTTTCTTCATGTATGCTGCAGATTCAATGTCTTGCCCTTTTTTACTGTTTGTTCTTTGTTTAGGTGAAGTTGCTTGCTTCTGGGTTACAGTCTCTAAAAGGTGAGTGTGGATGTCCTGTTTGACTAGTAGTCCTGGGCGCTTTCCAGACTAGACCCTGCAACGGGGTCATATCGTATCTCGGAAGTGTGCTTCCATACTTCCTGAGTTGGGACACGTCACAGTCCCTACATGGACAGCAGGGTGCTGTTCAAATTTCCAGTGCCTTGTTTAGAATTTAGTTGCTGCGATATAGAGCTAGGACATCGTATATCTGGCGTTAAAAAGTTGCTGGTTTTTGGGGTGGTTTCTGCGAGACTGCTCCTTCTGCTATTTACATTTCAAATGTGACTTTCCTGAAAGGAGGCATTTTGTTACTGTTGAGCAGCTAGTCTGGAAAGCGCCCTGAAGACTCCAGATCTGTACTGTCACAAGCAGACTCTCATTGTCCTGTGTGTATTCCAACTCCAGCTTGTGACTTGGTTACATACCCTGATGGTGTGTGCTTTGTCTTTACTTCTAAAAAGAGAGAAAGCCAGAGAGTTGCTTCTTGCCTCAAGGAAACAGACTCTGACCTTAGAAAAACTTCCAGTGCTGAACTTTTCAAAGAACCTGGCAGGAGGGCATTACAACATTTTATTTGTTTATTTAACATTTTTATACCACCCAAACTTATGTCTCTGGGTGGTTTACAACATGTGGGGGTCATTGTTCTCTCTAATTTTTTTTCTTCTGTGTGCGGAATGAGTTTTGTTCTGGGTGTCAATATCAAAGCAGTGTGTGCTCATGTGCATTCAGAGTGGCACCTTCCTGATTTAACCTGAGCGGGATCTAAAATTAAGTGAGTGGACATAAAAAAAAAGTGTGACTGTACACACACATCTTAGAGGGGACAATGGTGGGGGCAAGATTCATGTTTATTATGGGATCTTGGCAGCTAGGGCTAACCTGTGCGTAGATGTGGGAGCGATGCAAACAGGGGTGACAAGCTTCTAATGCAAAATATTCATTTATTAAACAATCAAAGTATACAATCTCATTGGGAATTAGTAAAATCTCTGGTCGTGATACTAGCAAACCAAATAATTAACACGGGGAATTTGATAAACTAAACTCGCTTGCAAGAGTATTAATACAGAAAAGCAATGCATTCAATGATAAACATTGGAACGCATGGGGTAACCATAGAGTTATGGAGTGCCTGACTCCTAGCAAATCCACGAGGTTAACGCTATTGCTAGCTTTGCAAGACTTTGAGGGGATCGCTTCTGAGACAGGCAGGGCGTTAACTGACAAGACGAATAGTGAATTGGGGAAACCAAGTGATTGGAAAAAGAGGGCATAGGCAAAGCAAGTTATTGCACTGCAGCTGTGATCTAGGTTGGCCAGATACATCTGCCGTGGTTTTAGCACTGGTTCAAGAGAGTGGGGGAGGTTAGGGTTAAAGAGAAGATGAATGTGAGAGGGCAGTTCTCCTGGGCTTAGTGCCTCCTTAGCTTACTAATTAAGGGGTCCCTGGCTTGGGACTTTGACTTCACTGATAAAAGACAGAAAAGTGATGGAAGGAGAGAAAAAAGAATCCCTATCCTAAAGTAGGTGATTGCAGGGACTATATCTACCTGTCCTCTAGCCTTCCTGGGCTGGAATGACAAACTTAGAGATTCGCTTGGCAGGTAGGTTAGTGGCTTGTGAGGTGTTGAGAGACCCAAAATGTTCAACAGCTTAAAAATAGTGAAATTGGCTCTTTAGACCAAAAATTTTCGGAATTGGTAATCTCTGGGATTCATCCATGGAACACGCACTCCATCTAGGCTTTGCATTGGGGTTAAGGGTCAAAGTAAAGAGAATCAGCACAGTCTTGATTCCTGGGAACAGTTTTGTGAATGACAGATAGATGCGTAGGTGGTGAACTGTATGAAGCTGAATGAAGCATTAGTTCTGAGCTGGGGGGAGGGGTTATACCTCAAAATGGAGTGGTTCACCTCAAAGAATTGAACAGTTTTCACTTTGCTTCGCATACAGAGAGGGGCTCAGGCTGGTGAGATCAACTTTGCTAAGGGCAATGCAGAGTCTTGCACCTCGGTTAATCTGGGATGTCCCTTTTACATCTATTGTATTAAGGATGTGATTTTATCCCTGGATTCTAGTCCTCAGGGGTTGAGGCTCTAGTATATGCAATCAAAAATAGGAAATCTTCATGGTTGGGAAGGGGAAACTACTCTGGCTGAGGGGCAGTTTCTCTGATTACATTTAACTGACCAAGAGTGTGTTACCATATGCATACCATTTCTAGTTGCAGTTAGTTTTCTTTGAGGTATTCCCAAGTATTTATTCAAAGATATGATCAGCCCTTCTGTTATCAGTATCAAGCCGAGGAGAGAGGTACAGACGCCAACCTTCTACTGCATTCCATTGCAAAATGTCTTTTTTTTTATTTTTGGTCTCTAGTTTTGCCAGTGTGGACCTGAAAAGTCCTGGTTCTGCCTGGGAGATCTATAAGATAGTTTGGGCCGAGAAAGGGGATCAGTCTGGACAAGGGGGCTGCAGATAATAAGCAGGACAAGAAGTAGCACATTTTGTAGAATGGAAAGGAAGTCCTGCCAAGGACCCTTCCCATTGCAGTAAAGCAAGATGATGCAGAAAGGGTTACGTATTTCCAATCTTTGCTCTTAGCAATGAGGTTTAGGAACTTGCATTATGTTGTGCTAATTATTTTTTCATTGGAAATTTTTAGGATGTGTATGCTACATACTTGCACTGATTCAACAGTCATACTTGTCTTAGTTCATGTTGATGGGAGTTCCTTCACCCACACACCTATATGGTGAAACCATATATATACAACCATATATGGTGAAACCATATACACCTATATGGTGAAACCGCTCTGGGAAGAGCAGAAGGTTTCAAGTTCCCTCCCTGGCTTCTCCAAGATAAAGCTGAGAGAGATTCCCGCCTGCAACCTTGGAGAACCCGCTGCCAGTCTGTGAAGACAATACTGAGCTAGATAGACCAATGGTTTCCTATGTTTCCTAAACCCCTATTTTCTTGGCATTGGTCACCACCCAAATGACCGTGTGAAGCTGGAAATGGGATATCCCAACCAAAGAGTCTCAGGATGGGATCCCTGATACTTAGTATTCAGCTTTATGGCTATTAAGAAATGAATATGTACAGGAGAACCTTGTTATTTATGAAACATCTGTTCATGGTTCTGCGTATCTGCAGGGTGTCTCATAGACACCCTTTTTCAGTATTCGTGGATATGAAGGGGTTAAAACCCATGTATCCACAGTTCCTAGAGGGCTGAAGGTGATTGTGGAGGTAACTTCCTGCTGCCATTATGTGTCTTAGAGCCCAGGAAAAGACAGGAGGAGGCATTTTGTGGCTCATTAATAAACAACCCAGACTTTTTCCTGTGATTTTTTTTTTGGTGTGTGGTTTTGTGGGGCATTTTGCCATTTGGAGGGCATTCCTCGACACATTAGGAGGCCGCAAAGCATGTCACAATAAGTTCTGGACCATTTTAGAACTGTTTAGGCACTTAAATATCCTCCCCTTCAGCCTGCAACCTAACCTCCCTTTCCCCATAGCCCTAATGCATCATTACTCACGGTTCCGTTACTCTCGACAGTAGGCAAGAAACGGAACCCGCGCGAGTAACGAGGTTCTCCTGTATCTGCTTCCGTATCTGGTTCCTCTCCCCCATATCAAAGTGTCCATCCTAGTTTCTACATGGTTATGTATGTGTAGGGGTTTGGGCTACAGTTTGGGATATATAACCTCGCCTGTTGAAAGGCACACTTCCATCCACACCATGTACTATAACTGGAGATTGCATTTGATGCGTCCCATTCAAGTGCATTTAGACACTTACATGGAGGACAGGTCTTTCAATAGCCACTAGTCCTGATGGCTATAAGCGACTTCTGGGCTCAGAGGCTGGATGCCTCTGAATACCAGTTACAGGGGAGCAACAGCAGGAGAGAGGGCGTGCCTTCATCCTCCGCTTGTGAGCTTCCCAGAGGCATCTGGTGGGCCACAGTGTGAAACAGGATACTGGACTTGATAGACCATGGGGCTGATCCAGGAGGGCTGTTCTTCTATTCTTATCTGCCTGCAGTCCCCTGCCCAGAAAGGAAATCCTCATATAGAATCTGCTTCTGCCCATTCTGCGTATCCCTTGATGGATGGGGCAATAAGATCTGGCGGAGTTCAGTCCTAGCCCTCTTCACTGACTGTCTCCTTCGTTCTGGTGGCATGGAACTCTGATGGCCATTTCTCATAGGCTTTGTCATGCCTGGGATTTTCTCCGTACCCCTTCTGCCCTCCTCCCCATTCCAGGGAAATCCTAAACGTTCCCTTGGCATTTGAAACTGCGGACAGCCTCTCTTTGTGTGGCTGACGAGGGTCAGTCCCGTCTCCTGTTCCCTGGAGATGTGCTGTTGCAGCTGCCAGCTCTGGACTGCATCCCACTTGCTAACAATGCCGCGCTGGCACCATGCTGGCATCGTGCCTGCCCATGAGGCGGGCTGTTGTTTTAATAGAATCATCGCCTTGTTGCACACTGTTTAAGCAACAGTCACCTGCAACTGCTTGCTCAGCCATTTCTTTCAGAGCTGGCTGCCTAACAGCAATTTCCCCGCCTCTGTGTAATTTTAAGAAAAATTACTTGTCTACCTACACAGACACACATAACCATGTAGAAATTGGGATGAACACTGGATTGGGGGAGAGGTACAGATAGATAAATAAGCAGACACAGGTTATTAATAGCCATAAATCTGAACATAAGTATCGGGGATCCCCATCCTGAGATGGTTTGGTTGGGATATCCCATTTCCAGCTTGAACACGGTCATTTGGGTGGTGACCAATGCCAAGAAAACAGGGCTTTTACCATATAGGTGTGTGGGTGAAGCAACTCCTTCATCAACATGAACCGAGGCAAGTATGACTGTTGAATCGGTGCACGTTTGTAGCATACACATACTAAAAATTTCCAATGCAAACATAAATTAGCACAACATAATGCAACTTCCTAACCCTCACTGCTAAGAGCAAAGATTGGAAATACGTAACCCTTTCTGCGTCATCTTGCTTTACTGCAATGGGAAGGGACCTTGGTAGGACTTCCTTCCCAATCTACAAAATGTGCTACTTCTTGTCCTGCTTATTATCTGCAGCCCCACCCCTCTCTCAGTCCAAACTACCTTTACAGGCCTCCCAGGCAGAACCAGGACTTTTCCTGGTTCAGGCTCCCCAACTCTCCTTCCGGCCTCCCCACTAATCCAAAATGGGTGGGTGTGTTGGTTGCTATATTTTCTTTTGCTTTCATCTCTTGATAACCGAGAGCTACCAATCACTATTTGTTTTTTCCACTCTTTAGTGGTAAGGCTAAAACCACCGTTCCTGAAAATTGAAGATGAGAGTCGGTAAGAACCATACCATGCTATTTCCCATCTCTTGGGTTTTGTGCTCTTGTTTTAAGAAGAGCCGCTGGGGGCTAATGCCCCATCTCCTGCTCTAGAAGCTGTTCCTTTGTTCCTAGCTGTATAGGGTGAGATTAAGGTTACTCTGCAGCAAAAGCAAGGCACTCCATATTTCATTGAGGAGGCCTTGATCTCTCTCGTTATTGCTTTGTACATTACAAGGCTGAGCTCAAGTTCAAATTCAAGTTCAGGTTTTAATTCTATACAATCAATTTATTGTTATATAACGGTAATATTTCTCTTCTGTTTGGGCTTGTGGCTCTAACATTAAAGAACTTGAACTACAAGGCTGAGCCTTGGCAATGGAAACAAGTTCCCGGATTCTGTGATTAAATCCTTCCTAGTTCTCTGCCTTCCTTGCTGGAAGCCCTGCCGGCAGAATACGTGCATATGCTGCCTTCTGTGTCTTTCTCCCCAGGACTGATCCAGATTTCTTGCTCTATCTAGGCAACACCGTCCCTTCCTTCAACAGTTTGAGAGCTTTCCAGAACTCTGTTTCCGGTCACAGAGAAGGCACAGCCCATTCGAAGCCCCGCAAGCCGCCGCCTCCAGCAAAAAGTGGAGGTAAGGGTTGTTCACAGTGTGCAGGAGAACTCGGAGGCGAAAGCAGCTCTGCCAAGAACTGAGCAATCCTAGGCTCTCTCTGTGCCTGCATTTTGGTTGTGGAGATGTTGGCAAAACATCGATGGGATTCTGTACTAGTCCAGCACAAGATGAAAGGAGAGAACAGGAACACACACACACAAAGGAGGTCGGAAAAATGCGACCCGGCCAGCGACACCATCACCACCACCTGTGTGTCTCTGACATGTTGCCCACATGCATCACTCATGGGTGGGGGGGATATGCTGACGATGCCCCATGTGGGCCAGGCATAGAAGGAGCCAGAGCACCAGCAGCAGTGTGGAAACTGTCCCATGGCATTGCCACGCCATAACGTACAGGCTGCCCTGCCCAAGGATGCCAGAGCACCTTCTGCAGCAGTGGTTCAGCAACATCTGGAGGAACCCTGGTTGGGAACGACAACTCCCAGCATCCCCAGCTACAATATATTGTGCCTGAGGATGCTGGGAGTTGTAGTTCAGCAACACTGAACAAGAGACTTGATGTGTGAGCACTGCAAGATATTCCCCTCAGGGGATGAAGCCGCTCTGGGAAGAGCAGAAGGTTCCAAGTTCCCTCCTTGGCTTCTCCCAGATAGGGCTGAGAGAGATTCCTGCCTGCAACCTTGGAGAAGCCGCTGCCAGTCTGTGAAGATGATACTGAGCTAGATAGACCAATGGTCTGACTCAGTATATGACAGCTTCCTATGTTCCTAACATATGGAAGAACCCTGGTTGGGAACCACTGGTCTATGGCATGGGCTACTGTGATGCAGGTAGCAAGAGGCCATCAGCAGTGCTGGCAGGGACCCGGCAAGGTGGGCTTCATATCTCCTTATACAACTCTGTGTCTCTCACATATGCTCACTATTAATAATTTTGGACCACATAACATAAAGGAGAAGGCTCCCCCCCACCCCTCTGCATATATATAAAACACACACTCTATAGCAAGGGAAGTCTCCCTGGGGGAGCAACACCCACCTGCAAGGAAGCACCTTTTTGCCAGCAGATGAACTGGGACAAGCAAGAAGGGGAACACCAATTGCATGCAGGCAAACACTGGTAGCTCACTGCTTAGAGACCCAGGATAGGAACTAGGTCAGCCACCTTCTGAGTCCAGCTGGGGGACATGGTGGAACAGTGAATCTCGTCTTTTGTACTGACCAGATAACAAAGTAGTATTCTGGCTGGATTTGCTCAAGGGATGGAATGCAATGTTGTGAATTCATGCTCTTCTTCTCCCCTGCTCCACTTTCTGCAGAGCATCTAAAGGCCAACAGTCCCCCAGTGAACTGAGCCCTCACTCTCTCTGCTGCGTCAGGCCCAAAACGCAGAAAGGCTACTGTGAATGTTGTAAAGAAGCCTTCATCGACTTGCACACGGTAAGAAGGGCAACCTGGCCAGGTTGCCCTGTAAGTGCCGTTCCCTGAGAGAGCAAGCCCATTTTCAGGCACTCTCCGCCTGTTCCTTGGCTGCCAACATGGATCCTAAGTTGCGTGTGCTAAAGGTAAGTCGGACCTGGCCATTCTGGCCTTGGAGGATCCAGGCTTTCCTCCATGGATGTTTCTTTCCATAAAAACCATGAAATTCAGCACCAAAAAAAAGTTCAATTTTGTATACATTGTGCATATTTGCATGCATGCCTCCCATTTTGCTTAATTCTGGTCTTGCTGGTTGGTGTTGGGTTGGGCCCCAAAGCCCTGTCTTCAGCCACCTCTCTGTCTTCTGAAGCGCCAGCAGCCATTACCCACAGCACTGATCAAGACAGTCCTAGGTACCAATATATCCTCGGTCCTGTCGGGCAGGAGCCTCGGAGGTGCAGCTGCATCCAGTGCTGCATCAATGCAGGGGCAGGGGGAGAGAGAGCTCCTCATGGTTACATTAACCCCTCTGCAGACTAGAATCGGGTAGCTTCCTTGGAATCCTTCAGTCTTTTGTTGTCCAAACAGAGCAAGTTGCTAAATCTCGTGGTGGCAGTTTGAAACCTGACAGTGCTTGTGCCCTGGTATGACCAGATTCAGTTGGGTAGCTCTCTTAATGTGAATCCTTAAGATTCCCTGGTTTGCAGGCAGTCCTGGCCCCACTTCAGTCTCCTCACCAAAGCAGACTTCCCAGCTCCTGGACAGGATGACTTGCTCTCCTTTTGTCTGGGTTCCAGACTAAGCCACAAGAGAGTAAGTGGCATTTGCAGGCTCAGCCTCTCTGCCTCCTCACCCCACCCCAACCCGCCCCGCCCCACTGCCTAGTGCTCTCTGACCTAGCCACCTTGCCTTCACAGCACCTTCAAGACTCGCAGCATAAGGAATTTGCGCTGGATCCGTCCCACTATGCTCTTGTGGATCACATCATCTCCCAGCTGACCAATGATTTTGAAGTATTCTCCTGCTCTTCGCCACAGAGGTAAAACTCAAGTGGGTTTTGAAGGGAGAAAGAGAGGAATTTAAAGTATCCAACTTTGTGTTCCAAGCAGTGAGATGAGAGGAATTGTGGCAGACCTGACTGATGGTCTTTCGGGAAGCTGATATGTGGTAAGGCCACAGTTGTAGCAGCAGATACGGCAGCAGGCTCTGGATGGGTGAAAGGAGTGTTTTGTCAGATGGTGGTTAATTAATGTCATTGTTGCATTAGGGCAATTCGCACAATCAGAATTAGGGTAGGAGAAGCCCCCTACCCTAATCCGGGAGCTGTGGGTGCTCCTGTTTGCTGGGTGGGAGGGACACCTCTGACCCAGCTGCTGTTTCCCACATGATCCCGGATGGCACCTCCAACCTTGGGTAACTGGCCACTGGCAAACAGGAGCATGCACACCAGCTCCTGAATTAAGGTAGGAGGCTTCTCCTACCCTAACTGTGATCATGTGAACTGCCCTCGTAAGTATTGCAGTGGCGGTTTAGTTGACATTTTAAAAGAAATGGAGGATCACTGGATTCTGGCTGCTGTCCACTGTGTTGCTGGGTTTATTCCTGTGCGATGAACACGACTAAGGAACGGAACCTAAGGTGGAGCTATGCAGAGGTAGACTTGTTGGCCTCCACGGGCTGCTCTGGGGGATGCAACTTGCCAGCGTCCACGGGCCGCACTGCAGGGTGCGTCCCCCAAATCAAAAGGAGAGGAGCACATGTGCTCACCTCTCTTCTCCCCCCTGCTGACACCGTCATTCTACAGCATAATTGCACAAGGGGGAGTGATGGTTCATCCAAGCTACCTTGTGCTGTGTACCTTGACTAGATTGCATAGTGAGGGCTAGTTTATTTGCACTGCCTCCTCGCTCCCTGTAATGGTGTGGTGGAGAGAAGATGTGAGTGTGCATGTTCCTCTCCCATGTGATTTGGAGGGGACTGGTGCACATGTGGTCTGAACTGGCCTATTGACCCTTGTGTGACAAAGTAGATTGTTGTTTGGGGAACATTGCTCAAGATAATGGGGTCACCACTATTTCCCCATTCACTGCTATTGGGGTGGGGAAGTAAAATGTTTCTTTTATTTATCAGATTTGTATACTGCCTCAAACAAAGGATTTTGAGGGAGATCAGCAACATGGGTCTGGAACTGCATGTTCAGAAGCAGGATACTATGCACTGCTTGAGTTATTTGATGGCTTTGGTTAGTGATTTGTCTGTTTTGTGTTTTGTGTTTAAACCTGATTACCCTGCCTTTTAAAGTCTACCAAGGCAGCTTGCAAAAATAAGGCAGAAGACAAAAACTCAAAACAAACAAAGCAAAACACAGTGCACAGGCAAAAGCATAAACAAAAGGGGGTGCGGGGAGGAACCAAGCATGCAAGTGCAAATTACACACTTGATATAATGTGTAACTTGCCTCTAAATTAGTGTCTGAAGGAATAGAGCGTCGGGTGCACGCAGATGTTCAATGGGAGCGGATTCCATAACTGGTGCTACTAGTACCGAAAAGGTCCTGCTCCTAGTAGCTGCCCTTCACAGTTCAGACAGCAAAGCCATTTGGAGCAGGGCCTCGAATGATGATTGGTGCCTATGGGACAAGATGGTCTTTCAGGTTGCTAGCCATTTAGGGCTTTAAAGGTAAGCACCAATTGAGCCTGGGAATAGGCATCCAATGCAGACCAAATAATATTGGCACAATATCCTTGAAAGTTGCAGCATTCTAACCCACTGGAGCTTCAGAATGCTCTTCAAGGGCAGCCCCACGCAGAATGCAGTCAGTAGTCCAATCTGGATGTGACCAAAGTGTGGATAGGTCAGACCAAAGAAAGGCCACAGTAGGTGTGTCAGCCATAGCTGGTAAAAGGCAGTTACCTGGGTCTCTCCCCCCCACCCCCACCAATAAAAAAAAATTAAATATAGCCATGGATGTAGTAGTACTGCCACCCCCAACTTCAAGCCTGACATTTTAGGAAGAACATAGGAAGCTGCCATTGTCCATCTAGCTCAATATTGTCTACACTGACTGGCAGTGGCTTTCTAAAGTTTCAGGCAGGTGTCTCTCCCTGCTCTACCTGGAGATGCCAGGGAGGGAACCTGGGACCTTCTGCATGCAGATGCTCTTCCACTGAGCTATGGCCCCATCTCCAAAGGAAATATCTTACAGTGCTCTCATGTAGTCATCTATCAAAATGCAAACTGAGGCAGACCCTGCTTAGCAAAGGGGACAATTCATGCTCACTGTCACAAGACCAGTTCTCCTCCCCTGTCCAGTACAGGTTGACCACTGCTTTCCAGATCAGTTCAACCCGCCCCCTCTCCAGCATACACCACTTCTGTCTTATTTGGATTAGGTTTCAGCTTGTTCTATACAAACATGAATGTCAAACATTCAGTCAGCATTTCCACGGCCTACCCAAGAGCAAGCAAGCTCATAAGGAGATAATGAGAGAGGGTTGGATGTTGTCAGCATACAGATGAATCATCAGCCTTAATCTCCGGACCATCCAGTACTTTGTGTATATCAGCTTTCCCCCAACCTGCGACCCTCCAGATGTTGCTGAGCTACAACTCCCAGCACCCCGAGCCACAACTTATTGTGGCTGGGTATGCTGGGGGTTGTAGTTCAGCAACATCTGGAGTGCTTCAGGTTGGGGAAGCCTGGTGTAGATATTAAAAACAGGGGGGCAAGATGGAACCTTGTAGTAATCTTCCCCCGCACAGAGACCAAGCACTAAGAGGCAGAGCCAGGGGCATAGCAAGGTTGGAGTGGGCCCAGAGACAAGATTTTAAAATGGGCCACTCGCTGATATACACAAACACACTTCACAATATATAGTGCACTCACACCCCCATTATGAATACACTGAATATCTAGTTCACATTGAATCTAGTTTTTTTACTCTCTGCTACTGACGATCTCCAAGAGACTCAACATAATTCATAGGGGGTGCAACAGGGACGGGTGGGGAGTCATGTGATGTGCCTCTGGGGGACCCCTCGAGGCAGTGGGGTCCCAAGATGACTGTCTCCCCTTGCCTAATGGTGGTTACGCCCCTGGGCAGAGCACAAACCCCACAATACCACCTTTTGGGTTCTGTCTTCTAGGAATGTGTGGAGCTGCCTATATATGGTGGCCACCACTCCTATCCCATTCCCCTGCCAGATGGCTTAGAAAGATGGCATGGTCAATGGTATCAAAAGCCACTTGGCAGTCCAAGAGAATCAACAGGGCCATGCTCCCCATCCATTTCCTAGTGCAAGTCATTCATTACAGTATCCAAGGCAATTTCAGTCCCAAAACCGCATTGAAAGCCAGAATGAAATGGAGCCACATAATCTGTGTCATCCAGAAGGACTTGGAGCTGGGACACAACCACATGCTCAAATGCCTTGCCCAAAAATGTAATATTTGACAAGGTGATACTTATTCAGATCAGGCAGGAGAGCTGGCCTTGTGGTAGTGAGCATGAATTGTCCCCTTGGCTAAGCAGGGTCCATCTTGGTTCTTATTTGAATGGGTGACTACATATGAATGCCGTGAAGTACTGTATTCCCTTGGAGCATCCCCTTGGAGCATGGGGCCATAGCTTGGTGGAAAAACATCGGCATGCTTTTATGCAGAAGGTCCCAGGTTCACTCCCTGGCTTCTTCATGTAGGGCTGAGGGAGACTCCAGCCTGAAATCTTGGAGAGTCACTGCCAGTCAGTGCCCCTAATACTGAGCTAGATTAATCAATAGTCTGACCCTGGATAAGGCAGCCTCCTATGTAAAGAGGCTTTTCCAATAATAATTGTACAACCAGCTCTTGTAGGATTAATGGTATTTGCTGGACAGTCCCTGGAAAGGGAGCTGGTGGTGCAGTAGACTGTGGTCCCCACTCCAACATCGCCCATTGAATCTAGGCTGATGCATCACTGGGCAACCTGGTGGACTTAAGGCAGACGGAGCCCTCCCCCCACATCTCAGTGATGCCAGGTTGACATGTAAATTCAAGACAAAACCATGAATAACTATTTCCCTTTAACTGACCAGTCATTAACTGGCAACACACTTAAGATCCAACAGGCAGCTAGTGTGGCAGTCATGGGGCTCCAGGTTGAGATGAGTGCAAGAAGTAGCAGGCATTAATTGTTGGTTCCTTCCCCCCTCACCTGGGGCATATGGACTCCCATCACCATATCTCCCTCCTCCTTACATGACCCTCAAGGACATATTTTGATGATACACAAAGGGCTTGAGAAGGATGGGAAGACTGGCAAAAGTTGCCCCTTCTCTCACTCAAGTGACAGCACAGCAATAGTCTGGAATTCTCCCTGCTACATGTGCACAATGCTAGTCCAGATGCCAGTCAATGAAACTTTAGACATGGAAAATGTTCCACCCCACTTGTGTCTGTCACAAACTCATTGGGTGGCTTTAGGCAAACCACTCCCTCTTATCTGACCCCACACTTATTGTGCGGGGTCAGAACTCTAGAGACGATTTTGATCTGCCTGTTCTAGATGGGGTCACGCTTTCCCAAAAGGAACAGCTTCGCAGTCTGGGAGTACTTCTGGATTCACACCTCTCCCTGGTTTCTCAGTTTGAGGCGGTGGCCAGAGGGGCTTTCTATCAGCTTTGGCTGATATGCCAGCTGCGCCCGTTTCTCGAGATCAATGACCTCAAAACAGTGGTACATTTGTTGGTAACCTCCAGACTGGACTTTTGTAATGCGCTCTACGTGGGGCTGCCTTTGTACGTAGTCCGGAAACTTCAGTTGGTTCTGAATGCGGCAGCCAGGTTGGTCTCTGGGTCATCTCGGAGAGACCATGTTACTTCTCTGTTGATGGAGCTACATTGGCTGCCAATAGGTTTCCGGGCAAAATACAAAGTGCTAGTTATAACTTACAAATGGCTTAGGCCCTGGGTATTTAAGAGAACGTCTTCTTCAGTACAAGACCCACCGCCCATTGAGGTCATCTGAGGAGGTCTGTCTCCAGCTGCTGCCAACTCACAGAGATGGGCCTTCTCAGTCGCTGCCCCAAGTTTGTGGAATGCGCTCCCTGCTGAGATACGATCCTCCCCATCTCTGGCAATTTTCAAGAAACTACTGAAAACGCATTTCTTTAACCAAGCTTTCTCAGCTTTTTAAAACTTGTTTTGGCTATTTAATTGGTGTTTTATGATGTTTTTATTAATTATTATTTTATGTAGTTTATAGTTTTTGTTTTGTTAATTGATTTTAGTGGTGTTTTAATGTAAACCGCCTTGAGCCTTTTGGAAGGGCAGCATAACATTTTAAATAATAAATAAATAAATCTGTGATGAGAGGTGTTTACAGGGTAGACGTTACAACAGAATCAAGTGTATATTATGTAGAACATCTGAAAGTGCCTTATATCTCCTCCTCCTCCTTCCTCTCAGGGCATCTCTGGATACTTACGATGGTGACCCTTTTGGATTTCAAGTGGCGGATGCTGAGGGAGCAACAGTCTCTCCCTCCGGTCAAGCAGAGGAGTGCTGTGTGTTTGCTGAGGTAGAGCAGCCTGTCAGCCCGGAGGGTTTAACCCACTTGCTCGAGGACCAAGGCCAGCTCACAAAGCCCCCTCTGAAGATGCTGAAGCCCCCTATGCCACTTGTGTTGCACTCCCTGGAGTTGCCCTCTGACCAGACAACCGCTAATGACAACCGCGAGCCCGACAAAGGAGGAAGAGAGGCTGCAAATGCTAGCCCAGAGGCCATGGCATCCACTGGAGAGGAACATGGTGCTGCCACCCAGCAGAAGAGGCTCTTAGCACAGCCCTCTGTGCTGCCTCGCAAGCGCAAGCTCTCTGCTTCATATGGGCAGGCCAAAAGGAGGAAAATATTACTTGAAGAGCCCCCAGATGAGAGGCTGGTAGACAAGAACTTGCTCCCTGGTGGCCAGGATGTTGGCACAGCAGCAGGATGCCCTTTTCCTCCTCTAAGTGATAAGCAGACAGTTCCTGGACATCTTGGCCTGCCCACAGTTCCATTCTGCACCCCCAGCCCTCCATGTGCCTTCCCACAACTACCTGAGGAGGGCCTTCCCTGTCGCCCTTCTAAGCTTGTTGCTGTAGGCATTAGTAGTTCCCAAATCCCAGTGCAGCATCTAGACCAGAGTGAAGTGTTTGCTGTATGCCCCTGTGAAAAACAGGACACACATTCTCCTTGCAACTTCCTTAGTCCTAATACTGAGTTGAGAGAAATGTCTGGCTTACCTGTGGACAAGCACCTAACCCCCAAGTTGCCAGGCTCTATGGACCAGCGGTGCTCCCCTTGCATGAACATCTCCGAGCTCACACAAGATGTGTTGCTACAGCAACCAGGCCTAGGCCCAAGCCCTGGCCTGCCTCGCCCTCGCTGTCCTAGAACCAATCCTCCTACTGAAGCAAAGAGCTCTTCCTCAGAATCGGAATGGGATGGGCCACTTCTGTGTGTGCTGGCAGATGCCTCCCGTCTCCAGTTCCAGTGTCCAGTTGATGCTGCCCTGCTAGGGGCCAGTGTCAGCATGCAAGACAGTAGCTATGACTCCCACCTCTGCTCTGTGCTCTGGCAAACGCCAGAGCCCAACTGGGCCCACAAGGAGAACCCAGATTGCTGGAACAGCCGCACAGAGATGGAGAGGCCTCCCTTTTCTGCAGTTGGGGCCTGCCTGGAAAATTGGGCAAGCTAGACTCTTCTCTAAACTTCCCTCAGCCTGCCAGCCTCCACCACCACTGTTTCACTTTGCTTTGCTCTCTGATGGATCTCCTCTTGGCAGAAGCAGCGAGAAGAGTCTTGTGTTGTAGAAAGAAGCACTTGCTGCACTAACACTTCCAATATCCTTCCCCCACCTGCTTCTTCCTCCAGGAAGTGGGGGAATGGTCAGACGAGCATAGAGCTCTTGGGCAGCAATAAAGAAATGGCCAGGTGGGCTCTTTGAACTGCCTTTGAACTTTTGTTACTTTGCAATCCCGGATAAAGGAGAGTGTTTGTCTATAGCAGCTCCTCTCACATCTACATTCTGCACCTTGTAACAGAGGGGGTAGAAGATCTGCCAGTGAATGACTTGGATTTTTCTCCCAATATACTCCTGATCTTTCTGTAAGCACTTATTTCTCCATATGAACCTGGTGTGTGTTTTGTGAGTTTTTTGTTTTTAGTAGCATTTTACTACCCCCTTTTTGAAAATAAATTTATTTCTGAACATGTTGCTTAAAGGTGTGTTTCCGTTCTGTGACTGTGGGGATCTGAGCAATTTCCTTTCTCTCACTCTTATATGTGCGCATATGATCTGGATAGTGGTTCCAACATCCTTAAGGACTGGGTTCTGCGCCTGTGCAGACCATACTTCGGATAGAATTCTCTAGCTCCTCGCGACGCCCAACCGCCGGCAGCGCGTGGCTGCGGTACTCTTAAACAGCGGTTAGGCATCCCCTTTCCTCAGTTTCTTGTTGACCGCCTTCGGGAAACTTTTGCTTCTCAGAGAGATTACTAAATAGAGAGCTACGACTGGCACGGAATTTTACATTC
The DNA here is from genome assembly GCF_027244095.1 of Hemicordylus capensis. NCBI lineage: Eukaryota > Metazoa > Chordata > Lepidosauria > Squamata > Cordylidae > Hemicordylus > Hemicordylus capensis. The sequence goes on from NC_069662.1 coordinate 53,624,137, forward strand.
ATAAGACCCGCCTGTCCATCCCCGCTGCATATTTGGGTGAAGGAGAAGAATAAGCTACGGTGCTTGCCTTTGAGTTATATCATTATATCTACCTCTACTCAACATCTTAGTGCCAGTCGTCCTCAGTCACACTGAATGGCTTATCACCAAGAAACTGAGGAAAGGGGACGCCTAACCACCGTTTAAGAGTACCGCAGCCACACGCTGCCGGTGGTTGGGCGTCGCGAGGAGCTAGAGAATTCTATCCAAAGTATGGTCTGCGCAGGCGCAGAACCCAGTCCTTATGAATGTATGGAACCACTCTCAGATCACCCGTTACAGGCAAGCAACCTGATTAACCTTTGGACTAATTACAGTACCTCACTCTGCAGTGAGATACATGCATATGCTATTGTGACAAGCTTAAACCACATAGAAACCCCAAACAGGATCTCGAACCTAATGCAGGACATGCAAATACCTCAGTGTCACTGAAACTTGGCGGCACTGCTGGATTTAAGAAGAGGCAAAGTAAAACTTGCCTACAGCAGCACAATTTGAGGAGTGGCAGATTTTTCTCATGCTGAAAAAGGCCTATAATGGACTACAGATGGGGTGTGTGCACTCATTTGGGAGGGAGGAGGGGAGCGGGAAGGAGCTCTCCCTCACCGCCGCAAAGCAGGGATGTGTGTGAACCTATTTGTCGGCCCTTTTTACGGGCCTCCGAACAGGTTCAAACACCCGATGGTTCGCCAGGTTTCAAGGTGGGGCAGGGATAACGTTAAGGGTGGGGGAGGGTGCTCTGGCCCCCCTGCTGTGTTCCTCCCACCGGCACTCTGTCAAACTGGTCCGGTGGGGCGACAGTGTACCTCCCTGCCAGTCTGTCCTCGGACCACTTCCGGTCTGAGGAGAAGACGGGGCAGCAGGGAGGTATGCTGTCGCCCTGCCAGACTGGTTTTACAGAGAGCGGCAGGGGGTGTAAGTGCCCCCTCCCCTGCCCTTAATGTTATCTCCCCCTTGAACTGGACCCCGCTCTGTTCTGTGTGCATCCCTACTGCACAGTGGTGCTGCTTTAAGGTAAAAGGGAGAACTTTCCCCATACCCCACCACCCTCCCCACTGCTGCCCCAGTCAGTCACACAGTGGCATTCTAAAGTAAAAGGGGAGACTTTTCCCTCCCCCCCCCACCACAGCCCTCCCTGACCGGTGTGGCAGCTTGTAGAAGGAAAAAGGGGGGGACTTCCTCCTTGCCACCCCACCCTCACTGTGGCTGTTGGGGCAGCAAATACTACTAATAGTAAATAGTTCTTGCATGGAGTCAAAATGGATGACTTCAGCTAGGATTCTTTATGCTTTGTATTGGAAAGTTAACTCAATTCCGTCATTAGATGAGTGGCAACTTAAGCTTTGGGAATATGCATCAATGGCAAAGATTACATCATACATAAAGAACAAATCAGAAGACAAATTTGTTTTAATGTGGGAACTGTTTATACACTATAATTTGGTACATGGTTTAACTCCACATCTGAGATTTGTATTTTCTCTGTAACAAGGCCACAAGTTTTATATTTTCAATTTTTATGTTTGATTAATTATGTAGATATGTTCCTTCAACTGTCATTGGACTAGAATCCTCTATAATAAAAAGCTTAGGTGTGATCCCGTGTCTCTGCGCACATGTCTTTCTCGGCCGTTCTGGGCATGCGCATAGCGCATGCCCAGAACGTCCGAGAAAGATACGGCCACAGAGACACGGCGGCCATGTTAGAGGAGGAGGAGGAGAAGCGGCGGCTGAGGAGAAGCGGCCGCCGCGAAGCCAGGCAGGGGGAAGAGGCGGCGGGGGAAGCTGGCCGAGGCGGTGGCGGGGCCGAGGCCTGGCCGCGCTGCCGAAGCTGGGCGGGGGGAAGAGGCGGCGGCGGGTACAAAACAGCAGCAGCAGCGGGTCCGGCCTGGCCGCAGGGAAAGGAGAGGCAGCGGCGACGGGACCAGACCTGAGCTAGAACAGATAGACTCAAGCTGCACCTGTTGGAGGCCAGCCTGCCCTTGCTCCCCCCACCGGCCCCACCCATGGGGCTGCCCCCCCCTCCCCGTGGCAGTCTCCGCCAGGGCTCTTCCCTCTCTCACTCACCCATTTACCGGGGGCACCTCCACGCGACCCTCGCGAGGGGCTGCGGAGCAGGCGTCAGCCATCAGGCACTGGCTCAGGCAGCCCTGGCAGCCGTGTGGTAGGGGTCCTCCCGCCCAGCTCGGCGGCCTCCGTCGCCTTTGCCGTACAACATGGCAGCACTCTGGCGGGCACCCCGGCGCTTCCGCTGCGGGCCCTGGCTCTGCCGTACGGTGCGGGCCCTCTCAGGTACGCGGTGGGAACCGGCTTCCCGGGTGGCGGGGGCTGGGGGGGCTCAGCCCTTTCGAAATGGGGCCTTTATTCGTCCTGGCAGAGCTGCGCTGTACTTTGAACGGGAGTATGCATGCATGCATGCATGTATGTCAGGCAGGCGTCCAACAGGTGAAGCCCCAGCGTATTTTTTGCACGGATTGTCGGTCTGGGAGCTCTTTGCCTGTGGGGGTAGGTTGTGAAAATGCGCAGGAGTGAAGCTAACCCTACATCTAGGAGAGGTCTACAGGGAGGTCCGGCCTGCCCATAGGGAGGGGAGAGACAGCGAGGGCGGGTCCGGCCCGGGCGAGGGAGAACAACCCTACTAGCGCCCGTTATTTTAACGGGCTTAAAAATACTAGTTAAATAATAAGAGGGGACATGGTGGGGAAGTGGAATTCAAGTTGCTGTATTCGATAACTGTGAGATGTCATATTTGTTTCTTTTTCCTTGTTTAAATTTTTTAAAAAAACTATTTTAATAAAAATGGAACCTACAAAGAAATCGGTGTTGGATGCACAGAGAGCTCTCTGGACAACTGAGATGCAAAAATGACATGTATAAGAAATGGGAGGAGGGACATATAACCCTTCTGTTACACAGAAGAATGGCTCAAATCTGTAGGGCTGGTGTTAGGTAAGCTAAGAGACAGAATGAGTTGAGGCTTGTGAGGGCTATAACAACCACCAAAAAGGGCTTTATATAGATATGTCTGTTGCAAGAGGAAGATCAAAGAAGTGGTTGGAATCTGCTGCTTCGAGAAGATGGTTAAATGGTAATGGGTGACAGAAAGTAGAGCTACTTCATGCCTATTTTGCTTCTGTCTTCTCCCAAGAGGCAGATGTGGCCCTGCTGGGTAAAAGGTGCACAACTAAAGAAAAGAGGAGGCAAATGTATCTTAAAATAGCCAGGTAAAGAAGTGGCAAGAGAAAACCGAGCTACCTTCAATGAGTTTAAGCCTCCAGGTCCAGGTGATTTACATCCCTGGGTACTGAAGGAACCTGCAGGTGTGATCTTGGAACCAGTGTCTGTAATCTTCGAGAACTCATGGGAAATTTATAAGGGTGAAGTGTTTGTTGGTAGACTGGGAAGGATAAAATGTCCTTATGGGGAGAAAAATAAGAGCTGGGGATCTACAAACCTGTGATCGATACCTGGCAAGATCTTGCAACAGATTATTAAACAGTGTGTCAGTGAACACTTAGAAAATAATATGATAATTAGTCATGCCAAACTAATCTCATCTTTGTCATTTTTGACAGGGTAAGTAGTTTAGTAGATCATGGGAATGCTGTGGATAAGTGTAGATTGATTTCAGAAGAGCATTTGACAAAGTCTCCTATTATATTCTTGATGACCAGTTGTTAAAAGGTGGGTTATGTGATGCTACTGTTTGGTGGATTCACAGCTGTACCCAATGGCGCTCATTACTGATTCCACATCTGCTGGAAGGGGAATGGTTCTCATTACTCATCAGGAATAACTCATCAGGAATGACAGTTCCTGGTTCCACATCAGCACTCCACCTGAAACCAAGTGGAGTGCCACAGGCCTCTGTCCTGGGCCCTGTGCAACATTTTCATACATGATTTGGAGGAGAGAGTAGAAGGGATACTTATCGGTTCTGCAAATTACACAAAACTGTCCAGTGTCTTCACTCCCATACTGTCCAGAAAAGGAGCATACATTTCAGAAAAGGGAGTGTGTCAATTAAGATGGCACTTCCTACCTTCTGATTTATTTGTAAGCACTGATATTAAAAATGTTTTAAAGTTTGTTTGACCCATTAATTGATTGATTAGCTAGATGCCATTGCCCTGTCTCCATGCCCCTCTTTAAAATGTAACACTGGTGACCATATCTGACACCACATACCAGGTGTAATTAATCCTAAGAGAACAAAGAGAAAACATCTCTTTGCACGTTGTTCATAGTTTTATGAGAGGTTGCAGTGGTAAGAGATTATTTTGCACGGATTGTCTTTGCCTGTGGGGGTAGGTTGTGAAAATGTGCAGGAGGTGAAAATGCGCCCCCACCCCGCACTGGGCAGGGACCAGATTTTTCTGCTTTAGAAGGTGTGGTTTATATGAACCTGGAAGCAGAGCCAGCATCTGCCCTGCCCTGCCCTCCCAGCCATTTAGGCCACAATACCTGTATAGCCACCTAATGGCGCAGCAAGGAAATGGCCTTGACTAGCAAGCTAGAGGTTGCCCATTTGAATCCCCACTGCTATGTTTCCCAGACTATGGGAAACTCCTATATTGGGCAGCAGCGATATAGGAAGATGCTGAAAGGCATCATCACATACTTTGCGGGAGGAGGCAATGGTAAACCCCTCCTATAGTCTACCAAAGACAGCCATGGGGCAATCTGGGTGCCAGGAATCGACCCTGACTTGATGGCACAACTTCAGTGTGATCTTTGCTACTGTCCTTTGTGTTGTGTATGGATAGAGTAGGGAAGCTTTATTAGTGAGGAGATGGATCTTTGTTTTTGTGGTTGCAGCCTTCTAGCAGTGTCAGCCAGGGTGGGGGGGAGAAAGTGAGTTGCAGGTGTGGCTTGTTGGCACTACCCTCACCCACTTCTTGCCGCAGTGGGTTGGCTGCCAGCCAAACACCCTACCCCTCCCTGGCTTTAACTCCAGGCCTGCACGCTGCATATTTGCCTGGTTGGGGAACCAGGCAAATGTGCTGCCCACATGCCTGAGGTTACAGCCGTGGTGGTGGGGCAAGGCAAGAGGAAGGGAGCTAGCTGGGCAGGGCAAGAAGCGGGTGAGGGGAGTGTGAACTATGGTGGGGGCAAACATTTAAAGTCTCCCTCTCCCTCTCTCATGCTGCAGTCTTCCTCTGGACAAACCACCACGCCATAGCTGCTAGTTATCAAATCAAAACTAAACCCGTCAAGGTGACAATGAGGAGAGCCGGTCTTGTGGTAGCAAGCAAGATATAACAAGTTGCACCTGTAGTTTGCACCCTCCCTGCTCTGACCTGTTCAGCCAGTGGGGCTTCCAGCGTAGCGTACTGAATTTCTGCAGCATTTTCCCCCCTCTCCATTTACACTACTGCTAGCATTTCTGTAGAACTTGGAATGGGAGAAACCATGTTTGAGTGTGGTTTTCAGTTTCTTCTTGTTCTTTTAATTCCACTTTAACAAAACACTTCCTGAAATCATGCTGAATTGTCCCTCTTTCATCCAAAATGTCTTGGCTACAATCCGTTTAGCACTTCCCCAGAGTAAGTCCCAAGCATGCATCTATTCTATTGTTGCAACCAAAAATTCCTTCTGGGGTGTGTCTGTTTTAAATGTTATATTGTTGCTTTTTAGCTCTTTCAATAGCTTGGGTGGGGGGGATAAGTGATACAGTGCAAATGATACTTTTATTTAGTTCCTTTTATGTAGCTCCTCTGTTGATGGAGCTACACTGGCTGCCAATAGGTTTCTGGGCAAAATACAAAGTGCTAGTTATAGCACTTAAACGGTGGAAGTGCTAGTTATAGCACCTAAACGGCTTAGGCCCTGGGTATTTAAGAGAGCGTCTTCTTCGCTATGAGCCCCACCGCCCATTGAGGTCACTTGAGGAGGTCTGTCTCCAGTTGCCGCCAACTCGTTTGGTGGCTACACAGAGACGGGCCTTCTCGGCTGCTGCCCCGAGATTGTGGAATGCACTCCTTGCTGGGATACGAGCCTCTCCATCTCTGGCAATTTTTAAACAACTTCTGAAAACACATCTCTTCAACCAGGCTTTCTCACCTTTTTAAACCTTGTTTTTAAATTGTTCTATTTAATTGTTGTTTTTATGTTTTTAATTGTTAATCATTGTTTTATGCTTTTATAATTTTTGTTTTAATTATTAACTGATTTTAATAGTGTTTTAATTTAAACAGCCCTGAGCCTTTTGGAAGGGCAGTATAAAAGTTTTAATTATACGCACACACATATAAAAGTTTTAATTACACGCACACATACGCACGCACATGCATACACGCATACACACACACGCATACGCATACACACATACACACACACAATAATGGCCATAACATCTCAATAAACTAGAAACTATTTAATAAAGGAGCCCAGTAACTGAAGCCTCCCCACTGCTGCAGGGAGAAGGGACTTATTGGTTAAGAGGCAATTCAGTAAAGCTGTATTTTTGCTGAACAGGAAACAATTACAAGAGTAGAAGCTGCAAGGAGGAAACTTCTAATGAAAGGCACAGTAGTGCTGAATACACTCAGTAGGACTTTGCCAGTCCATTCTGAACAAATGCAAAAATGCAATTGCATTTTTAAGTGGTGGGGAAAATAACTTAAAGACCACACAGAAAACACTTAAATGGTTTGGTAATGATGGTGTGGAGTTTTTGTTTAAAAACAACAACTAAAGAACAAAGCACGACAATTTCACACTAAATAACTAGCATGATTTTATGTAGCAGTGAAGGAAAGATACACAACCCATGGGCAAGGGTACTCTTTTCACATGTTCCCCAGCCAGTGGCAGCCTATCCAGGTGGGGCAGGGGGTGGAAAACAAGCCCCAGATGCAGATTGTTCCCAGCCTCTCAACCCACCCTGGCTGCCTCACTCTCTCTTGCCTTGACCCACCCTGCAGCTGCATTAACCACAGGCACGCAGACCAGTCATTTGCCCAGTTTCCCAACCCAATGAATGACCAGCCTGCATGGCCTGGATTAACATGAGAGCAAGGCAGCTTGCTTTAGGAGAGGAGAGCTGGTCTTGTGGGAGCAAGCATGACTTGTCTCCTTAGCTAAGCAGAGTCCACCCTGGTTACATACAAATGGGAAACTAGAAGTATGAGTACTGGAAGATATTCCCTTCAGGGGGTGGAGCTGCCGCTCTGGGAAGAGCATCTAGGCTCCAAATTCCCTCCCATAAGAACATAAGAACAGCCCTGCTGGATCAGGCCCAAGGCCCATCTAGTCTGGCATCCTGTTTCGCACAGTGGCCCACCAGATGCCGCTGGAAGCTACAGACAGGAGTTGAGGGCGTGACCTCTCTCCTGCCATTACTCCCCTGCAACTGGTACTCAGAGGCACCCTGCCCTTGATGCTGGAGGTGGCCCACAGCCCTCTGACTAGTAGCCATTGATAGACCTCTCCTCCATGAAGTCATCCAAACCCCTCTTAAAGCCATCCAGGTTGTTGGCTGTCACCACATCCTGTGGCAGAGAGTTCCACAAGTGGATCACGCGTTGTGTGAAAAAGTACTTCTGTTTGTTGGTCCTAGACCTCCTGGCAATCAATTTCATGGAGTGACCCCTGGTTCTAGTGTTGTGTGAGAGGGAAAAGAATTTCTCTCCACTTTCTCCACACCATGCATGATGTTATAGACCTCTATCATGTCTCCCCACAGTCGTCTTTTTTCTAAACTAAAAAGCCCCAGGTGTTGTAGTCTTGCCTCATAAGAAAGGTGCTCCATGCCCCTGATCATCTTGGTTGCCATCTTCTGCACCTTCTCCAGTTCAACAATGTCCTTTTTAAGATGTGGTGACCAGAATTGTATGCAGTACTCCAAGTGTGGTCGCACCATAGTTTTATATAAGGGCATTATAATGTTAGCCGTTTTATTTTCAATCCCCTTTCTAATGATCCCTAGCATGGAATTTGCCTTTTTCACAGCTGCCGCACATTGAGTCGACACTTTCAACGAGCTGTCTACCACGACCCCAAGATCCCTCTCTTGGTCTGTCACCGACAGCTCGGATCCCATCAGCATATACTTGAAGTTGGGGTTTTTCGTCTCCAAGATAGGGCTGAGAGAGATTCCCACCTGCAACCTTGGAGAAGCTGCCGCCACTCTGTGAAGACAATACTGAGTTAGATAGACAGTGGTCCGGCTCAGTATATGGCAGCTTCCTATGTTCCAACTGGGGCAGGGTGAGAAGAATGTCCCCCACCCTGTCCTGCAGTCCTGATCCAGATCATGCATATATGTGGCTGGCTGCCATTTTGTAAATAAAAAGTAAACATACATAAAATTTGTACTAGAGATGTACATATCAGGTGGTATAAAAATATGATGAATGAATGAGTGAATGAATGTGTCTAGGCCAATTGTATGTTTAGTGTGATTTGCCTTATATGAAGAATAGACTTTGGTCTTAAAATGTTCTGTCCTCTCTAAATCAGGCCTGGGCAACTTGTAACCCACCATCCTGCCCACCATCTACCTTGTCAAGTGTGCTATGCTACATGATGGACAATCTCTTGTGGTTTCAGGCAGCCAGGGCATAGCTACATTTGGCTTGGTGGGCCCCAGTTATGCGGGTCTGGTCTCAACTCTGGATCCTTTGCAGCAGTTTCAAGGGCAAAGCATTGCTTCCCTCACAAGACACATGGTGATCATAAACAAAATACTTGCCCTTGTTTAGGATGTAAATAACCAACTGCACCTAGGGGGTTTGAGTGTTCAGCCTGCAACCCTGTTTTGTGTTTTTCAAAGTCCTGAAGTGGGTAGTAGTGCAGAGACTTTGGAGTGGGTGCTTTAAGAAGGAAGATCCATTCACTGAATAGAACTGGATAGGTCCCTAAAATACAGATTGCCTCCAATAGCTCAATTCTGCACTTATAAAGAATGTCTTTGAGCATGAGTAAGGTGTATTTACTTTTGTCACTGAGTAACCTGTCCTGCAGACAGCTGGAATGTGGAGGCTGTACTTGCCAGAAAGTGCAAACTGGGCCACCTTGCATTTTAGATATTAGGCACTACCAAAGGACAAACCAGGGAGGGACCTAGTCACCTGTATTCAGTTTATGGCATTCGCCTCCTTCGCTCCACTGCCAGACTTCCGGACCTGATATCGCATGGTGGTGGATTTAATCCACATATTTTATCAGAAAGTCATAGAGGCCATTAAGTCTATTTCCCCACACTGTGCTGCAAGGCAGAATAATATATTTACAACAAGCACCCCCAATCAGCTCACACAATCCTGACCATAGCATACCACACACAGGTATCTTGCAGAAAAATTACTTGCAGGACTTACTGCTTCTGATGACTCATGTAAATGAGCCATGCTGCATGCTGTAGAAGAAGCTACACAGATACGAATGTGCTCCCTGCAGATTTAGGAGGATGATCTTCCTTGGAGGCCTTCAGGAGAACCTTAAAGACCAATGTTTTTAGCCTGGCTTTTAAGGATATCTAGTTTTAATTTTAATGAGTTTTAATCTGGTTTAAATTTTTATTTTATTTTAACTGTTTTATTATGTGTTTTTAATTTTAATTTAAAACACCCTAAACCACTTTAGGAAGGGTGCTATATAAATTGAATGAATGAATGAATGAGTTAATAAATAAGATAATACTACCAAGCTTGCTAACCAGTCCTAGTCTCTATAGGAATGGTCTCCACACATGATCACACCTGATTAGCGGATTTGGACTCCCTGTTTACCATACATAACCTAATGTTTTTTAAGTGGGGGTCAGTCCTGCTCCCTGAACCCACATGTATGCATGTGCTGAGTGAAGATGGTGGATTGGAGCACAAACCATTGTTATCCAGTAGTGATGATGTCACTCTGTATGTACTCAGAGACATTCTTGCTCTCCTGCATGCCCTAGGGCTGAATCTCTGGCATTCAAACAGCAGACGTAGATCAAACCCAACCCTTGGTCCAATCTTCCAGGGCAGTCGTTTCTTATTATATAAATGAGGAATATTTTCATGGTGAATAGCACATTTGTTCTGGCATGATGCATCCAGTTTAAAGGGGGTCTGGTTTATTTGTCTGTGTGCATGTGCAGAGAAGATGCTTGAGCAACGCATATCCTGTTGTTTCCCGCTTTGCTGCTTCCTACTGCCTGCTCTGATCTCTGTCCATACAGAAAAACAGGGTGTGTGTGAGGGAGGGAGGGAGAGAGAGAGAGGGAGAGCCTACAAGTGAGAGAGACAGAGCTCTTCCATGCTAAAAAGGCAGGAGGAGGGATCTTTGCAGCTCACGTGTTCTTTTTCTCCTTTGCGCCCCCCCCCCACCGCAACTCTCCACATCTCCCTCCCTCCCATCATGTTGGGCTTTTATATCCATCACTGTAGAACCAGGATGGGGACATTGCCTTCTCTCTCCTGCCCCTGCCCAACTCACCCCTGGTTTTGATTTTGGCTTTGCAGCAGACACTCTTTTTCTCCTCTCTCATTTATTGGTTTCTCTCCTCCTCCTCCTCCTCCTCTCCCTCAGCAACAGTCCAAAGAGGGAAGGCAAGAAGAACAACAAGGAGCAGGAGAAAGAGAGGACCGGACCCGTGAGGATCCCAGACTTTCAATGCAAAGCAAAAGGAAAAGAAGAAAGGGCACCGAGAGCTGTCTTCCGTGCATGCCGTACCAGCTGGTGCCTACCCTGGGTCCGATTATGAAGGCATTATGAGCTGTCCGCTGCAGAATTGGGTGTTGACAGCTTTCCTCTCTCTGCTGCTTTGTCATTCAGGTGAGGGAGCCTCTCATTCCTTTGGGACCCCCCCCAACTTTGCTTCTTTCCCCCCCACGCTCTTCTTGCATCACGTTGTGTGTGTTTGGCGGTGGGGGGGGGGACACACATCAGATGGAGTGGGAAGCCTGGGCACAGGCAGCAGGGAGCTGGCCAAGGAAGGGGAGTTCCAATGCCTGAGCATCCCTGGAGCTGACTGAAAGCACCCTTTCCCACCACTAGCCCCTTGCTCCAGGGCATGCATAGTTCCTCCACATGGCCTTTCTGAATGTCGCTCTTGGGTGGGGACGAGTGAGTGGGCTGCCATCTGCTCCTTGGAGACACAAGTCTCTGCTTCAGAAATCCACCCCCCTTCCCAGGCTTTCAGTACCCCCGACCAGCTCGACCAGTGCTGTGACTGCAGTCTTTTCTGCTGCATAGACACATTTTCCTGCAGTTCCTCCCAGCCCGAAGGTGAAGATGCTGGAGCAACAGCTGGGGTGGAGGGCTGGAAATGCCCTGTCAGTTTTGCTTGGGAACGGCGGCCCAGGTCCTGTGGGGTGACTAGTTGAGGGACTGGCGATTCCCAGGCTTCAGGGCAGCAAACGTGTCTATGGTTTTAGGGGATCTAGGTAGGGAGAGGAGCGTGAATGAACTGTGGGTGAGCTGGGTGAGAAGGCTGAGAATCCCGTGACTAAAATGCTTGGGAATAAACCAGCACTCAGCCTAGGATGTCTTGTATGCCACGGCTGAGCCTAGAAACAAGTGAGATAGCCAAACAAGAGAGAGTCCCTGGGCATGTGCAGAGAGCACTTCTGTCACCACTGAGCAACCATAGCAGACCCCAGCATATCCAGGCTTGTGGGACAGGGCTTCGGGTTCATGGCATGTGAACCTGCATTGTGCCCCAGCGCCTCTCCTTAATTAGAAATGAACTGAACCACTGATCTAGAGAAGCCTCCAGAGAGAGCGTGCCCAGAGGAAAGCTAGGTGGGCCTAAGAAAGCCCTGGGAAATGAGAAGGAGCATGTAAGAGGATGCTGAGAATAAGAGACATGTAGCACCGCAGGAGACTTCGGTGGAACTCCTTGATCCCCTCTGTTGGTAGTGTTTCCTTTATTCCTTCTGCATGCTGGCATTTGTGCCAGGCCTGTTAAATTCTTCTTGTAACCTCGGGGACTTGATTTGAGCCAGGACACGCCAGAATCTAGCCCTCAAATTAGCCAGAATTTGTCCCCTGCTAACTGAGCAAAGAGGCACCTTTTAACAAGTGGTGAATCTCTTCACTGAGCAGGGCAGGGGGAGAACAACTGGCCCGATCTATCCCCAGCACATCATCCCTCCAGTGGCTGTTGCTGGTGTTTATCTTATGTTTCTCTTTGAGATTGTGAGTCCTTTGGGGACAGGGAGCCATTTTATTTTTTATATCTATGTAAACCGCTTTGGGAACTTTTGTTGAAAAGCAGTATATAAATGATGGTCAAATTCGTATCGTCGTCTTCAAACTTGTTTTGAGTATTGGTGCTCTTACCCTGAAACACCAGAAAAGAGGGCCCCTGAGCATGTTCAGAATAGTTTCCCTTCACCACTGAATGGCCACAACCAGCCACCTGGTTCCCCCGGCACAGAAAGTGTGGCTTCTAGGGAGATACCTTCAGTTTCTCCTCTCAGAAAATAAGTGCTGCTGCTCCTCAACTCCTGGCTCCTTCCCTGTATGGTGCTGTGATTACTGATTACACTATTCCCTCCCGCCCACCGCTTGGAGCAGGTTTTGTTAAGGCAGACACGCAACCTGGTGATTTGCGGAGGCGGATCCCGAATGCCAGCTGGCACAAAAGATGGGGTGCTTCAGAAATCACCTACCCCACCAGGCTAGTGGACCAGAGTTCCGGGGGAGAAATCCAGAACCATCAGCTGGACACGAGGGTGAGAAAAGAACCTGGCAATGGCGGAGGCGGCGGAAAAGGAGGAAGCCCTGTAAGTGAACCTTGGGAACCTGTTCCCCCATTTCACCCTTGCTCTCTTGGTCCCCCCCCCACTTCCCCCCTTTTTCTTTCCAGGGCATTGTGCCAAAGCTCTTAGCATTCAAGTAGGGGGAGAGCAGACTCCAAGCTGTTCTGTTGAGCCAGATGGTATGCACACACTGATAATGGCTGCATGGCAAGGACTACTTCCAACTTTTTAATAGGATGCTGCTGTTCAGTGAAACAGCAGAGCTGGCCTGCCTGTTAGTTCAGGCATTTGTCCAGGAAGTTCTACAAGAAGTAACTTCTATGAAAGGCTGCTCCGTTGCACCCTTATTGGCATGCCCCCCCCCCCCGCTCTCCGGTTGCCCTTGCCATCTGGCTATAGGGAGAGTGAAGAGGGACCATGTTGCAGTTGCCTAGCAAACCGAGGATGCCCTTGCCCCAACCGGGGGTCGGCTGTGGTTAGGGCACCATCTCCTGAAGCTGCTTGGTAATTTCTGCACCCCCCACCTGCATGCACTTGACTGCGTATATTTAGCCATTCTGAACGGGTATGGTGGTGCTGGATACAGCTAGTCCCCCCCAAAGCAGCGGTGGGTACTTTAAAGATCCCGGACCTACAGCCCCAGTTTTGATCATTACACTGAAAGGGGAAATGGAGGAAGTGGGAAATGGAGAACGCAGCATCTTTTAGGGAGGAGACAGAGGTGAGAAGGAGGTGGCTGATGAGATTTGGGGCTCTGAGCCATTCACGGGGGGCTTGAACCCCATGGGCCATCCCCAAAGGACACCTCTGCCCTGCCCAAAAGTAAGAGGGAGATCGGGGTGGCCACTTGGGATTGTTGGTCTCAACGGAGGGTCAAAGCCGGGATCCCAGTTTTGGGGATCCAGTTAACGAGGGTCCCAAGAAAAGGAGAGTGAACTTCCAAATCACGCCGAGACAATGGAATGGTATTCAAGAAAGAGGGTGGATGTTGCAGCTCTGGCAGCCCCACTACTTGGAGTGGGGAATACCAACCTTTGAGGCAGCGCTCTCTCTTTCCACTCCAATAGCCATTGTTCTGAAATTTGTTTTGGGCCAGTTTCACTTTTGCCATTATTGGCAATTTAAGGTAAGCTTTGCATGAGTTGAGGTCACGAGATCAAACTTCACAAGTTTTTTGCAAGATACATGGAATTAAACTGTGGAAAACGGAAGCGGTTAGATCAAAATGAGACTCCTCAATTGCAAGACTCTTTTTATCCTTGCCATATGTACTCCTTTTTAATGAAGATAAAATGTAGCTTGATTTTATAGTTGTCTAAGCAGGCCTTGCAAGACCCTAGTTTCCCCCCTGCATGATAAGCAAGCAAGACCTAGATCAGAATGTATAAACAGACTAGAATAACAAAGATGTATGTCTACAGTTCAGGCTTAAAACATGGCAACATGAAACACCGGATTGTTATGCTTTCTGGCTTAGCATACATTTGGAAATATAATCTGAATTTATGCTAACGTCAGAATATCTACCCTGGTTTTCTGTGTCACAGAACAAGGGAAGGGTGAATAGTTAGAAGTAGGGGGTCGGTAAGTTAACTGGCTATGGCAGTGGGCTTCAGCCAATCCAGTTTCAAGACCTACCTTTAACCACAGTCATTGAAATAGGATGCATATTGTTTTTACCATTACCCTCTCTGTCTGTCTAGATCTGTCCTTCTCCCTTCCTGCCTCAATCTTCTTTCTATGACCATATTTTCTTTCCCTCTGCTTTCTCTCTCAAAAAATGCTTGTGACAATGCTGGTGTGTGTGTGGGAGCTTAGATGAGATCATAACCCACATGAAGGTTGCTGCCCTCCAAACAAACATCAGTGGTGCAGAGGGAGAACTGGGGGCCATAGGCAAATATCAGTTCTAGAGGATGCACAGCTGCTGCTCCATAAGTATGAGACATCTAATCTAGACTTCCTCGCTCTCAGTTTGTAAGATTTTGGGGCAGAATTTGGTATTGGAGATTGGTTGCAGAGATGTGTGTGTTGTTGTCTTAGCATTACAGACATTACAGATACTTGTAATGCTAAGAGAACTAAGTAATGCTTGTTGTCTTAGCATTATAGACATTCTGCTTATACTGTAGATTTCTGCAACATCCTATAGCAGTGAGTTCCCCTGGTTAACTGTCTATGGCACGCATAGCTTCTTTAGGTTCTTTTCGCATGGCATACCCATTCTTGCAAACATGTCCCTATTTTCTCATTCAGGTGAATGGGGAAATAGGGGAATGTTGGCAGGTATGCATACCTTGAATGTTCCATTTTAAAATAATGGCATGTTATAGGAATGGACTGATTGAACCCTGTTGGGGATAGGAGAATGCTGATGTTCCATTAATATATTAGAGAGAATTAGGTCAGATTTCATTCACACTTGTGGAGGTTAAACTGTACTTTAGCCTAACAATTGCATATTTGAATGCCAATTCCGTTGCCTCCTGGGTAGGTACCTATTCCCTGTTAGCTTTCTTTTAATCATCTGTGTTCTTACCTGTCTCTATTGCTTCTTGCCCTTAGGGTCTGTTTTCTAACTTGCATATGGAAGACAGGTCTATCTGTGGGTATTAGCTATGATAGCTAAATAGATCCTCATAATTCTTAATGTAGTACACTTTGAAATTACTTGCAAAAGCTTGTATAAAAGTTGTCTAAACCAAAAACAAGCAAGCAAACACCCTCCAGGTCCAGAGGTGGTATTTTTCTGAGGCCTGGCTCACACAATAAATCTATAAATTAAATCTAGGTTTAATGTGGCTTACTGACACTAGCCACCTAATGGCGCAGTGGGGAAGAGACTTGCCTAGGGAGCAAGAGGTTGTTCATTTGAATCCTCGCTGGTATGTTCCCCAACCACCTATATCGTGCAGCAGTGATATAGGAAAAGTGCTGAAAGCCGTCGTCCTATATTGCACAGGAGGAGGCAGTGGTAAACCCCTCCTGTATTATACCATGAAAACCACATGGCTCTGTGGTTGCCAGGAGTCGACACTGACTTGACTGCATGATTTTTTCTTTTCTTGATTCACTAGCATAATTGTGTGAATTCACACCAAGGCAGGAATCTCATTCATCTCGGGTCATAAATCACCTTGGTATGGGTTCACACAATCATGCTAATTTCAGTACATTACATTAGCTAGCGTGGTGTAGTGGTTAGAGTGCTGGACTAGGACTTGGGAGACCCGAGTTCAAATCCCCATTCAGCCATGAGACTTGCTGGGTGACTCTGGGCCAGTCACTTTTCTCTCAGCCTAACCTACTTCACAGGGTTGTTGTGAGGAAAAACTTAAGTATGTAGTACATCGCTCTGGACTCCTTGGAGGAAGAGCGGGATATAACATATAAAAATAATGAATAAAATAAAAATTAAACCTAGATTTAAACTATTGTGTGAACCAGTCCTGAACATTAGTTGTGCGGGCGGGTGGGCAGCAGGTAGAGGGAAGATATTTTGCCCAGCAGCAGGTGGAGGGAAGAGATTGTCCTGCTGTGGGCTTCCCAGAAGCATCCAGATAACCACTTTTGGGAATGGGATGCTGGACTTCAGTCTGACCCAACAAGGCCCTCCTTATGGCCTGAACTTCAGACAATGCATCATTAACACAGATAATTTAACATAATTTACTGCCACAAGTTGTGATGATGGCTGCTATTTTAGGGCCAAACTACATATCACATTAAATGCACTGGACAACATCGAGATTAGTTAGTCATGACTAGGCACCACCAAAATAAGTGAATCAAGTTAGTCATGACTAACTTAAATCCCATTAATTTCAATGGGGCTTAGTCTAGATGCTGCCTATAGTTGGCCTAGCATGTTTGGTCTCTGTAATTTAAACAGTAGCTGTGAGAAGGGAAGTCAAGATTAAGACTGTGGCAGGTGGTGTTTAATCCTTTCCTGCCATTCAACAAAAGTGTTCCCTCTAACAGGGATTCCTAGATGTTGTTGACCATAATTTCCAGAATTCCCAGCTGCAGGCTGGGGATTATGGGAGTTGTAGTCAACAACATCTGGGAATTCCTGTTAGAGGAAACACTGTGCAGCAGTCCAAATAGAAACTATGCCCCCAAAGCCAGTGTGGTGTAGTGGTTAGAATGTTGGACTAGGAGTTCAAAACCCCATTCCGCCATGAAACTCACTGGGTGACTCTGGACCAGTTGATTATCTCTCAGCCTAACTTACCTCACAGGGTTTATGATGATAAACATAAACATGTACACAATTCTGGGCTCCTTAGAAGAAAAAGCAGGATATAAATTTAAAAATAAATAAAAAATAAATAAAGCTACAATTAGCCCTGGAAGACAAACTTCCATCCCTGGGTTAATAGTAGCTTTAGGGGCTCAGTTTTTGTTGGGACTGCAGCATGGTGTGAATGGGTTAAATATGCCTTCCCACATGCCATGCACCCTAGATGACTTTAAAAAAACCCACAGGAGAGATCAATTCCCATGGTGGGGGACAGATCTATTGATAGCTATTAAATTGTAAACTGCCTGGAGATTTGTATATGGGGCAGTACAGAAATGTGCCAAATAAATCTATATACTTATTTCTCTAAGATGGGCCATGTGTGGGGACGTGGCAGAATGGAGGTGATTGGCTGACAGGGGGGAGGAGGAAAGGAGGTGATTGGCTGTCAGAGGGGGGGATGCAATTGGCTGACAGCGTGCAAGAGTTCAGAAAGCGAGAAGGCAGCAGCCAGAGAGGAGTGCAGGCAGCCGCTTCGGAAAGCCAGAGAGTTTTCCAGCTGGGGTTGTGAAGCAGGAAGTTTGGGGACTGGGGACGGACTTTGTGGAAGGCTGCAACATAGAGTTCCAGAGAATTCGGCAGAAGGGGGCGGTTGGCGGTTTGCCACCTCCAAACATGCCTGGGAGCTTGAGGCCGCCTCAAAACCCGCCACGGAGCTTGAGTGCACTGCGGAAAGTGGTTGGGTGGCAGGGAGGCCGTTTGTTACTGCCTGCCCACCACATCCATCGTAGGGAGGGAGCTTGCTGGCTGGGGTCATGAAGCAGGGAGTTCGGGGACTGGGGACATCAACAAGCACCAGCGAGTTTGGCAGAAGGGGGTGGTTGGTGGTTGGCCACCTCAGAACACGGCAGCCAGCTTGAGGAAATGAGGGCGACAGGGAGGCCATTGCTATTGCCAGCCCGCCACACCTGCCGGCGGAGAAATGGAGACTGAAGGACAGTTGGACAATGACAGGCTGACACAGGAGAGTGAGAGGTGTGTGTGTATGGGAGGGGGGGAGAGCGCGAGCGAGAGGGTTGTGGGGGAGAGAGCAAGCGAGTGGGTTGTGTGGGGGAGAGAGAGCGAATGAGGGTTGTGGGGGGAGCGAGCGAGTAACGGTTGTGGGGGGCAGAGAGCGAGCGAGAGGGTTGTGAGGGGGAGAGAGCGAGCGAGAGGGTTGTGTGTGGGGAGAGAGAGAGAGAGGGTTGTGGGGGGAGAGAGAGCAAGCGAGAGGGTTGTGTGGGGGAGAGAGAGCGAGCGAGAGGGTTGTGGGGGAGAGAGCGAGCGAGAAGGAGAGCGAGTGAGCGAGAGGGTTGTGTGTGGGAGAGAGAGTGAGTGAGAGGATTGTGGGGGGGGAGAGAGCGAGCGAGCGTGTTGTGAGGGGGAGAGCGAGCGAGAGGGTTGTGGAGGGGAGACCGAGCAAGAGGGTTGTGGGGGGGGAGAGCGAGCGAGGGGGTTGGGGAGGGGAGCGAGCGAGCGAGCAAGAGTTGGGGGGGGGAATGCCACAGGCTCAGTACACGACCACACAGATGCTCTTTGCAGGGTCAGCTAGTAAATAGTTATGGTGGCTAAAGGACCCCCCATGTTCAGAGACAGTCTGTCTCTGATGGTCAAATGCTGGTGAAACAAGATAGTTTTGAGTTCCCTCTCTGGCTTCTTCAAGATAGGGCTGAGAGATTCCTGCCTGCAGCCTTGGAGAAGCCACTGCCAGTCTGTGTAGACAATAGTGAGCTAGATGGACCAATGGTCTGACTCAATATACGGCAGCTTCCTATGTTCTGAACAGTAACCACCATACCTACTGAGATCTACATGGTCATTGTTTGAAACACAATGCTTTAGATGGGTCTTTGATCTGATTCATCAAAGCATTTCTTACATTCTTAGGCTCTTTTGGTTTGAAGCCAGCAAACTTTGCATATCCCATAACTCCCCATGGCTTTTAGAGGTAGATTGTTATAGGCAGAACATTTCTCTGCAACAAATACTCCAGGAAATGCACTTGAGCAATACAAATCCTTCTGTCTCATAAAGAATGGAGATACATTAATGGATTTATATTTATTGTAGTTTGTCAGATATATCAATATCCCATCTAGAACTTAAAGCTGAAGCATGGGAGAGGAATTCTCACTCAAATTCTCAAATTTCAAGTTTGCTTGTGACCAATCTATATCTCAAAATCCATATTTCACTTTCTGGATGCTCGCCCAATTTAAAATGTATGCAGAACAGTGTTTCCACTCTGCCTTTGGGTCTCTTGATGTTGTCAGTGTCTCCTTCCTTCAATGGAACCTGTTCAAAAAAACTCTTTCTCAATCTGTTGTTGTATGAGGCAGCCAAGTTTCTGGACTACAGAATGAGTTTTGGAGTATTTTTGCTCTCTGAAATGTGTTTTGCTCGGCCTTCCTTGAGTAGTGAGGAGGAAAAAGCACTAGAGATCTACAGTCAGGTAAACAAGAGCGCCTGGCTTTGCTGAATTTGAATGCTTCCTGGTAACAAGTGGGATCATCTCACCTGGAACAACTGTATTCAGAATTGGCAGCTGGCAACCTGGAGGTCCCGCAGCCCAGCCCCCTGGGATGGGGTGGGGAAAGAAGGGTGCAAAGGGTTCTGCAGCCGCCATCGTGGAACTTGCTGGCAGGCCGGCAACAGAGTTTAGAGCCTTGGCTCCCTTCCCTGTGCAAAGTGGCCCTCTGGCAAAGCCTGGTGCAGTCCAAAAAGCTTGCCTTTCCATAGGAGAGAGTCCTTCCCACTCTGCAGACAGAGCTCAGCTCAACATTTCCCACACTTCTCATAGCTGAGGCCCACTTTTGAAAAATTAAAACCGGTGGCACACTTCACTCTGACACTCAAAAACCTTCTTTCTTACACTCTTAGAATGTGTAAAGTAGGGGCCAAAGTACAAGGTAATAACATGCTTTGCCCTGACATACCAGTACTTCACTTATCTCTTCTCAATAGCAGCGAGGACCTGGTTCAGACGGTCTTGTGGTAGTGAGCTTGAATTCTCCCCTTTGCTATGCAGGGCCTGGGTTGGCCATGGTTTTCATTTGGATCGGTGACTACATCCAAATGCAGAGTTCTCTACAGAGGAGAACTGGTCTTGTGGTAGCAAGCATGGCTTGTCCCCGTAGCTAAGCAGGGTCCACCCTGGTTGCATATGAATGGGAGACTCAATGTGTGAGCACTATAAGATATTCCCTCTCAGGGGATGGAGCTGCTCTGAGAACAGCAGGTTTCAAGTTCCCTCCCTGTCTCCTCCAAGATAGGGCTGAGAGAGAGACTTCTGCCTGCAACCTTGGAGAAGCCGCTGCCAGTCTGTGTAGACAATACTGAGCTAGATGGACCTATGGTCTGACTCAGTATATGGCAGCTTCTTATGTTCCTACAAGGGAGTGCTGTCTGTTGTAAGATATTTGCCTTAGGGGAAGGGGCTGAAGCTCAGTGGAAGAGCTTCTGCTTTGCATGGAGGCTTTTCAGACAGCTGGCTTTACCGTAGGTTTACCATGAAGCTTCACTGAGAGTTCGGAGCATAATGGATTGGAGAACCTTGGAGAACCTGCTGTCAGTCAGTGTAGACAATACTGAGCTAGATGGACCAAATGTCTGACTTGTTATAAGGCAGCTGTCTATGTTCCTACTGAAGTTTTGTTTTGTCTTTAACTCTTTGCCTCTACCATGGTCTCAATCCAGATCACACACAGACACACACCTAGCTACTACCGTTTCCCCCAGGAACAGTGCTGGATTCAGGCACAGGCTAAGCAAGCTACACCTTCGGGGCCTCACAGTATGAAAGGCCTCTGAATATATAAAGAAAAGAAAAGACTAAATTTCAAGTTTTATATAATTGGTTGAAGAATAAAAAAGAGGAAAAAAGACTCTTAGCAGACATTATCGTTCTGATAAGCTAAAAGTATACTTAAATGGCTGCACAATTACTTACCATATTGAGTTTATAAATCTGTGCGCAGAAATAACTCTGTCATATTGATGTTTTATTACACCACTAGTAGTTTTAAGCCCGTTAAAATAACAGGCGCTAGTAGGCCGGTCCTGCTGCCGCCGTTTCTCTCCCTTCCGGGTTGGGTCCGGTCCCGTCGCCGCCGTCTCTTCCTTTCCTGCGGCTGGGCCGGACCCGCCGCCTCTCCCTTTCCTGCGCCCGGGCTGGACCCGCCACTGCCGCCGTTCCCCTCCCCGCGGCCGGTCCGATCCCGCCGCCATCGCCTTTCCCTTTCCTGCGGTCGGGCCGGACCCACCGCCGCCGTTTCTCCCCTCCCCGTGGCTGGTCCAGACCCGCCACCGCTGCCTCGGCTTTCCCCGCGGCAGGGCCGGTCCCGCCGCCACCGCCTCTGCCCTCCCCGCAGCCCGGCCGGTCCCACGGGCGCCACCTCCGGCCTCCCCGCAGCCGGGCGACCAACCGGCCAACATGGCCGCCTGGTGCCTGCGGTCGTGTCTCCCTCGGCGTGTTCTGGGCGTGCGCTCCGCGCATGCCTAGAACAGCCAAGGGAGACACGGACGCAGACACCAGCCTTGGCGACACGGACGGACACGCCAGGGACTTTATTATATAGGATGGCCCAGTTTAGACCAATGGTGGCCATCATGATTACAGATAGCACTCACCTCTTCAGATGAACGCTGCTGTGTAACCATGATGAGCCGTGTGGCGGAGGGGTGGGGCGAGTGATGTGCCAGGGTGGGACTTCTGACCCTTTTCCTAGAAATGCTATGGGCCTTCTAAGCCTGACGTTGTTAAGGCCTCAGCATGCCATTCTCTGGCCCTGCCCAGGAAGGAAGCTCCCATTGGTGCTTGTGGAAACTTTCCTCCCAGGGCTGAGATGAAGCAAGGGGGGAAACCCACTGCAGTGCTGGGCCTACTATTCCTAGTACAACAGAGGATGGAGGAGATGGGGAACTGGGTGGCTCCTTTCTTTCAGCCTGTGCTTTGCCGTTCTGTGCTGCAACTTCTAGCCCAGCAGCAGGGGCGGGGTGGGGGGAGGAGAGTTGCCCCATTCCCTCTCTCCCCGCCAATGCTGTGCAGTTTTACACAGCACAGTGCAGGAAGACTACCTGCACTGTGCCTGTGAGCTGCTAGGACACAATGCAGGAAGAAGAAAGCCACTGGGTTGCCTTGGCAATCTGCTGGCTCTCCTGCTGTTTCTTGCACAGTTGAGGTCCCCCTGCCAGGAGGTTTTTGCACCTCACATCTTTCTCCCACAACCATTTTGATCCAATGCATTACTAAGGTGATATCCTGCACTAGGTAACTAGGCACCGCCGAAGAGGGCTAATTGAAAGAAGGCAAGGTCAAAGCAGTCCATCATGCAGAGACGCAGAGGAGAGCCTCCTTGCATGCTTTGAACTCACAAGAGCTTTAAATCCAGTAATTTCTCATTGCAAACCAGCAGTTTGGGAAACACTATGGAACATGCAGGAGATCAGTGACTCCCCCCCACTTTTTTTAATTAGCTGCTGTGCAATCTGAATTGGATTAGGGAAAGTGCTGCTGGAGGAGAAAACACTTTCTCCCACCATTTCCCTGATCTGAATCCACCCACCATCCCTTCTGCTAAAGCTGCTGTCAGCCCCTCTGTGGAAAACAAAAATGTTATCTCTATGCTTTTCCTAGCAGGCCAAATAGTAACTTCAGGGAGCCACTTAGATCAGGGAAATGGCATGGAGAGAGCAGAGGTAAACCTCCCCTCCCTTCTACTGCCACACTGGCCCAGTTTGGAAATCCCTATTACCAGTAGGGATGTGCACGAATCAATTTTTTGATTCAATTTGTACCTGAATTAAATCACCCCTGATTTGTTTTGTGTCCAAATCTGTCTCCCTGAATCACTCCAGATTCTATTTGGATTTGATTTGATTCGGATCACTTATAAACGTCCTAGGACCACCAGATTTTGGTGATGGGTAGGTCCCCATGGGTGCCACTTACCACCCAAATTTCAAGGCTTTTAATGATTTTTGTTAGTTTTTAATGATTTTGTATATTTCCGCCATAGGAAATAATGGGGATTTAAGGTCGCCCTATCCTAATCCTAACATGGATATCCAGCTTTCATTTAAAAAACAACACCTAAGCTCTAGCCCTTGTAGAAGTGGAGTTATGGAGCAAAACGTGCAGTCACTATTTTTCAAGTGTTTGGATTCTCTGGTGTATAATAACTTTTCCTCATGATGAATCCCTATGAGAATCAATTGCACACGTTCATTTCTTCTGTTCATTTTGACTGTCATTGGACTGTGCCAGCTGTCAACTGCCATGTGCCAACTACACCCCCCGCACACACACACACAAACTGGGGTACTCAGTTTATTCTTTAGGAATATTGAAGTGTTTAGATTATTTGGTGTCTTCATTACACACCTTAATTTCTTCTGTTCATTTTGACCCCACTGTTTTGAGGGTGGGAGTGGGAAATTAGTGGCATCCCATGTGCCAACTACCCCCCAACCCACAGAGTACTCAGTTTATATTTTAGGAATTTTTGAGGTGTTTAAACTCTTTGGTGTGTAATGAATCCTCATAGGGATTCATTATGAGGAAAGGTTTTTTAGACACCAAAATGTCTAAACACTTAGAAAAATTCCTAGAACATAAACTGAGTAGTACCCCACTGCCTTGTGGGTGGGAAGGGGGTGTAATTGGCACATGGCAGTTGACAGTTGGCGCTGCCCAAAGACAGTCAACATGAATAGAAGAAATGAAGGTGTGTAATAAATCCTCATAGGAATTCATTGAGGAAAAGGTATTATACACCAAAGAATCTAAACACTTGAAAAATAATGACCACACATTTTGCTCCATAACTCCACTTCTACAAGGGCTAGAGCTTAGTTGTTGTTGTTTTATTTAAACGAAAGCTGGGGATCTGGGAGAATTATCAGGAGGAATCCAAATCGAATATATTCGGATTGAATCTGGCATGATTCGATTTGGACCCGAATCTAGCCAATGGACCACAGGGGTGATTTGTTCTGTCTCCAAATCTCCCGAATCAGCTAGATTTGGGTACAAATTGATTTGTACCCAAATCGATTCACACATCTCTAATTACCAGTCACCATCCACACTAACAAAGTGCTTGTGCATATGTGTTGCACTAGTGCAAGGCTGTTGTGCTAGCTAACTGCACTACGTCCAAAGCTTGCATTCCAAACTAGTGTTGTGTTACTGCAAACATCTTTGTGCTTGCTCAACCTGTGGTATACTTCCTGCTGAGAAACCTCTTCCTTTGTCCATTCACACTACTGGGATCGGTTGTGTACACCTTTGGGATTTTGAGCAGCTGTGCAGTTTCCTTGCACAACTTCATTGGTTGCGCAAACCCTTCATTAGTCTGGATGTCAGCCACTATATTTAATTAGAAACAGAACTGTTGGGAGATCAGATTACAGATCTCATATGTCTAGTTTGGCCCTTCATCATTACAAATGCGGTTGTAGCTACAACAGATTTTCATGGGCAGGAAGTGCACTATTATAGACCAAATCCACCCCCACTCTGACTTTTAATGACCACAGCTTTTCCAAATGCCACATCCTGAGTTGGACCTTCCAACCATTGTTCATTTTTGGTCAGTATGAGACAACAGACATTAAAGGCTGTGGGATTTCTCTGAATTTCGCAGAAATAATGTGCAATTACGAGCTGTGTACATAGATTAGTCTGTCTGGCTCAGGTCAGATACAAGCAGTTTCTTTTTTCTCCTAAAGTCAATCCTGTGAGGTACGTAATTTATCAGGTCTGTGTGAAGAATGGTCTGAGGCAGAAAATCTAAATTGTGTCTCCAACAACTGATGCTAAAAATTCTCTAAGTAACTAATTAAAGGGCAGTTTGCTGCTGTCTTTGAATGGTACACCAAAATTTGCTGACTGAGGAGGCTGCATTAACAGAAGATCAGGGGCGTAACAAGCCTGGAGTGGGCCCAGAGACAAAAATTTTAAGATGGGCCCCTCGCTGATACACACACTTCACAATATAGTCATGTGACTTGCCTCTGGGGGGCCCCTCGTGGCGTGGGGGCCCCCAGGCAGCCGCCTCCCCTTGCCTAATAGTAGTTACGCCCCTGGTCCAGATCATTTTTTAAAATTTATTCGATTTCTGCCCTTCCAAAAATGGCTCAGGGTGGTTTACACAGAGAAATAACAAATAAATAAGATGGATCCCTGTCCCCAAAGGGCTCGCAATCTAAAAAGAAACATAAGACAGACACCAGCAATGGTCACTGGAGGTACTGTACTGGGGGTGGATAGGGCCAATTACTCTCCTCCTGCTAAATAAAGAGAATCACCATGTTAAAAGGTGTCTCTTTGCCAAGTTAGCAGGGGTAGCATGAGAAGTAAACACTCCATTCTGTTCTGCACTGGTCAGATCTCACTTGGACTATTGTGTCCAGTTTTGGGCCCCACATTTTAAGCAAGAAAAACTGGAATGGGTTCAGAGGAGGGCAACAAAGATGGTGAGAGGTCTGGAAACCAAGTCCTATGAGGAACGGTGGAAAGAACTGGGTATCTTTACCTTTACCTGGGAGAAGAAAAAAATGAAGAGGGGATACTATTGCCGTCTTCAAATATATGACGTGCTGTCACATAGAAGAAGAAGTTCTCTGAGGAGAGCTGATCTTGTGGTAGCAAGCCTGACTTGTCCCCTTTGCTAAGCAGGGTGCCCTGGTTGCATATGAATGGGAGACCACATGTCTGAGCATTGTAAGATATTCCCCTTAGGGGTTGAGGCTGCTCTGGAAAGAGAAGGTGCCGAGTTCCCTCCCTGGCGTCTCCAAGATAGGACTGCTGAGAGAGTTTCCTGCCTGCAACCTTGGAGAAGCTGCTGCCAATTTGAGTAGACGATAGTGAGCGAGATGGACCAATGGTCTGACTCGGTATATGGCAGCTTCCTATGATCCTCTGGTGCTTCTGAAGGTAGGACCAGAACCAATGGGTTGAAATCACAAGGAGGTTGATTCAGCCTAGATGTAAGGAAGATTTCTGTAACTGTAAGAGCTGTCTTCAAATATCTGAAGGGCTGTCACATAGAAGATGGAGCTGACTTTATTCTTTGTTGCTCCTGAGGGCAGGGCCAGAATCAATTGGTTGAAATTACAAGGAAGCAGATGAGCTAGACATTAGGAAGACTGTCCCTCTTGTAAGAGCTGCTTGACAGCGGAACAGCCTGCCTCATGCAGTGAGTGGGAGACTCACTTTGTCAGGGATGCTGCAGCAATTTCCTGCCCTGAGAGCTCCAGGATTTCTTCCAACTTTAAAATTCTAGGACGGCTGCTTCCTCTTGCCTAATAGTAGGGCTGGCCCTGTTTGTCTGTATCCCTTTGTGCATCCTTCCTGAGTTGCCACTCCTGCATATTTTAAAGAGAAAAGCTATTATGTATATACACACATAGGGGGAGAAAGGAAAGTTGTGCCATTGAGTCGGTGTTGACTCCCGGTGACCACAAAGCCATGTGGTTTTCTTGGTAGAATACAGGAGGGTTTTACCATTACCTCCTCCTGCAGCTGATGCCTTTCACCACCTTCCTATTTAGTCTGGGAAACACACCAGCTGGGATTCGAACCAATAGCCTCCTGCTCTCTAGGTTACTTCCCTGCATACTTTTCATTATCTGTGTCTGCTTTGCACTTAAGCATCTGTGCGATTAAATGTAAATACAAATAATCTTGTAAGAAGCACCATTAAAAATGAAGTTTCTAGTCCTTCAGAGGAACTCTAAAAAGATGTGTGAGCAATGCCTGCTGAAATCTCCAAAGCCAGAGAGTGGGGCTAACCAGGCTGGGGTCTTCAGTGCTCTGTTTAGCTCCTTGTGTTTCCCCAGAGAGTAGCAGAAGCAAAATCAATCGTGCAGATAATTTTTCATTCAAATTCCAGCAGGTTTTGATACAAAATATTTATTCCCATTTTTCAGCAGATGGGCATTGATGCTCAATGGCACACGCATGTTTAAAGCCACCCAAAGCTGTGTTGGAATTTTAATTCCAATCACCCACCCTCTGCTCTAGCCATCTGTCCCCTGGTTCATTCTGCCTTTTCCTGAAAAAGGAATGCCTTCCTTTGTCATTGTGGGTCATGCCTCCTTTTCCACCCTTCACTTCCTGCAATGGCAGGGCCATGTTAGTCATTCTTTAAAAAGATTGATTGATTGATTGATTGATTAAGTGCTGTTAAGTTGGTGTCAACTCTTAGTGACCATATAGATAGATTCTTTCCAGGATGATCTGTCTTCAGCTTGGCCTTTAAGGTCTCTCAGTGGTGCATTCATTGCTGTTGTAACTGAGTCCATCCACCTTGCTGCTGGTCGTCCTCTTCTTCTCTTTCCTTCAGCTTTTCCCAACATTATGGACTTCTCAAGGGAGCTGAGTTTTCACCTAATGTGTCTGAAATATGATAGTTTGAGCCTGGTCATTTGTGCCTCGAGTGAAAATTCTGGATTGATTTGCTTTATGATCCATTTGTTTGTTTTCCTGGCTGTCCATGGTATCCTCAAGAGTCTTCAAAAATGACACCAAATGTAGTCTTTATAAGCATCTTTTGTGCAAAATTTGGCATCGGAACTGAAGCACAAGAGATTACCTCTGCCTGTGGTGCAACTTTAGCAAGGTGCTGTTAACCCTCTCCCTGCATTGTCTCCCGTCCAGAAGGATCTATCTCTAAATGCCTGCAAACCACACTCCTTTCCCTCTCCCTCTCCTTCAAAACCTCTTTAATGGATTCCATTAAAATCTCTATGCTGTAGGTGTATGTGAGTGTTAAGCTAGATTAAATGGGAGGCGTGCAGAAGATCTCATCCATAATGAATAAGATAATCACTCAGCCACGATGGAGCAAAGGTAGAATTGCTGCTGCTGGCGGGGGGAGGAGGGTAGGCAGTGCAATGTGTGTGAGCGAGTGTGAGGCACAGCCGCCTGCACCAGGTAGGTGGTTAAAACCACAGGTTCTCCTTTGTGATTTTCATTCCCTCCCCACGCATCTCCCAGCAGTTGCTCACTCCAGAACTAAATCATTGCATTGGCTAGATAAGCAACTGGGGAGAGAGGTCAGATTGGAAATTGCAGAGTTCTGTTAAAATCTTTAACTATGCATAGCGCATGGTAGCCATAACTATGCACAATTTTAAAAAATTGTACGTCTTACAACTGCGGCCTTTGAGAACATACGGGGCTTAAAATTTTATAGGCCAGATCTCCGTCCTTTAAAATATGAAGCAATAATAAAAATGGAAATACCTCTGAGCATGTACCAAGGTTGCTTTCACATTATCCATTTAGCCATCCTTTATTCACTCACTTTCACATACAATCACAGTTGCCAAATTACTGCTTTTCAGTGTCTTCTGAATTGTTGTCCTGTTAACCCCCCCCACCCACCACCACTGAATTTGGCATTTGTGTGTGTTGCAGTAAAGTGCAATTGCAAAGCCAGCCAGTCCAGTGTGGACTGGAAAGCACGGCTAAAGCTTTAAGGTGCCATTAAGCCTTCTTACCCCTTAACACAGAAGGTAGGGGTGGCTTTAATAACTGGTTTCCATTCATTTTTGTTGAAAAAGGAAGCGAAGCCAAAAGAAAGGAAACTAGGAATTTAACATGCACACACACCCTGTGGGTGTGTGTGGGTGGGAGAAGCTAATTAACTAAGTGGCAGTTCATCGCATCTTCCATCATAGGCCTCCCCAGTTCTTAAGATTTTCTGATTAAGTCTTGCTCTGTGTTAATTCTTACTGGAGACTAGACTGCTCTTAAGGTCTCACTTAAGAGCAGGGCCTTCTTGATACTAGCCCCAATGCTCTAGAACTCTTTTATGAGAGAGATCCACACAGTCTGTTCCCTGTTATTTTTCTGAAAGTGCTTAAGAGAAGCTTTTAGTCAAGACTGCCTTTACTAATTGTTGACAAGGATCTGTTGACCTGCTATCACTATTCCCTACTCTGTATTGCAGGATATTATTTAAAATTGTGCTGTTTTTGTTTTTAAAAATCTACTTGTGTTTTCAATGAACATTTTATAACCTGCCTCCCCTGACTTCTGCAATCCTCCACCCCCACTGCCCAAATTTTGAGGTGGGTTACAGGCCTACTGGTATGCAGAGGCATCCTGCCTCTGGACCTGGAGACAGCCTATAGCTATCGAAACTAGTAGTCATTGGTAGACCTCCATGAATCTCCCAGCTGCACTGAAAAAGAAACATTAGAGGGGGCAGAAGCTGCCAGGGGGAAGCTACCAATTAATGGTGAAGGGGAGCTTTGTTAAGTGGGACTGACTTCTGAGTAAACATTATAAAAGCATCTTGGAGACTGGCATTGCTAGAATATAGCACTATACTAAGTGCTTTGTAGAACCACGCTTAATTCCGCTTCCAGCTCATTGTGGAAAAGCTGTGGGGTGGGGGCTGGCAGGTAGGCAGTGCCTTCCCTGCCTCTTAAAGTTGCCCCCCCATGCGCACTTTCGATCCGGTTCGGACACTGCTCTACGGAACCGGTTCGGCACTCCAGAAAAGGAGCACCGGACCGGTTCCATGCACATCCCTACAATTTACACCAAGTCAGCTGTTGGAGAGTTTGTAGCTTTATTTCATTTTTGTTTTTTCCGTGGCACAGGGTAAAAGAGAGAGAATGGAAATTCAGAATGAGGAGAATGGGTCTGCAAGGCCATGAGGAGCAGCATAGATGCTGAGTGCAGACGCCCCTGCACAAAAGCCTCTGACTGACACTGCCTGCATATTCGTGGTGTAGTGGTTAGAGTGCTGGACTAGGACCGGGGAGACCCGAGTTCAAATCCCCATTCAGCCATGATACTTGCTGGGTGACTCTGGGCCAGTCACTTCTCTCTCAGCCTAACCTACTTCACAGGGTTAGTTGTGAAGAGAAAACTAAGTATGTAGTACACCGCTCTGGGCTCCTTGGAGGAAGAGCGGGATATAAAATGTAAAATAAATAAAAATAAAAACAAACAAACAAATAAATAAATATTCTACCACTATGTGTGCCATAATGAGGGCTAGGAGTTTATTTCTTTTTTGTTTCATTCTGAAAGCTGAGATCTTCAAGGGGGTCCCTAATTCTGTAAAAGATTAATAGCCCCAGGGGTGTAACTATAATTTAACAAGATGGAGGGGGGGAGGGGATGTCCCTGGTCCTCTGAGGGTGGGGCTTCTGGCTGGCCAACACCCAATTGTTTGCTCTTTGTCCGCCCCTTCCTATCTCTCTGAAAAAGAAGGTGGCTAAGGGGAGGAGTAGGGAGTCATCTTCAAATTTTGTCCCAGGGTCCACTTCAACTTTTCTGTGCCCTGAACAGTTTTTCTGTGCCCTGCCCCATTTCAAATAAGTGTCCATATACTTTTAAGCTGGGTTGGGCCTTTCATGTGGTGATATGAGGCAGTTGCCTCAAGCGGCAGATTATTGTCACACCAATAGCATGGCAGAATTGGAGCATTCTTTGCCAAGCAGTGGCACAGCAGAGGGTGTGTGTGTGTGTCCCCCCACCACAAGGCCAAACCCAGCATCTTTTGCTGCCAGCACAGACACGGAGGAAGAGGTGGAGGAAAGTGTACGGCAGGCAGCGGAGGCATCATTTGGTGCCTTCCCTCAGGCATGCTGAAGTCTTGGGCCACTTGAAAGCCATGAGGGCCGGGCCCTTAATTTTGGTTTTAAGAGGAAAGTTTAATTTAGAGGCCTAAGAATCCATCTTTTGGGTATCATATTTGTACATGGACTCTCAGCAGGCAAAGAGCCTTGGGAAGAACATAAACACACACAGAGGAGTAGTTTGCAGAATCAACCATCCTAGTCTCACAACCCATGAACTCACTTACAACAATCTGATTTGTTGGGAGAAGGTGAAAAATGAGCTGATGGAGATTTTGGTTTTAAATCTGTCAGACACAAATGAGGGCAGGCTTCTTTCTCTTTTAATAATTCTATAGAAGAGGGAATGTCACAGCATGACAAGCTGAAGCTGCCAGAGTTCAATCCTACATCATCATAGAGGGAGAAGAACCTCTGAATCTTGACTGTGCTAAAAGCACAAAAAACAATTTAAAAAATAAAATAAAAAGGCATTCTCTTTCTGAGCAAATTTACACTACAAACCTGTCATTGCTCTTACCAGAACCAGAGGAGGAGGGGGTGAATCCTTGTCTGTAAGGGATTCACAGTAGGCTGCCTCATCCACTTTATTTTAATGTGGGACAAACCATTCTTTCCATATAAGATTCGTTGGTAAAGTGGCGAAACCCTCCCTAGTAGGGACTGAGCATTCCTAGGCCTCCAGAGGTGTGAGACCAAGGCAAACCCAAAATGAAGAGTAGCACACTTCACCAACAAGGGTTTATTATCATATTAAAAGGGGGGGGGGAGTATGCAATAAGAACAACTGCCTCTTCATAAAACAGATTGTAAGACAGAGAGTGTTCATTAGGAACATAGGAAGCTGCCTTATACCGAGTCAGACCATTGGTCCATCTAGCTCAGTATTGTTGGAACATAGGAAGGTGCCTTATACCGAGTCAGACCATTGGTCCATCTAGCTCAGTATTGTCTACACACCAGGGTTTCTTAACCTTGTGCCCCCAGATGTTGTTGGACTACAACTCCCAGAATCCCCAGCCACAAAGGCCATGACTGGGGATTCTGGGAGTTGTAGTTCAACAACATCTGGGGGCACAAGGTTAAGAAACCCTGGTCTACACAGGCTGGCAGCAGCTTCTCCAAGGTTGCAAGTAGGAGTCTCTCTCAGTCCTATCTTGGAGATGCCGGGCGGGGGGTGGGGACTTGGAACCTTCTGCATGCAAGCAGGTAGGTGCTCTATCCAGAGTGGCCTCATCCCCTGAAGGGAATATCTTACAGTGCTCACACATGTAGTCATTCAATCAAATGCAAACCAGGGTGGACCCTGCTTAGCAATGGGGACAATTCATGCTTGCTACCACATGACAGCTAATTCAGATTCAAGCAATGCAATAAAGGAAAATAACTACCCTCACGGATCTAACTGAACTGGTCCCTTATCTTATTACTCACAAGTAGAGCTCTTCCTGCTGTCTACAGCCTCCAGGCTGTGGCCTCCCATTTCCCCAGCAGCTTCTTAGCCAGCTGCTTCCTCAGGGCACTCTTGGGGCAGAACAAACAGAACAAAGCTTTCTCCCCTTTGCTGCTGGTGGCAGTGTAGCAGAATTCCTTAGCCCGGGTTCAGAATGCGAGAATTGACACCAGCGAATTGAGAGAAAACAGATTTAATTGCCAGGCAATTGATCTCAGTGGAATCGCTCCCAACCTGAGATAAAGATTACATCGTGATTCCAGCTTTTTATATCCATCTCAATTACATTCAGTAAATACAATCTTCATTGGTTAGCATCACTTAACTGTCATATTACAATTATTACAATTATTGCAATTAGACTACATTCCTCTAGTACAATGGAGCATTTCTTCTCTACATGTTGATAAGCAAACTATCTCACTCCTTTCCTTAGCCAGATTCTGTGTCCTTGAAGGTGTCATAGTTAGCGCCCAGCTATCTCCAGATCCCAAACAGGGCCTCTCACTCTGCATTCCGGCCAGTGAGATTTATGACTTCTAGCAAGTAACAATTTGCAATTAACAACAAGGCAGTTTATAGACCCTATTAACCATTTCTTGACCAGCGCAAACCTGAGTTTCTGCCTCAGCAGTGTCTGTAAGTATAGTTCCCGCCCATTCTCTGGATTGGTCCTTCTGTTTTGATTTTCCTGCGCTTTCCCCCCCTTATTAGGAAAGGCCCACTCTCCCAGCAGTTGCTCACCTCTAAGTTAGGCCTAGTCCTCCCTCAAATCCTTCCTATCACAACAAAACCTTTATCAGTTTTATACGATTTTAACTGACACTGGTATCCCAAAAATCCATTTTAGCAATTGTTTTATGAGTGAGCGTGCTAACTAACTTTATGTTAGAAATCCCTGGATCTCCTCACTGAAGTAGTACATACTCCTCACAAAGTGTACATGCATAGGCTTGTCTGCACAAATGAGGACATTGCTTTTTGCAGGTTCCCAACTGCACGTACAACCTAAGGCCTAGGCATGTATATGCATTTAGGGACTGTGCAGATCAGTGATCTTCACTTAGAGGGGCCCACTTTGGCAAAACAAACTTCAATTTGAGAGGCATTTCCCACTGTGCTGAACTCCGCACAGTACTGCACATTTCTCAGTGCTGGGAGAGCCCTTTAAGAGAGATGGACCCCTCTCTTAGGAGCTCTGTGGGGAAAGCAGTCACATGTCCCTTGCTGATTTTCTTGACCCGTTTGCTAGCCACTGTTTGTTTGTGGGAAGCCCTGCATCCCACCTTGCTCTGCCCATCAGATATCCAAACCCTTCTATTTCTTTACATGACTGCATCTCCTGAGATGATTAAAATGAGGTGAGAGTTGTGCTTATTGGCTTTGCTAAGGTTCCTTCACTTCCTTATTTCAGGCCCCTGCCTTTAATATGTAAACAAATTTCAGCATGAAACAATGTTCTTATCTGAGACTATAGCAGCTGCATGAACCAATCCAAAGAAAGAGTTAAAATATGCTCCTTTGATTGGACTGTGTTCAGTCTCAGCTGCCAGGCAGTGTGTCTTACATCCTCCCCAAAGTCTTGTGCATTTTCTCCTTGTGAAGCGTACCCTTTAGTCGTCTTTTTTTACATTGCAGCTAAATATGTCGCGCTCTTTGTGTCTCTCCCTGGAAATATTCTTTTTCAGTCCTTCAAATGTTCTTGTAACTCCACCCTGCAATTCTCTCTCCATCCCAACCTTAAAGAAAGGAGAAAGAGAACCCTCGATAAACCAGAACCGGACCTAATGCTCAAATAACCTTTATGCTAAACCTCAGTCACTCCTCCCCCAACTGCCCCCTCCAGTTATACAGCCAAGAACTGCATTAGCCCAATTTGCTGCTGTAGCATCTGAACAGGGCTTACTCTGAGCCAGAGCTCGGTTCCAGAAGCTGTTAGCTTTCTGCCTACCTTCTTCCCACACCCTCTAATCTTCCCACTCAGCTTCCAGTAGCCAGCCTTATTGCCAATAGCACACAACTCTGTTTGACCTTGGGCCCCAAACAACCTTATGTTTCCCACACAGAAGGCACCCTGCTTTCAGTGCTGGGACTTGGCCTTAAAACCTATGCAGGAAATGTGTTGGCAGCAAGTTCTGGACTAACAGAAGGAAACACTTCAGAAAACGCAACATTGACTTATGAACGTTGCTGTTACAAGATGTGAAAGGCTTTAAAAGAGATTGGTCAGATTTGTAGAGGATAGATCTACAAGCAATTCTTAGTTGTGATGGCCAAATTAGACCTTCCATGTTCAGAGGCAGTATACCTCTGAACATGGAAGATCCTGGAGACAAATAATAAGCCTTCATGGCCATTTTTTGGTCCCTCAGAGGCAGCTGGCTGTCTGGAAACAGAATGCTGAAGATGGACCTTTGGTTTCATCAAGCCAAGCAATTTTAAGTTCTGATGAGATGTGATATGAATGTGTGTGTGTGTGTTGATCATCTCCCACAGTTTATTTTCTCTAAGGAGGGCAGGCAGGTTCAAGCCATGATCCAACATGGAAGCCCATAATCTGAGAGCTGAGTGGAGGAGGTGAGTTGTTTTTAGTTAACAGATCATGCACTTCACACACGCTCTGGGGGCACCCACAATAGTATTATTTCATATAAGAAGAGCCCTGCTGGATCAGACCAAAGGTCCACTGAGTCCAGCATTCTGTTTCCCACAGTTGCCAATCGGATGCCTTTGGGAAGCCCACAAGCAGGGCAAGAGGGCAATAGCCCTTTCCTGCTTCTGCCCCTCCACCATTCTGATCTCTGGAACTATTAAAACAGTTTCTGAAGCCAAACCCTGCCTTGTAAGAACACTTGGCTATCCCTTTCAAGGATGCTCAACAGTTAGGAAACTTTCTGTGTATAGATAACAATGGCTGACATCTCCACTAATGGTGTGAAGGCACTGCATGCAGTGCAGAACACCTCTGCAGCATTTAGTAATCCAGAATTTGGCTGAGGTGTGTGTGTGTGTGTGTGTGTGTGAGCGTGCGTGCGCACAATATTAACCAGTCTCTCCTAAATATGTCCCTGTGGGTTGTGCAACCCTTAGGGACATGTTTTTATGTGATAAAGAGTGCTTCTGGAAGAAGGAGAGATTGGTGACTATCCCACCCACCCACCACTCTGCCCTCACAGAAGCATTCTGGATGATTAAGCACTGCAGAGGCATTCTGCATGCAGCGCTTCTGCACCGTTAGTGGATATGCCAGCCACTGTCATTTGTCTGGCTGTCCGTCTGCAAGCGCCTCCTTCAACCCTCCTATTGGCCAAGCTAGCTGCTTTGCTGCCATAGAATGTCCGCACGCATCCCAACCATTGAGGGGAGAAATATCCAGACACCAGACAAATGCTACAGATTCTCTAGGGGGGTCAGAATATCAGTTTACTTTCATATATGGCCTAAGGAGAAGGAAAGGCTGTGTTCTAATGTGAACCTTCATTATTTTCCCCTGGTGAAAGAGGCAGTGGAATATAAAAGCCTGCAGCCTCTTTAAACAACTGATCAGTCCTGTTGATGGTGGGACTTACATTTTCTAATCTACAGGTTGTAGTTATTATTAGTAACATGGTAGTTACTAATACATTATATATTATATTATGAAATAATATAATACCAGCTTAACCCGCACAGAGCATCTGCACACTAGTACTTGATTGCTCCCCTCACCTCAGAGATCTCTCCACCCTCACCTGAGCCGCACTCCTGCTCCTCCTCCTCCACCGCCCTCACCCCTCTTGGTCACTCCTCCATCCCTTTACTCCATCCCCGTCACCAGTGAGGGAGGGCCCAGTCAACCGCTCCTGCTCCTGTGGGGAGGAGCAGGAGCAAGGCTTGGGTGAGGAGGTCTCTGGGGATCAGAGGCGTATCTAGGGAAAATAGCGCCTAGGGCAAGTACTGAAATTGCGCCCCCTGTCCATACATCTGACACCCATCTTTCAGATAACTTTAAAATAATATCAGCTCAAAAATACAAGTCAACCACATTAATCTTTTAATATTTCAAAAACTATTTAGCAGTGGACGTAGCCAGACCAAAAAATGCTGGAAAACTACAAATTTCAGTATGCTGGGGCTCATGAAATACACAAATACTATGTAGAGGTGTACTTGGAAAACTAAACAGAAGTGCCTATCTAATTCTCTACTATGCATTGTAGCATCACTATTACATAAGTTTTAAAAATAAATGGAGAATTTGACTTTTCCCAGATACTCTGAAAATAATTAAAAGATATGCAGAGTAAACTGTGTCACTGCTTGGAATATATTCAAGTATTTCAGAAAGAGAGTTAAAATGAGAGAAGGAGAGCAAGAAACTCCCAGTGGGCCTTAATCCAAAGGATCTCACACTGATTCAAAGACAAACTCACCATTAATAGCCATATCATTAAGACATCACATTTAACTCACTTAACACAAGAAGCAAACTAAGAGCAAATGAATACAATCTTAGCTCATAAGCTACAGTTCAGTATTCACAAGCCCTGATTCTCTGTACATAGTGCCAATCTGAATATGTGTACAGTGACTTATATAATATATATATTTTTAAAAATTACCTGTAGCCCCTTCAGGAGGCTTCCTAAAGGCTGTGGGGGGTCTTCAAAGGTTCCTCCTCCCCTCGCTGGCCTCTAGGGCCTCACAGGGACCATTTGAGCATGTGCGGTGGCCATTTTTAAAAATAAGTTTTTTTAAAAAATGGCCGCTGAAAACAAAATGGCCACCATGCATGCTCAAATGGCCTCTGTGAGGTCTGGCATGGCATTTCAGTGATCATTTTTTTAAAAAAATTAATTTTAAAAAATGGCACCACCCTTCAAGTGGCACCTGGGGCACGTGCCCTGCCTGCCCTACCCTAGATACGCCCCTGGCAAGTATAAAACACAGCTGCAAAAACTCTGATGTCTGACTTCTTTGCTAACTACATCTCAGCTACCAAATTGCTTATCTCCAACTCAAGCAGGTGGGGTGTGCTTAGTAGCTAGAATTAAAAAATAGAGGGCAAGGTTGGGAAAAGGATGGAGGGAAAGACTTGGAGATGGGAACAGATTAAAGAAGCAGCTGCAGAAGGCCTGTGAGACTTCAGTGGAATCTCAGAACTGGAGTAGGACATTTTTCACACAGGGCTTTTTGCTTGCATCTCTTCCAGAATGGAGGGTGTGCGTTCACATATTGGGCAGATTTACCCTGAAGTCCCTGTGAGCTGTCGGGGAGCACGTCACACATGATTCAGGTTTTTCATTGTGTGTTAGAGTGTAGTCCAATTTATATCCAGGGTTAAAAAAACATCCACTTTTTGCATTGTTTTTTGGGGGGCAACTTCGAACTCGCAATAAAGCCTCGCAGTAAACTCGTGGTAAAGCCTGCTGTGTGAAAAATGCCCAAGGGAGCACTGGCAGCAAAGAAGGAAATGATTGAGAGGTCACACATGGTTATTGCTAGGTCACACATGGCATTGCTAGGTTATTGCTAAGTCACACATGGCATTGCTAGGAAGGCCTGACAGTAGATTGTTGCACAACCAGCTTTTGCAGTCCTGCACAAGTCACACAACTTGACAAAGCTGATCAATCCTGATAAACTAACTGGGGGGAGGGAATGTAATGAAGGCTCTCAATAAATAGCCCAGCACACTATTTATTCTAGGGCCGGTCCTGATCAGTGCCCTGTGAAGAAGCATGTTTCATTATGAGTGTGCTGTGTCTATTATCTACTTACACTCCAGGTGTAAGAGATGGTGGTTGTTTTCGGTTAATTAAAGCAGACTATAAAGGAGGCTGTGAAAGGGTCATGTGAGTTGTGGGGAGACAAAATTAATTTTTACAGTGCTATCAATGGTACATAGCCCTTGGAAGAATACATGCCCTAAGGAGCTTACAATCTAAATTTCAAGAATGGGGGAAATAACTGGGAAAGGCAAGGGTAACCAGGCATGAATGTAATCGAGTGCAGTTATACATTGTAAACAATGTTTTAGAAAAGAATACATATCGTTCAAAATTCACATAACACATATAAAAACTATTTCTCCAATACATTTAAAATAAAGAAAATGCCAAAGAAGGACATTGGAATGTGCCCTTCTAATCCAGTCTGTTTCTGTTTTATATCACCTATAGGTTATGCACCTGGCCCAGGTGAGTTTTCTCATCCATGCCTTTGGCTCAGACTTCATCTTGGACCTTGAGCTGAACCAGTAAGTATTATCTGTGGGGGTAATTTTCATTCAGGTTTGGATGTGGGAGCTGCATGTGTGTTCAATATAACATGTGAAAAGCAGTACGCTACCCATCTGTAGCATGCATTTGGAGGGCCTGTATCGAGACACACTTTTAAAATGAACACAGGTATAAGCATTCACATTCTGTACCTGTGAACAGAAATCTATAAACTCATATAACATAGTGTCTGAATACGGCTTGTATCACTTTAAAATGTATGCATGAGGGATGGCAATGTTCCTACTCACAGGCGGCAGGTGGTGGTGGGGGGTGGGGGACCTCACTTCTCCAGAAAATCAGTATGTCTTGTCACAGAGAAGGCTACGTTAGAACTCTTCTCCCTGATATGCTGGTTTGCCATGTGCAAGGTTCTCTTTTTGCTTTTGTTCTAATGAGGGGAAACATTCAAAATGATAGGATCACTGAACTGAAGGAGGCCCTTGTAGGCCATCTTGTCCAGCCCCCTGCTCAGTGCAGACACCTGAGATAGAACATTGAGCATATGCTTATATGTACAAGGTATCAGGTTCAGCCTGCAGCAATTTAAAAGGATCTCTGCTAGCCAGTCAGAGTTGATAGTGCTGAGTTAGGCAGACCAATGCAGTTGCTTAGTATTAGAAGTTCATATATGATTCCCTGCACCTGCAGTGTGAAGTGGGAAAGTCCAGCAGGAGCTGGATCATGCGATCTTGCTAATCCTGTAGCTTGGTGCTTAGCCCAAGAGCCCCTTTCCAGTGCCATGATGACCCCAATATTTATTTCCTAAATTGGCTCTGGCTACCCCAGCTTCCTACCCATAGGAAGCTGCCATATACTGAGTCAGACCGTAGCTCCATCTAGCTCAGTATTGTCTACACAGACTGGCAGCGGCTTCTCCAAGGTTGCAGGCAAGAACCTCTCTCAGCCCTATCTTGGAGATGCCAGGGAGAGAACATGGGACCTTCTGCTCTTTCCAGAGTGGCTCCGTCCCCTAAGGGGAATATCTTATAGTGCTCACACTTCTAGTCTCCCATTCATATGCAACCAGAGTGTACCCTCCTTAGCTGAGGGGACAAGTCATGCATGCTATCACAAGACCAGCTCTCCTCTCCACCCAAGAAAGAGACATTGGGACCATCTAGTGGAAAGATCGCTGTAAACATCAACTCAGTGTGGCAGCCAAGCAAAAGGCAAGCTGAATGTCAGGAAGTATTAGGAACGGGATTGAAAATGTAAATAGGGAGCATAATAACCCCATTATATAAAGCTATGGTGTGGCCACACTGAGAATACTGTATTCAGTTTTAGCTGTCCTGTCCCAAACATGATTATCATATAGATAGAAAAGGAACAAAACAGAGGAATTAAAATTATCAAGGGCTATTGGTGAAACCTGTAAATAGATAACGTTTTTAAGCAGAATATTACATCTCAGGGACATGCAGTGAAGTTGACAGGTTCCGAACAGACAAAAAGGAGTATTTCTTCACAAAATCTATAATTCACTTATAGAAAAGGTATGGTGCCGAAAGGAATGGTGGCGGCTGCCACTAGCCTAGATGTCTAGCCTTTTTAGGCTAGAAATATCCATGATGGATAGCTCTATCAATAGCTTATTAATCAGGATAGTGAAATTGAACTACCATGTTCACAGCTGCTTGACCTCTTAGAGGATGCTGAGGCAAACAGCAAGGGATAGCCGTGTCCATTATGACCTGCTTGTGTGCTTTCAGAGGTATCTGGGTAGCTGTCCCCAAATCTGGAAGCAGAATGCTGGCCTAGTTGGAATTTGATCTGAATCTGCAAAGTGATTATTAGGTTACTAGTAAAAGGGCTTGCATCTTATTTTAATTAATTAATTAATTAATTAATTAATTAAGTTTATATACACCCTTCCTAAATAATGAAACAAAAACAAAAAAATAAAAAAATAAATAAAACCAGATTAAATCTCATTTGAATTAAAACAAATATCATTAAAAGCTAGGCTAAAAAGATGGTGTCTAAGGCTCTCCTGAAGGACTCCAAGGAAGATAATCCTCTTATATCCATGGGGAGCATGTTCTACAACCTAGCAGAGACAGCTGAGAAGGCCCAATCCCAGGTGGTCCCCAGATGAACTAGTGGCACCTGAAGATGGAACCCTCCTGATGATCTTAGAGAGCAGTGGGAATCTTGTAGAGAACTGTGCGCTCTCAGGT
This sequence comes from Hemicordylus capensis, assembly GCF_027244095.1. NCBI lineage: Eukaryota > Metazoa > Chordata > Lepidosauria > Squamata > Cordylidae > Hemicordylus > Hemicordylus capensis. The sequence continues at coordinate 53,664,657 of NC_069662.1, forward strand.
AACCCCAGACGCAAGCCATTCAGTACTTTACAGGTGATAACCAGCACTTTGTACTTTGCTAGGAAACTTATCGGCAGCCAGGGCAACTGTTTAAGAACAGGCATAATGTGGTCTCTCTGGAATACCCCAGAGACCAACCTGGTTGCCGCATTTTGGACTAACTGAAGTTTCTGAACTACTGTATGTACAAAGGCAGTCCTACATAGAGTACATTGCAGTAATCCAACCTGGAGGTTATCAGCTGGTGCACTACTGTTTTCAGGTCATTGTTCTCAAGGAAGAGGTGGAATTGTTGAATCAATCGCAGCTGGTAAAAAGTGCTTCTAGCCACAGCCTCAGAATGAGGGACCAGTCCAGGGTGAGATTCAGGTCCAAGAGCACTTGCTACACACCTGTTCTTTCTGGGGGAGTGTAAGCTCATCGAGAAGAGGAAGTTTTATTCTGTCTTGCAGTTTACGACCCCCAATAATGAGCACCTCCGTTTTGCTTAGATTTAGTTTACTATCCGTCATCCAGCCCATTTCTTAGATTCAGTTTATTATGCTTCATCCAGCCTATTACTGCCTGTAGGCAGGCATTTAAGGGCCTAATGCAATTTCCTGATACTAGCCAACCTGCACAGAACATCTGTGCACTCTTTGGGGCTGGCTGTTTCCCTCTCACTCCTGCCCCCCTCCCCCTCCCTCCCTTCTGCCCCACACTCTTGCCCCTCTTCCCCTCTCTCCCACCCCACACTCTTGCCCCCTCCCCTCCCTCCCCACTCTCTCTTGCCCTCCCTCCCCCTACCACCGCTCTCTCTCACCCTCCTGCCCCACTCTCTCCTGCCCTCCCTCCCCTCCCCCTGCTCTTCTCTCCTGCCCTCCCCCTCTCCCACCCTCCCTCCCCCTCCCCCCTCTGCCCCACTCTCTCTTGCCCTCCCTCCTGCCTCACTCTCTCTTGCCCTCCCACTCCCCCCTGGCCCCATTCCTTTTTCCTCTCTCCCCTCCCCCGGGGCCGGCCACCTCTCCCCACCTTCTGCCCCAGTATCCGGGCCCGCAGCCGTGGCCAGGCCCACCGCAGCCTCACCGCAGCCGCCGGGCTTGCGGCCACTGTTGCTGGGCTGGGCCCGCCAGCCGGGGCTGAGTACTGGTTTGGCGGCCTGCCGCTGGCCTCCACAGCTGCCGCTTGCCTCCTCCAGTGCCAGCCAGTCCCAGGTCCAGCAGGACGGCCCACCGCCGCCATTGGCTTGCGCCCCAGCCAATCAGTTGGCTTGCCAGGACGCACATTCCATGGCACACCTAGGAGATATAGATATAGATATAGATATAGATATAGATATAGATATAGATATAGATATATAGATGACAAGGATAAATAGATTTGGGTGTCATCAGCATATTGATAACACCCAACACCAAATCCCCTGATGACCTCACCCAGCGGTTTCATGTAGATGTTAAAAAACATTGGTGACAGAATGGAGTCCTGAGGGACTCCATATAGCAGCTCCCATTCTGAAGAGCAACTGTCTCCAAGTGCCACCATCTGAAATCTCTCTGAGACATAGGAGTGGAACCACTGTAAAACAGCGCCTTCTATCTCCAAATTCTTCAGGCGATCCAGAAGGATACTATGGTTGATGGTATCGAAAGCTGCTGAGATATCAAAAGAATGAGCAAAGTCACACTCCCTCTCTCAGGTCCTTGGTGAAGGTCATCTATCAGGCTGTGGCCGTCTCAACCCCATAGCCTGCCCTAAAGCCAGTTTGCAATGGGTCTAGATAATCAGTTTCCTCCAAGGCTGCTTGGAGCTGATCATCCACCTCAATCATCTTATCCAACCATGGGAGATAGGTGACTGGCCTATAATTATCCATCACCAGGGGATGCAGAGTGGGATTCTTAAGAAGAGATCTAACCATTGCCTTCTTCAAACAAGGTGGCATCCTGCCATCCTGCCCTCCCTCAGTGAGGTATTAATGATATCAACTAGGCTAGTTCCAACAACCTCCCTGCAAGATGAAATCAGCCATGCTGGGCAAGGATCCAAAGAACAGGTGTTAGGTCGTACCACTTCAAGCAGCTTGTTCACATCCTCAGGAATCACAAACTGAAACTGACCCAATCTAATCTTACAAGAGGAATTGCTGGACACCTTCCTAACTGGCTCTGCAGAAATATTGGAATCCAGATCAGCCCTAATGCAAGATATTTTATCTGCAAAGAACTCATTGAATGTGTCACAGTGAGACATTGTTTTCGGAAACAGATTTGAGACAGAATGGGTTTGCGTTAAACCCCAACAATCTAGAACAGCTTTGCTGGACAAGAACTTGCAGATGCAATACGTGCAAAATAAAATTGCTTCTTTGCTGCACATATTGCCACGACATAGGACTTCAAATAGGCTCTATACTGTGTCTTATCAAATTCAAGATGAGTCCTCCTCCATTTGCGTTCCATACATCTACCTTGCCGCAGCTCCCATAGCTCTGCCACATACCATGGAGCTAATTTTGAAGCAGGTCAGAGAGAATGCATAGGAGAGATCGTGTCTACTGCCCTGGTAAGTTCCCTGTTCCAGGTATCCATCAGGGCATCGAGAGAATCACTGGCAGAACCAACTCCAAAACCCTCCAAGGCGCTTTGGTATCTTACTGGATCTAACAGCCTTCTTGGGTGGACCATTCTAATAGGTCCACCACCCAGGGGCGTAACTATAATAGGGCAAGGGGAGACAGTTGTCTGGGGGCCCACTGCCTTGGGCCCCCCCCCCAGAGACAAGTCACACGATGGACTCCCCCAGCTGTGCACCCACCCAGGCTTCCTTCAGTTGTATTCATCCTCCAAAACTGATGTGTGTGTTAAAACCTGGAGCTACCAGAACAGCATGTCTTTCTCTAGTACCATTAAATGACTTGCATCATCCACAATTTACAAAACCTTTTTAAAAAATAATGTAGGATGATGTTCTATTGTGGTGTGTGTGTGTATATATATATGCTTTTTGTTACCACTGTTCAGCCTTATTTAAGATTTCTTTACTTCATGAGCTGAGCTTCAGTGGTGGGGTGGGGTGGATTTTAAAATCTTGTCTCTGGGCCCACTCCAACCTTGCTACGCCCCTGCCACCACCCCTGCATGAGTCAGATGTGACTGTGAGACCAGCCTTAACCAGGAAGTGGTCCATCGATAACAATGGGAAAACTACAGGATCCCATTGTCTACCCCATCTTGCAAGCATTCCTCCTGTATCACAAAATGACTATATGCTCTCCCTTCACTCCTTGCTAGCTGATGAGTAGAAGTGCTTCGTTTTGAGGATGTAATAGTGTTGCAATATTTTTGGTGTTTTTTGGTTTCTTAGGCAATTTTTGTGGAAATCAGACCCGTATTGAAATGTAGAAAACTGAAAAAATATAGCTTGCTTGTTTCTTCATAATTCTATGAAAGTCCAGACTATCTGTCTCTAAAACAGCGCTGCTCAACTTCGGCCCTCCTGCAGATGTTGGCCTACAACTCTCATAATCCCTGGCTAATTGGTACTATGACTAGGGATTATGGGAGCTGTAGTCCAAAAACAGCTGGGGGCCAAAGTTGATCAGGCCTGCAAAAAGTACCTGGAGAAAACTGCCAAAGTTTGTTGGAAGGTATCATTTCTCATCCATTGAACCATCCCTGAACCATCCATTTCTCATCCCTGAACGGCTTGGGTCCAAGATATCTTAGAGAGCGCCTTCTTTTACATGATCCCCACCGCACGTTAAGGTCATCTGGGGAGGTCCGTCTCCAGTTGTCACCGGTTCGTTTGGTGACGACTCAGAGGCGGGCCTTCTCTGTAGCTGCTCCTGGGCTGTGGAATGCACTCCCAGCGGAAATTCGTAATCTTGATTCTTTGCTGTCCTTCAAGAGAGCCCTTAAAACCTATCTGTTTGGCCTGGCCTTTCAGGGTTTTTAATCAGTTTTAATTGTTTTAATACCTGGTTTTCAGGGTTTTAATTGTTTTGATAGTTTAATTGTTTTTTAAGTTGTTTTAAATTGGTATTTATATTTGTATCTCTGTTTTAATTGTTTTTAATGTTTTCTGTTTTAATTGTAAACCACCCTGAGCCATTTTGGAAGGGCGGTATATAAATCAAATAAATAAATAAATAATTTCAATTGGAAAAGCTTTTCTGTATTTTCCAGTAAATTAAGAACTTTCCCCAGATTTTCAATTTTTCTGGTAGTCTGGGCAAATCTTGGGACCTACCTGTGAAAATGGCATATTTCTATATTTTGTGGTTTGGTCTGGGAGTTTTATGTCAGTCAGTGAGGTCCAAGCAGCTTGCTTGCTTGCTTAGATAGATGGAGAGAGAGAGAGAGAGAGAGAGAGAGAGAGATGTTCAAGTCTGAGTTTTTGGATGTGAATAATATAGGCAAGAGTACTCCTGATCATGTACAGAAAGCCTGCTTCTTTCCACTGAGTAACTGCAGCTGAATCCCATATACTTGAAGTTATGGATGGGACCTTCAGGTCAGATCACTGGGCTCCAAGGCAAACTCTGAACCTTTTTACCCCGCTGTTTGGAAATTGGCCTCTTTAAATATCAGTGAAACTTTGTGAGTGAAAGCTGTAGAGCTGGCAAAGTTGCATCTGAAGTTGCAAAGGGAATGGATACGGGAGACTTAAAATATATATGTATATTAATTAAATTTCTGTAGCTTTGGATGTGAATCCCCGGGAGGCTTCTTCCTGAACACCTTGTTTTTAAAAACTGGAGATGAAATAAACAGCAGTCCAGACTCAAATTATCCAGGACACCCACTCGTCTCTGCAGCAGAAGTCTCATGGGTTACTCACCTCCTGCCATGTGTGGACATGCAGAAGTCTCATGGGCTATTCACCTCCTGCCATGTGTGGACATGCAGAAGTCTCATGGGCTATTCACCTCCTGCCATGTGTGGACATGTGAGGTTGTGCATACTGGGAGTATTCATGTGGGAGTGTGCAAGGCCATAAGTGTGCACACATATTCATATACATATGTGCTCATTACATGACTGCAGCTGAGTGTGATGAGGTGGGAAGTGCAGTTAATGTGTATCTATGTGCTGATTTTACATTCAGCATGACAAGGTATGTGCAGGAAGATGTGGGTGTGATTGTCTTGTATGTGCACGGGAGAGTGCATATATTTCTGCAACAGGGCATGGGTTCTGATTGTGAGATTAAGTGGGCAAGGGGCACTGAAGATTTATACTAGTGCTGTCCCATTTATTTTTATGAGGCTATTTTAGAGTAAAGTGACTGGGGTTGTATTCTCTGTGTAGCTACAAAGTTGTAAAAATGGAAGTGGATTACGATGTAGTTTTATTTCGCTCTCTCACCACCGTATTATTGATTCTGGATGTTAATGGAAGCAGCAAGAAGATACATAAGAAAAGACAGTGCTTTCTAAAGTGAAAGATGCTGACAATCAAGTCTGCCTGGAACCTGTACCTTTTCACTGGCCTGCCTTGACACTTAATCTCTGAAGAGTTCAGGCAGGTTGTAGCTGCTCAATGGTGAGGAAAAGTAATTGCACATGCTCAGAGGCACGCTAGTCTTATGACATCACACATTTCAGAGTTGGGTTCTGTCAATGAAAACAGATTCTGGAGGGCTAAATTGCTTAAAATTATGCCTCACACCACATAAACTAGCTGGCTTTATTATACAAATATCTAACATACAAGTATGAGATTGTGTCATTGTGGGTGTGTGTGTGTGTGTGTAAAATAATGCAAGAAAGCTAGTGACTCTGATTGTAATACTATGCATGATTGCATTTTTGATGTTAATGGGGAGTTCATGCATGTGATTGTATTTGATTATGCACGATGATGGAATATAAGCCTATGTTTGTGTGTATGTGCATGTACACAAAATGTGAATGAATGCTGGTGAGATTGTGTGTATGAGAATGTGCTCAGAAGCATACCATGTGGCTGTGTGTGTATTACATGAACATCTGTGTGTATTAATTTTCTGCGTTTGTGTTGTTAAATATGTTAACTGCTCTATGGCAGTACAGTGAGAACATCTGGGATTATGTGCACTGATTTATTGTATGATTCATATAGTATTGTGCACATATTTGGCTTTTTTCATAGTAGTCATCAACTGTGCTTGAATATATGTATCTGTGGGAGATGATGGTTTCCATCTCTCAGCTCTGATACAGCAGTGCCTCTGAAAATTGCTATTAGGTGAGTGCCCTTGAATATTTAATAGGGCATCCAGAGCCATTTCTGTCCTCCCTCCTCCATCCTGCAAGTAAATTAAGATTAAAACCTGGTTACCCGTAAGACGAGGTGGCTGATGAGTCTTGGGCTGTAACCAGAGATTGTGTGATTAATCCGAGTGTCAGGTGATTGAATTTCGCCCCTTGCCTGTGCCCGCTTTCACCTCAGAGACCAGCAGTCCCAATGCTTAGGGGATTAATTAGAGACAGAGTTTAGCCCCAGAAAACCCCATTTTCAGTACTGGGACTTAACCCTGGAACATGCCAAATCATAACAAAGACAATGCTTTTAGGGGGTTGCTGTGGGCCTTTCCATCACAAGCAAGAAATTCCAACCAGCTTTCATACCTCTGGAATGAGGAGGGTTGTTGTGTTTTTTTGGTTATTGCCCCAAATCAGAGTTGCCAAGGAGGTAATCTTGGGTCATTGGTTAGATTAATTCCTCCCCAATTCACCAAGGAACCTCCATGCTTGAACCTTAAAAGGACATGTGTGTTCAAAGGCCAGGCCAGAGAAGCCTAGATAGGAACTAGCACATTGGTGGCACATTGGATGTCAGAGGTCTGATGGGCACCTAGAGAAAGGAAAATGTGACAGGTACATGCACACACACACCTGGAACCCAACTAGGCCTCTGTCCTTCCTTATGATGTTGCACATGCACACAACAAACATGCCAGCTAGGAAAGGAAAACTAACAGCCATCCTGAGCAAAAGAGAATGGAGACGACAATAAGTGGAAGAATACAAGGGAAGTGGCACAGGCTTCAGTCAATAATCCATGCTGGAAAATCTCTTTGTCCTTCATCTGTATGATTCTGTCAGAAAGGAGTACAGTACAAAAAAAGGGAGGGTGGGAATGTGATCTCACACATCAGTGGTGGTCTTCATGCATCTTCCCTCCTCTCCATCTCTCATCAGCCACCTGCTGTCCTCGCATTATGTGGAGCGCCATTTTGGACAGGACGGAAATGCCAGCCACACCACGGTAAGGGGAGATGGGCTATATTGTGTAGCATTTGAGGGCTTTGCCCTGTCCTCTTTCTGAGCATGCACGGAGAGCCACAATTAACTCCTAAAATCTAAGTTCGGAGTGGAGCTGGGCTTTTAGGTCAAAGAAGTTCCAGGCAGGCCATAGCCTCACGACTCCCCTTCCCCCTCTCTTTAAATTAAACCTATTTTGGCTGGCCAGACTGCTCATGAAACCCTGGTTTACATTGTTTGCAGTCCCTCCAGGCTATTTCTCTCTTCTAAAATGACCTGAAGCATGAAAGGGGCTGCCAGGATAGGGTGGTGGGAAGGTTGTGGAGGGAAGGAGGGCCTCTTGTTGTCTGCAGCTGCTAAAGCAAAGCCACGGATTGCAGACGCTGAGTCTGAAAAAGAATGAATGGGCACTCCAGAAATAGCCCGCTTGCAAGCCAGGAATTGGTGCAAAAGGCAGCCTCACAAGTAGAGCATCAATAATGCTAAGTGCTTGCTAAGTGGTTGGTCACGCACACTCACACACACACACAAGCAGTTGCAGCCAGATCCTTTGAGCCCCCCCTTCTCCCCCCTCCCTTCTCCCCCCCCCTCCTTTGCAATGAGCTCTGGCTTCCCCCATCCCTGCTTGAGCTAACCTGAACCACGCTGTCTTCTATAAATAGACATGAGAGGGAGAGGGAGGGGGCTTGCTGCCTGCCCGCCTATCGCACTGCAGCAACCTTGAACACCCGCCTGTGCAGAGGAGGGTGGTGGTGGGCACACACGTGAACTGGTGCATGGAAAGACGCAGCCGGGGAAGGGAAGAGAGATGCCAGCGAGCAGGCTGGCATGCCTCCCCTTGAACAGGAGTGCCCAGCCGTGAGCCTGTGTGCTGGTTCATAATTATGTGTCTCCAATATATGTATCCTGGAAGATGTGCATCTGAATGCAGTTCATGGTTGAACTGGCAGCACCCCACATTCCATTTAAGGTGTCATCCCCCGTTCTTAACTGCTATCTGTATCCCTTGACAACATCACCATCCAGTCTTGGCTTTATTTTTTGATTCATTTATCTCTTTTAATCCCCACATTCAATCTGTCACCAAGTCATGCCACTTCTTCCAGTAGAACATTATGCAGATCTGCCCCTTCCTCTCAGCCCCCTCAGCTAAAACTCTGGTTCACACTCCGGCTCACCCTTTGGCTGCCGCCACTTCTTCTTTCTGGCGTTTCTGTTGCTGTACACCTCCGCCCTCTCACCTCTCCCGGGACTCAGTGGTCAAATCATTCACTTGTCATGTCATCCAGCCCCTTTTATTTACTAATTCAGCAACTGTACCTAGAATCTGGGGGTGGGGGGTGGGGGTGGGGGCAGACAGGACTGTGCTGCTAACCCCACCCCTCCATCCTTGAGGTGCTCCATAGCCACACCCTTCAGCAGCCCCAGGTTCGGGGTCTGCTAAAGAGGGCAGTGCTCAACTGAGGGACATTTCTTCCACATAATTGAGAACCCTGGCTGCCCAGGATTTTAAACCACATGACTGAAGTGTCCTGGGGTTCAGTGCTGTCCTCCTCAGACAGATGTACTCGGAGGTGCTGAGGAGGACCATGGTCATGGTGCTGGGGGAATGGCTAGCCAGTGATTTCTACTTCCCCCAGTACCAGGGTGCAGAGTGCCCCGTTCTTGAATGAGTGAACTGACCTTCAAAACTCTCCATTGTGGTGCTCGGTCCTGTCTTTCCCCCCTTCTATTCTGACATGCCCCATCCATTTCCTTTGCACCTCCACCTCTTCTGCCACCCAAAGATCATGTGCTCTCTCAAATACTCTTTCAGGCCACTCTTGCTGGCTAGCTGCCCATTGTCCCTAAAATTCCCTCCCCAGTAGACCTCTGTGGTGTCACTCCCTCCGTCCTCTCTCTGGCCCTTCAAACCCAGCCTCAGAATCTGTGAAGACTTCTCCCCTTTGTCCACAGTCAGAGACCAATGCTGTGTAAACTGCATGTGCTTATAATCTTCCTATTACTCTTGCCTTAGCCTTTCCTTCATTATCCCCTCCACTTTTGAAACTTAGGGCCCAGGTAGATGTGGTAGCTATATATGCATTTTATGCATATATGTTGATTCATTTTGCATATAAAGCAGGGATGGAGATGGGGTCTACTCTGTCTTTACATGAAAAGCAGATTGTTCTCCTCTTCTACCTTGTCTTACTGAGCTCTGCTCACATCTGTTGGAGCCAACCCGGGGCGGAGATAAACCACTACAGCTTAGTAGCAAAGGACAGAGAAGTAAAGTAGGGGAAGGGATGGGTTTTGCTTCCCTCCCCCATGTGTTCCTTTTTGGGTCGATCTACCCCCACTTTGCATGTGAACAGAGCAGATACACGCACAGTGGTCCCATCACATCTAGCCATCTGTTGGGAATGTTCTAGCTTTGGATGTCTTGCATCAAGCAGGGCGTTGGACTCCATTGCCTACAAGGCCACTTCAGCTTAATAGAATCATCAAGTCTGAAGGATTGTGATGGGATATTAGAAGGGGCCATAATAGTGTCATCTCCAGTTAAAAAGAATCTCATCCTGCATGTGCCGTGAAGGACCTCTGTCCGTGGCCTTGGAGAGCCACTGCCAGTCAGAGCTGATTGTCCTGGGCTCGATGGACTGATGGTCTGACTCCGTATGAGGCAGCTTCCTAGCTTTACTTTGGGGAAACGGTGCCCTCTACTTCCTTTGAGGCTTCATAAGCCAAAACCTGCATTAGAACCAGAGTGGAAAACCCCAGCCGTAGAGAACACAATATAATCATTTCGATGCTATTTACAGGGTTTAGTCTCCCAGAACTAAGCCCTGGAACCTGTCTCCAGTGCCATGGAGAAGCATGACAATTTGTGAAGTAATCATAAAGAGAATGCTTCTGAGTGTGTGCAGAGTGCCCTTCACATACCAAGTGACTGCAGGGCGGCACGCCTGTACATCTAGAGTTAGGGATCAAGTTCCCAGAATGCATCATCCAGGCAGGTTTAAACTCCTGCCCCTGCCATTTTTTAAACTAGCCAGCATCTTCGTACCCTAAGGCCTTAGTCAGGAATTAGTTTTAAGGGAGGGCCACTTTGAGAAGGAATGGGACCCCATTCCTATCCACTCCCAAATCTGACTACCAAAGAATCCTGGCCACAGTAAATACTCCCTCCCACCATGTACCTCTTCTGCTTCTGGGTTGGCAATCAGGTGGCCAGATTATTATGCCTTTTTGGCAGCTGGATTTGGCCTTGGGGCCTCTAGTTGCTGATTCCTGCCTTTAAGAGTCTTTGTGTTACATCAAAAATTAATCTGCACTACATGAGCTTGACAGGAGGAGGGGACTCTTAAAAGTATGGCAAAACGTCATGGTCTCCATGTTCCATTTATGCTCTGTTTCAGGGAGCTGGCGAGCACTGTTACTATCAGGGCGGTCTCCGTGGAGAGGCAGACTCTTTTGCAGCTCTGTCCAGCTGCCATGGCCTGCAGTGAGTAGCAAAGTTGGGAAGGGAACTAAAGCACATGACGGAACCAGGGATGCTAAGTTAGTACTGTCAGTCTGGGAAGTTGCACTCCATGGGTATTTGGATGCCATTGTTGGGGCTGAGCTGTGTACTGCCAAATTGGAGCTCAGCTTAGGATGTGGGAATGTTACTTTTCCAGCAATTTCTAAGGATATGTTTGTATAGGAGCCTCCCAGACTTTGACCTGACATAAAACCTGCTTTTGCAAACTCGTGCAAAGGAACCCAGTCCTTCAGGAGCTTGTGGTGGGTGCTTGGATGTCTGTCTGGCAGTTATGGCTGACTAATTAACCTGTCAATGTTTTTCTGCACCTGTCCCCAGTGGTGTTTTCTCAGATGGAAAGGCTACGTACCTTCTGGAACCTCACAATTCACCCAAGCGCCGAGAGGTAAGGGCTGGGCTGTAATTCCATCAGTGCCACGGAGACGCCTTGCTTGGGTTTCGTTCCCAGAGGTGAAGGGAAGGCCAAGGGAAATAGTGCATGGATTAGTTTGCCTTTTGTTTATCCTCCTCATCCGTAAACCCCTCGAGTCTTGGAACTTGTTTTAGTTCCAAGTAAGGGGTCCAAGTGTTTTAGTTCCATGGTGAGGGTCAGTATGATATCTCAGGCAGATAGGTGGATTTAGGGTACAGAAACCTAGGTTCAACCCTCCTCTGCCATGAAATTTACTGGGTGACTTTGGGCCAGTTATTCTCTTTCAGCTTAACCTACCTGACAGGATTGTTCTGAGGAAAAAATGGGATTGCCCAGTGTATGCTGCTGCCCTGAAGTCCTTGGAGGAAGAGTGAAAAATAAATATAATAAATGCATTTTATTTCTGCTTTCTTGGCTTGGCAGTGCTGTGAGAAGGATGCCAGTTTAATCCCCATAGGGATAGGGGCATATGGTAAATTTTCTCAGGGGAAAAATAAATTTTAAAAAAATCCCTTCCTGAAAAAAAGTTTTTATTCTTGTTTGTCTTTCTCAGCACACACACACACACACACACACACACACACACACAAAATTGATTTTAACATTTACATTCATGTGAGTTATTTCATAGCTTTCAGTTGAGCACATCTCTCCTTCAGAAGGCAACAACTGTATATGGTGGGCCTCTCTGATGAAGTCATGCCTACAAACGGAGGAAAACAGCTGTCTGAAAATCTCCAGAGCTTCAGTGGTCCAATACAAATCAACACACATCTGAAATCTGTTCCTATAGAATTATTTCTATAGATGTTTTATATGTGATTAGGGGATGGTGCCTAGGCATCCTCTGAACCATCTTCTTTTTCCCCACAGGGCCTAGCACATTTCCAAACAGCCTTTTGCATGAACAATGTTCAAGAGTTTCCCAGGGTGCCTTCTTTCACCCTTGTTGCTATGGTAGCAAATGGAAGGAGATCCAAATAGCATTTTTCTTTTCCCTCCTTAGAGAGCCCACAGCCTCCACACGTTCACCCCTTATCCACTGCAACACGTGTATTCAGCCCTCTCTACCTCTGTGTGCCATTTCGGGGACTTATGTGGGTAGGTGGGAAAGTTGGGGGAAAGGAGTGGTGTCTGACAAAATAGCATTAAGGCTGTATTTTAGCAAAGGCTTGGAGGAAAACACATAGTGATAGTTTTAAAAAATAAGCATTTGAGCTGGGACTTACTAACAGAGCTGAAGTCTAGAGCTGGTTTTCATTACCAAGGTGCTGAGCTTTATAATGTCAGTAGTAGTGACTGAGGAGGAGAAAGTGACTCAGTATAAACAGACTGTTCCCTCAGTACTGAATAACTACAGAAGCTCTCTGCTGGTAGAGTTGCCATGCCCCCTGGAATTCCAGGTTTCACCCAAATTTTAAGCATCTCACTCAGATTGCTTAGCCCACCCAGATTCGCCCAGATTTCAGATTTCTTTCTTTTTTTTTAAAAAAAAAGCTAAGCTCTAGCCCTTGTAGAAGCGGAGTTATGGAGCAAAACGTTCCATCACTATTCTGCTCAAAAATTATTTTCAAGCCAATTAACATAATATGCAAATTAGGCACCCGGATTTGGAAAGCCAGAATATAGCAACTCTATGTGCAGGCGCATATCACATAAGCATTTCTAGAATTTGTCTACACAAGGCATTTGTGGTTTTTAAATACTGAGGAACAATCTGCTTGTGTTCAGAATCACTGTTTCAATTTCCCACATTAGAAAGCTCAGCACCCTGGTATTAAAAACCAGTTGCACATCTCAGCTCTGCTGGTAAGCCCTGCCTGAAAAAAATAAAATAAAATAAAATAAATAAAAATTTCAACTAAAGGGATAAAGTTTTGACACATCTGGGATTGGAGTTGATTGGAAAAGGACTAGTCATGAGGTATAGTCATCCCTTGTCAACCGTGAGGGTTCCATTCCGGCAAAACTTTGTCCTTGGCAAATTTGCAGTTGGCGAGCAATTGAAATCAATGGGAAACATGGGGTTAGGGGAACCGCAGTTGTGAAAAGACTGAAAAATTAAAGAAAAAATACCAAAAGATTTGCCAAAAATCACCCGGAATTTCTTAAAATCACCAAGGCCCTTTCCAGATCACACCCTAGAACAGCAGTAAAATGCTTTGGCTTGGCAGGATCGAATTAAAAATGATTGCCAGAATCTCAAACTCCTACAACGGGAAAATACAGCTATTTTTCTGCAATGGACTTGCAACCTTGCAGCACTAAATTTCAAAGATAAAATCCAAAGTAAGGCATCGGAAATGTGAACAGCGCCTTGCTGTCAGCGCAGGGACTGCGGTGTCACAATACAAGAAGTATGGAAGCACACTTAGCAGATCCGTGGTGACACTGTGGTAAGGGTTAATCTGGAAAGCGCCCAAGAATAAGCAAGAGGAGTGAGCAAATTGAACCTCTGGAGAATTTTGAACTCCACAAAATAGCTCAAAGGCACTTTTGAACCGCCCCCCAAACCACTCAAAGTCACTTTAAATCATGAAGAGTTGGCAGGTCAGAAAGTGGAATGAGTGGATCGAACCTCTGAACCCCCTCCTTAGAGGTTGCAGAAAACCTCCCCAAATCACTAAAAAATCTTGCCAAACCACGAATACTCAGGTCGCAGTTGGCAAGACCAGTCAAAATTTCCCAGTTCAGGATACTCAAAACCACGATTGGGAAAACCACGGTTGGCAAGGGATGACTGTACAACTTTGAGCAAGCTTGAGCCCAAGCTATCTCGTTACATAGATTGACAAGGGCGCTTTCCAGATTAGCCGCTCAGCAGTGGCAAAATGCTTCCATTCAGGCAAATCACATTCAAAACGTAAAGAGCAAATCACCCAGTAGGGGGAGCAGTCTCTCAAAAACTAACAACCCAATAAAACAGCAACTTTTTTACACCCGATATACTACGTTATAGCACTATATTTCAGCGATTAAATTCGAAACAAGGCATTGGAAATGTGAATGGCACCCTGCTGTCCGCATAGGGACTACGGTGTCACAAGACAGGGAGTGTGGAAGCACACTTCAGAGATATGCCGTGACCCCGTTGCAGGGTGTAATCTGGAAAGTGCCTAGCAGCTCTTGAGCTGAGAAGGTCAGTTGCTCATATCTCATTCCATATGGCTTCCCTTTTCTGTAACCCCTTAGGCTCTCTTCTGTTCAGACAGATGGGGTGGGGAGGGATCCAGAAGGACTCTCTTGCTCTACAGTTACAGTCTCTTTTTCTTTCCCCATTCCTCATTTCTTTCCAGGCTGCATATGCCAGGAGTCTTTAGTTTTATAAACTGAGAGGTATCAGGCCTCCAGTCTGCCTGAATGTCATACCCTCTCTGACCTAGAATCCCCTCTTCCATTCCCATTGTGCTGTGAGTTGGTTGCATTTTACTACTAAACATGGAAAACGATAATGTTAACACCACCATGACCATTGTAAGATAATCTAGTCTAGACCAAGGGAGTCTACAGTTCTGCCTATTCACATTTGCTTGAGTCAGTTTCAGTTTTGTCAGTTGGGCCAGTGGTTTTCAAATTTCCTACCATCAGGGAACCTTTTATACACCTGCCTGCCTTCCAAGGAACTCCCTGCATGTAGTGTAGGATTCTGGGAAATGTCCTGGGGTGCACAATCAGTTAATATGAGATGGTAGGAATGTGTGTATGCAGCGAGCATGATTGCAGTGGCAGACTCTGCTCTCCCACCTACACACATTCACTTGAAGGTCTGAAGAGAAACTATACATGTAGAAGCCTCTTTGTGTAACCAGGAACCTGCTTTTGGGAGGATTCCCAATTGCATGAAAAAGTCTCTGTGTATGTACACTGGTATACATGCCATGGAGGCTTTCTTCAGACAAGTGCATGTTGGTCAGAAGTCAAACCCTGTTACCACAATTTTGCTCCCCTCACGCCCACAATACATGTTCATTATGTCCCGACTAGAGAGCTGAAAAGTCTCTGTAAAAGTAGCCTTCAGAGTGATTTGAGTTGTGCATTCCTGGTTTAGGGGATTCATCGTCTGTGCTTCTGGTTTCTGTTCCTTCAGTGAGAACAAGATGGAGGGGTGGGGGGCATATTTAAGGTGCTATGGAACAGAAGTAACTGTCTGAATGTAGCTGAAGATTAGGAATACCATATTCCTCTTTAAAAGGATAGATGCCTGGACAGTTATAAATACCCTCTTCTTTTGCTCTCTGCTGCAGGGACCACTCCCTCACCTGATCTACCGGACACCCATATCTCACACTGCCCAGGACTGCACACAACCAGGTAAACTTCCCTCCTGCCTCTAGAGACTAATTTTTAAGAAGTTATATTTGAGCTATCAAATTCTGCATGTTGATAATCTCCAGATTTCTGTTTCCTAACACCCAATATCCCCTGGAGGAAGAAGTACACTAACATAATAATATGGGATATGTTCATAGCTGGAACCCCCTGCCTTTGAGGACAAATGTACACTACAGACTTAAAACTGGCTTAATAGCCATTTCTTTTAGGAAATGTAGTTCCATGAGTGGGTGAGGGAGTCTGTGGGTCTCTGATACGGAATTCTCAGCACCTCACCAAACAATAATTCCCAAGATTCTTTGGGGGAAGCCATGATAGTTACAGTAGTATAAAATGGATGTAAGCTTGTAGTGCACATATTTATAATTTCCTGAGACCTCATGCCTGAGTCCATTGTGCTTCTGGCTCAGGACAGGATTGATTTCCACCAGGCAGGCTTGAGGCCCAACACCCTGTTTCCTATGAATTAAGCACCTGTTTCCCTTTTTCTCCAGTCCTGCCCTCTTTTCCCTCCCCCCATATCTGATGTGTGCCCCCTTCTTGCCCCCCACCCAGGGTGCTTATTTGCTGCACTGAACTACAACATTCCTTCTGGGCTGCCTAAACTGCGGCGTCGAAGGCAGGTAGGTTGATTGCTCAGACAGCCAACGCCTTGCGACCCCAGCGGGCCGTGTGTCCCTGCCTCTCGCAAGGTGCAGGGAATCCAAGAGTTTCCCCTCACAAGCAGTTTGTGGAGCAATAGAATCTCTTCATTGGTTTTTCCTCAGTTGCACGTGATTTGTGTGTGTGCCTTCTTCACTCATCCCACCCAGGATGGGCTTGTGTTGCAGGAGTGTCATGTTTCCCCCAGTGCTCAAACTGCAGCATAGGATACCTGGAAAAATGCTGCGTGGAATGTTGTGGTGTGAGTGTCACAAACCCTTCTTGGGTTTTGTCTGGGATGTGATTAATGATGAGTGACACAGTCCCTGCTCAACAAGCCCACACACCATTTTGTAAACTCTGGAGATTTCACACTCCTATGCTGTACAATTCCAGCACAGGAGCATTAACTATAACTAGCTGATCTGGTGCAGAGCATCTGCATCCCTAGTTCTCCTCCCCCATCTTTCTTTCTTTCTTTCTTTCTTTCTTTCTTTCTTTCTTTCTTTCTTTCTTTCTTTCTTTCTTTCTTTCTTTCCCCCCTCCTTCAGCCCCCTTTCTCCCCCACCAGCCCCATTTCGTTCTCCCCCCACCCCAGCCCATTCTCCCTCGGTGGCCAGGCTGCTTTTCCTTGGCGGCTGCCTGCTGGCTTGGTGGCAACCGCTTCCCCTGCACGGCCGGCCTGGCAGCGGCCACTTCCCCTGTGCGGCCAGCAGGCCTGGCACACCACTTCTCCTCCTTTCCCCATTGTTAATCAGCGTGGTGTAGTGGTTAGAGTGCTGGACTAGGACCGGGGAGACCCAAGTTCAAATCCCCATTCAGCCATGATACTAGCTGGGTGACTCTGGGCCAGTCACTTCTCTCTCAGCCTAGCCTATTTCACAGGGTTGTTGTGAGGAGAAACCTAAGTATGTAGTACACACCTCTGGGCTCCTTGGAGGAAGAGCAGGATATAAAATGTAATAATAATAATAATAATAATAATAATAATCGGCAGCTTGCTCGAGAACTCTCGCAAGAGCTGCCACACATGGGATTAGCGATGGGTACGTTTAAGAGAATTAAATATATAGATAGATGTTAAGTGGCCAACCCTGGCAAGGTTACTGTCCTTTCTCTTCCTGCCTCAATCATAGCCTACCATTTTGTGAATTATTTATTAGAGAGTGATCATTATAATTCCCCCAATACTAAATCTGGTTGGTTGAGTGCTTGCTGAAGCAAAGAGATGTCACCCCCCAATAAGGTAGTGGTTTAAATATATTTGAGGGACTTCCTAGGTGTGCAGAAGGATAGACATTTGTAGACTACAGAATACCATTAAAATTTAAAATCCTAAAATGATTTTCTGAGCTCCCAGGACCTAAACAGAATATTTTGAGACTGGAGATAAGAAAAGGGTAGGTTAACACTTCTCATTGTCTGGAGAGTGAACCTCTGGGTTTACACAGAGCCAGCATAGCGTAGTGGTTAGAGTGTTGGACTAGGACTAGGGAAGACCCAAGTTTGAATCCCCAGTCAACCATGAAACTCACTGGGTGACTCTGGGCCAGTCATGCATCTCTCCGCCTAACCTACCTCACAGGGTTGTTGTGAGGATAAAAATAACCATGTACTCCTCTGAGCTCCTTGGAGGAAGAGTGGGATATAAATGTAATAAATAAATAAAATAAAATACTGAATACAGGAACTTGCAGGCAGGTTCTATGGGAAACATGCTGCTTCCCAATCAGAGCTACGTTAAAATCCTGGATTTCTGTTCCCTGTGGGCAGCTGCCCAGAGGAAAAAGACAAAAAGGAGTAATGGCACGGAACCAGAAGTGGGGCAGACTGTATGAGTCAGTCAGTTAGATCTATGGCTGAGAGTAGTTGAGCAATGGAATGTCAAAGGTATCAGTTTATAAGAAATGAACTTGGAGGGGGACAGTAGCCTCTTCAGACACTGTGGGTGCTAGGAGCCCAACATTCTTAATAAGGGGGAGGATGATCTTTCTCTGGGTATGACATTTGTCACTGCAGTCAATTGCTGTATATGTGGAGGGGCATTGATGCAGAGGGCAGGGCATTGTAACCATGTTCAGCATACGGTTATATTACACCTGCTTGAACTCTACCAGCTAGTTGTTTCTTGGAGGTGAGCATTAGGGTTGTGGGGTGTGCTCCATGGGATTATAAAGTTCTCCTCCGCATGCTGTGTAGCCCCCCTACCTACCTACACACACACACACACACACACACACACACACACACACAGAGCAAGCAAGCACTCAGGTTAACATTTAGGTAGACAGTCCAATTCTGAGCTATTTTGCACTATACAGAAGAGCAGGGAGAAATGTTAGCTGGAGAGTGAGAAAGGGAAAAAAAAGGTGTCCTCTGTGAGCTCCAAAGAGAGTTGTAAGGCTCTTCTACCAGTCTGACTGTGGGCAGCCCTGAATAAGGAGCACTCCTTTTAGAACTGGAGATACTGTACACTGTGGGCTCTCACATGTTCAGCTTTTCTTGAAACAATTCTTTTGAGGCTGTTGCACCAACACCTTCTCTGCACTAGAGTGCTACTCCAGTCAAAGCTTCTTTTAAAAGGGCAAAGAGCAGCATGGCAGATCTGCAGCAATTTTCCCTTCTCTGTCTTAGCTTAATATAGAATATGGCATTGTTGTCATAGAAAAAGGGTTTGCAGAAGTATTCACACAACAGATGCTACATTAAGCTTGTCATAGGCCTGACTCTTTTAACTACAGGAGCCAGGGAGAAGGCTGTTTTATAACTGCTTCCTTCATACATAGAAGGAAATCTTATGCGGATTTTTTAAAAAAAGGTTTATTCAGCAGCAACTCCATTTTCTCCTTCTCCTTCCCTCCCTTTTCCTTTCTGACTCCTCCCTCACACTCTCTACAGGATTTCCCTTGGGGAAAATGTCCAAATTGCAAAAGTTAACTGGATAGGATACAACAAAGGCCTGAAGATTTGGGTAGTCTTGCCAAAGTTGCTCTTTCCTTTGGATAATGTATTCTGATTGAGTTTCCAAAGTGCAGAACTGTGGGAGGATGGAGGGAAGCAAAATATACACAGGCCTGTATATAAAATTTGTGACTGTTGTGGGTGACAGGAGGCAGTTCTAAGAACCCCATGTGGTACCTGCATAATTTTGCCCTCTTCTCCCCATCCCAGGTTCATCGAGGTCACCGAACTGTCTATAGTGAGACGAAATTCATCGAACTCATTGTGGTTAATGATCATCAGCTGGTGAGTGCTGGTGATCTAGACTTAGGAAGAGAGGTGGAGGTGGGTGTGTGAAACCATTTTAAATGGCCTACAGGGAGGCGAGCAAAAGAGTAGGTAAATTTTACTGTCACCATAGGTCAACCTATCAACTCTGTTTCTTAGAGCAGGAGGCTGATCTCTGTTCCAGTCCCAAACTGACCTGACATTTTGTATTGTTAATGATCAGCTTGCCCTCTCTTGAGGTTTCCTATAAAATGTTACTGACAATTCAGGCAAACTGTCTTATCAGTTGAGTTTGATGGATTAGTACTGTTTCATACATTACCTCAGTGACTTGCAAGCTAATTAAAATTAATCTTGCAAAACATATGTGGTTATGTCAAACCAGAACTCCATTTAAGATCTTAGCTTGTTTGTAAGATCATTAACATAAGCTGCGCAAAACAGATCTCAGCTTCTTGGCAAGCTGACTAAAACGATTCTTGTCAACTCCGGGTAGCTAGGTCAAATCCATACAAGACCTTAATTAAGGCTGAAGATAGATGTAGCTTTCTAACAGGGGTTGCAGTTAGTTCTTCACCGACAATGTGAACCTGGCTTTACCAGTTGCATAAACAAGCATTTGCAAAGGTAAAGTTGTGCCGTAGAGTCGGTGATGTTGACTCCTGGTGACCACAGAGCCCTGTGGTTGTCTTTGGTAGAATACGGGAGGGTTTTATCATTGCCATCTCCCACGTAGTATGAGATGATGCCTTTCAGCATCTTCCTATGTCGCTGCTGCCCGATATAGGTGTTTCCCATAGTCTGGGAAACATACCAGCTGGATTCGAACCAGCAACCTCTGGCTTGCTAGTCGAGTCATTTCCCCACTGCATCCTCCAGTGCCAAACCTCACCTCCTGTGATGGTTTAGGAGGCAGGCGGAGCCTCCGCTGCTACACAGTGACATTTTTAAAGATTGAAAAAAGAGGGAGGGGGAGAATCAAGTTTCCCCCCAAGATTTGCTGCTGTAGGCGGCAGCCTATACTGCCTATTTGGTAATCTGCCATTGGGTGCGTTGCTGCAGCGTTCCTCCTTGTAGCCCCATTCAGTGTCACCACGCAAATGACCAACGTGTGTGTGTGTGCTGTGTGGGGCTGAATGGGGCTACAAGGAAGAATGCTGCAGCCGCACACCTACACTTTTTAGCAGAGCGCTGGTGGGGGAAAGGAGGTGGGGCAGGGATGGGCAGGTAAGAGGCACCCTCCTTGCCTCTTAAAGGACCCTCCCCACCCTCCCAGGAGTGCATAGAACTGGTTCTGTGCATATCCCTAATATGTGTTTGTATACGTATCCTTCACTTTAACATGACAACATAATTTACAAGCATTTTAATTATTATTGCAGAAGTGATTTGGGACTGGTAAGAAAAAATATGTTTGGTCACAAATGCTAGCCAGTAAGTGCCCAAAGCCACCTTTCCCCTGGTTTGTTTGTTTTTCATATTTATAGACCACCTGATAGATACATCTCTAGGCAGTGTACAAAAATAAAGTTACAATATAAAAATAAAACAAAACACTTTCACAGACTAAAACAATTAAAAGCGGTTCTCAGAGTAAAACAATTAAAACAATTTCACAGAATAAAACAGTTTAAAATTAATTTTAATTAAAAGCCTGAGAAAACAGGTGTGTCTTAAGGGTCTTTTAAAAAGCAATCAGAGAAGCTCTTATTTTGATAGGGGGTGCATTCCAAAGCCCTGGGGCCACCACAGATAAGGCCTGGCCCTGCCTGAGTCGGGACCAGATGAGCCAGTGGCAACCATAGCTGGACCTTCCCTGATGATCTTAATAGGCAGCAGGGTTCATGACAAAGAAGGTGATCTCTTAAGTACTCAGGACCTAAGCTACTTTAAAGTGAACTACCCCAAAACCTGCAGAAGCATTTTCAGATTTTGCCTCCGGATAAAAAATGTTCATGTGTTTTGGGGACAGCAGTTGCACTATAAAATCATCTCTGCAACTGTTGAAATGTACATCTACTCTTACCTTCACTCACAGAGCAAAATACAACAACAAAAGGGCCTGTATGGTGTAGTGGTTAGAGTGCTGGACTAGGACTGGGGATACCTGAGTTCAAATCCCCATTCAGCCATGAAACTAGCTGGGTGACTCTGGGCCAGTCACTTCTCTCTCAGCCTAACCTACTTCACAGGGTTGCTGAAACTTAAGCATGTAGTACGCCGCTCTGGGCTCCTTGGAGGAAAAGTGGGATAAAAATGTAGAAATAAATAAATAAACCTTTTCTTGAACCTGAACTGCTATTTATCTCAGCTCTATGATCTTGCAAGCAGACATCCTGCAAGCTAACCATGAGATGTCTGGATTATAATTTACAAGCAATATACCAATATCATATTTAACTCACAATGTGTTAGCATGCACATAGAAATACTATCTGAAGAAACATGATCTGAAAAATATATATAACATTCCTTTTATCTGGGATCAGTTAGCAGTAGCAGACGGGCAAAGATTTCAAGGATAGAGGAGAGAAAAGCTAAAATTTATCTGTGTTGGGGTTGTGTTTTTTTTGAGCTGGAAGATAACATAACGAAGTCCACATTAGCTTGAGCTGAGGCCTCTAGGTTTGCTTCTACACTAGCAGTTTAATATGGAATTGTCATTCTTTGTTCACTCACTTTTTCAGAGAATCCAGACAACATAACTGCCAACGTGTCCCCTGCCCTTGTATTGTCCTCCCATTCCCCCCACCGCCCGTCCTGATTTGTAATCCCCACCCCTGCCATTTAAGAAACAAGTGTCATGCCAGCCCGCTCAGTGTAGGCTGACAAAGCACATATCAGGCGGTATAAAAATATGACAAATAAATACACAAATAAGGGCTACTGTGTCTCTAATTAACAGATTCCTCCTCCTGACTGTTACTGCTTCCTGTTCAGAGCAGCAGGAAGGTTACCAATGAATAACTTCTTAATTGTTCCTTAATTAGTCATTCCTGTTCCCCATGGTGGAATGCTTCAGTTACTGATTTCCCCTTATTACTTCCCCCCTCCCCGCAATTATTATATTGCAAAACTGTGTCAGTTACTGATTTCCCCAAATTACTTTCCCCCCTAATTTTTTTATTGCAAAATGGCACTATTTTGCAATGCTTTATTGTTTAATTGTTTTTTAGGTTCTGTTGTTGCTGTTTTAGTACCTTGGTGATTGTTGTGCTTTTGTCTTTAGTTGTGAACCACTGAGGAGTGTTTTCGATGAACTGAGATGAAAAATATTTTTAAATAAATAATCCCTCAGCCGCTCTGAACAGGGAGTGATAAAGCGGGCAGTTGCTGCAAGGAGGAAACTGCTAATTAACATTGGAGGAAACTGTTGTTGATTTATTTATTTATTTGATTTCTATACCGCCCTTCCAAAAATGGCTCAAGGCGGTTTACAAAGGGCTCACAATCTTAAAGCAACAGTCACTGGAGGTATTGCGCTGGGGGTGGATAGGGCCAGTTACTCTCCCCCTGCTAAATAAAGAGGATCACCATGGTAAAAGGTGCCTCTTTGCCAAGTTAGCAGGGGTAACTTACTTAAGAATGGGACTTACTTGTGAGTAAACATTTTAGAAGGATATTGGTCATGAGGGTAGGTATTGTCAGATAACAGAGTGTCCTATTAAGAGTCAAGTGGAATCACTGTTTTAATTCCGCTTCCAGTTGATTGCAGAAAAGCAATGCCCCAGCAGAACTAGGGGGTTCTAATGAGGAACGAACCTTGGACTTTGCTTCTTTTTCACCTTGGAGAATGTTCCCCTCCCTCCCCAGGACCAGTAGCGGTGCTGCCAAAAGCAAGAGAGTAGCAGATGGGGTGAAGGAAGGGGACCCCCGATTGGCTGCTCTGGGTTCGGGTTCTTCTGGAAAAGGCTAATGTCCCTCCTCTAACATCCTTCTCGGTGTCTGTTCTGTTCTAGTTTGAGCAGCTGCGGCGCTCCGTTGTCCTTACAAGTAACTTTGCAAAGTCAGTGGTGAACCTTGCTGATGTGGTGAGTATGGAACATCTTGCAAGTCATTCCAGAAATGCAGTTCAATGAGAGCTGACCCATTCCCAAAGGAGGAGAATTTGTTGAGGCAAATAATTCTTTGCCCCATGGGAAGAGCTTGTTTGGGGCCCAGCATTCTATGAGACCTCCCCAAGTACTGAATATGATTGGATTAACTCCGCAACCCAAATATCATGCGGTCTCTATAGGTCCCCAGCATTTGATACCAAATATTTGCTTCAGGCTAGAGTTCTGTTTGTACAGCTCATATAGGAGGCTCTGGGGAATGGGGAGGATGCCACAGGTATTGTGGTGGTGGTGCCCTCCTTGAATTTGCACCCCCGGTTTTCTATTCTTGGTGCCAGATCTATAAGGAGCAGTTGAACACACGCATTGTGTTGGTCGCCATGGAGACATGGGCATCGGGAGACAAGATCCAGGTAGATGAAGATTCCCTGGAGTCGCTGAGTGAGTTCATGAAGTACCGCCAGGATGCTCTTCCTGAGCATAGCGATGCTGTACATCTCTTCTCGTGAGTTTTGAATGGGAACCTGCTAGTGAATCTCCTAGTAATGGGGCAAATCAACCTCCCACAACTATCTCCACGGTTGTGGCCACTTTCATCTACAAGTATTGTAGATTATCCTTCTGTCCAGATATTTCCAATTTAGGATAAGATAGAACTGTTCTTTGTAGGTGAAGTGGAATAACTAACCCATCGAACGAGAACATCTTGCAAGAGCTTACAACCTCTGTAATTTAATTAGGATAAGCTTTGAAAGAGATGACCTGCTAAATCAATTGAGAATATAACCAGAACTGCTTTTTTTTAGCAGCTTTTATTGGCAAGATGGCAGCTAGTAGTAGGTAAAGATTAAAACCTACAGATAGACCATAACGAAACGAAACAAAAATTAACAAGTTTGTATTTCAGTCTTTTCCATCTAAAATAGATCGAAACATCTCTCCTTTTAAATTACATTTACATATAAAGCATATATATGAAGTCTTGGGGAAGACTTGGGATTTGGGGTGCTAAACATGACAGGGTAGGGATTTCTAGTTCAAGGTGGTGATAAAAGTGCTCACACACTGAGGCTGTTCCCACAATCAGCCGAAATCGGGCTAGGGGAGCCTAGCCCGGTTTCGGATGATCGTGGGAGCCACTGGGCTCACAGCCGAGCCTGGTTGCCTCCCGGCAGTTAAACCACCTAAGTACCGCTCCCCTTAAACAGGGTTTGTGGAGTGAGCGCTCCGCAAACCCGGTTTTTCTGATCGTGAGTAGCTGCAGCGCGGCTCTGTGCCGCGGCTACTCACGAGTAGACTCCCGGAGGGGAGGTGAAAAGTCTCCTCCTGGCTCCGGGGGTCTTTCCAGCATGCCCTGCGCGTTTGCGCAGGGCATACTGGAGCTTCCGGGGGCTGCACGGCCCCCGAACTTCTCCCCAGCCCCCGCCGGCTCCGTCACATAGCCAGCAATCATGTGGGCGGCAGATTCGGCCACCCAGGGCTCCCTCCCTGCTTGTGTGCAGTGGGCTTAGCCCATCCTCCCTGCTTCCCTTCCCAAACCGGGTCTCACTGATCGTGAGACCCGGCTCACTGACTACTATGAAAATTGTCTGTGCCTCCTTTCTCCTGCAGTGAGATAATTGTGCCACATTTGTTTTATGGGGAGGGGAGACTGCAAAAAAGTGACGGAAGGTCTCTTCCTCACCCTAACCCTGTGTGAGTGCTGCTGCCATTCTCCTGGCAGCCTCTCTTGCTGTCAGGGGCTCCTGAAGAGAGAAACACTAGTAAGTGGTTGAGAGGGGAATGGAATTCAGGAGTCTTGGTTGGTCAAGCCTACCTTTTTGCTTAGTGTATTCTCTTCCTTTCCTTACTCCTTCCAGTGGTCACACTTTCAGAAGCAGCCGCAGTGGTACAGCTTACGTTGGGGGGATCTGCTCTGTTGCCCGAGGCGGAGGTGTGAATGAGGTGAGTGGAGCATGAAAGTGAGCCTCCTTGCTGGGACTTTGAAGGTGGGGAATTGCAAACTGAACATATATGCTATAAGAGCTGTAGCAACAGCTCCTGCTAACTTCCAACTATTCTGCTTGGCATCATGGCACCTACCTAATGCCACTTCTCTCATCCCCTTAAATCCCTCCTCCAGTGGCGTAACAAGGCCTGGATGGGACTGTGTGCAAAACCTCCCCGCCCCCGATTTTTGGAGCCCCCTTTTGGCAGGGTGTTGTTGTTTCTCCAACCCCCTCCTGCTCCAGGGACAGCAGGCAGTAGGCATCTGCTTGAGATATTCGGGCAGAAGCACTGACTGATGCAGAAGGCAACGTCAGAAGTAAAACTGGAACTAGTTAAAAGAACATGGATTGTCTGGGTGTCTACCACACTTAGTGGTGGCGTATCTGCATACAAGCAGAAGGTCCCAGGTTCAATCCCTGGCCTGGCAGCATCTCCAAGTAAGACTGGGAAAGACTCCTGACTGAAACCTTGGAGAGATGCTGTCAGTCAGTGTAGAAAATGCAAGGCTAGATGGACAAAGGCTAGTTTTGCAGAGAGTCAGACTCCATATGTTTACCTGATCTAGCATCCCCTTTCCAACAACAGGCAGCCAGATGCTTCCAGACGCTTGTATGGCATGAAGGCAAGAGGCTTCTCCCCACTGTTGTTCTTCAGTAACATATCCAGAGCCTCCATGTTCAGGGGTAATCAAGGCAGTCAGGCAGAAGTCCACCTTCTCCCACAATTTCCAAATGCTGTTTGTCAACTTATGCAGATCCACAAAGTCTAAAGATGTCCTAAATATGCACATATATGGGTATTTATATTCTGCCCTTCCTTTAAGGAGCTAAGGGCAGGGTATATGATTCTCCCCCCACCATTTTATTCTGACAACAATTCTGTGAGGCAGGTTAGGATGAGAGAAAGTATCTAGCCTAAGGCTACCCAGTAAGCTTTATGGCCGCGTCAGAGAAGGACCTGAACCCAGGCATTCTCAATCCTAGCCCGACACTCTAACCACAACACTATACTACCTCTCAAGTGTTCAGATGCACCCTGCATCAGCATCTGACCTCAGATGCAGGGAGTGGTTAGCCATGCTCCCGGGTCTGATGTCAGACGTGTGGCGGGGAACACGGTTTATCTCCCAAACGGGCCTGCGTCTGACATCAGACGCGAGGGGCATATCTAGGGCACGAGACATGGTGGCCCTGGTTCTTTGAACCTGTTCTCTCAATGGTGGCTTTGCCCCTGGTTGCATGGGGGCACTTACTGTAGAAAAGAAAGGAAATTCAGATCCCCATTTTAGCTGTAGCATTTCCAGAGGTCCATGATCTCTGAGTCTAATCTTGTTCATTTCAATGTCTTGTTAATTGAGGCTAGAATCCTATACTCACTTACCTTGGAGTAAATCCCATCGAGTATAATGGGCTTACTTCCAAGTAGACATGGGTAAGATGTTCATGCTCCTATTGGAAAGGAAAAACCTGCAGCATCAAAGCTGGGTTGCTCACCATTTTTTTCTTTTCTTAAAGAGATTTCAGCTTCCTCCCCACAACCCTTGCCCCCACAAAAAACCCCCGACCCAACCAAGGATGTAATTAATTGCATCCTCATAGATCCTTCCTCAATGGGTGTGTCTCCCTTCATCACACCCCAAGCAGAAGCAGCTTGGTTTTCTCTCTCTTCCTTGCTCAGCTCCCACCCCACTGCAATAACCATCACAGTCTCCAACCCCAAGCAGAGGCAGCCCACGATGGGCTTTTCCTCCTCCTTGCTCGTCCCTCCCACTCCAGAGCAGCAACTTCACACCCACTGGGGCCAGTCAGGGTTAATCAGCAAGGGGAAACTCTGGCCGGGGACAGCAAAGGAAACAAATAAATTATGAAACACCCTACAGATGAGCAGGGGCGTAACTACAATTGGGCAAGGGGAAACATTTGTCTCGGGGCCCTCTGCCTTGAGGGGCTCCCCAGAGGCGTCACATGATCATCGTCCCGGCTCCCCATCTATCTACAGTAGCTCATGATATCTTAGCATCTATCTAGATAAGCTGCACAAATACTCTTACTTCTAGTGTTTCTAGTGTATTCTAGGCATTAAAAGTAGCACAAATATATAGTATTAAATGTATATCACTATATATTGTGAAGTGTGCGTGTGTGTATTCAGTGAAATGTATTTCCAGGCAGCATACTTATTTTGAAATATCAGACTTAAATCCTTGTATTAATTGGTTCTGCTGTTATTTACACCTTGTAACTAGTTGGGATAGTTAGCAGAGACATCAGGCCAGGAGAAGGAGAGGAAAGCAGTGGGGAGGGGGCATTTAAAAATCTCATCTGTGGGCCCACTCCAACCTTGCTACGCCCCTGCAGAGGAATCAGGGCTTGAGGTAGGGGATGGAAGGAAAGAACAGGCAGGACAGAGCATTGCATGTCGGAGGAGTGTTGGGAGCAGAGCAGAAGCAGAGCTCCGCTTCTGACTTGCACAGGGGCTGGGATTGCTGTGTCCAAGCGCACTGCGCAGCCACCCCTCTCCTCCCCTGGAGATCTACCCAGCAGTGACCTGCTCGCTCCACACTCACTGGTAGGGTACATTCCCCCATCCTCTAGTGCTGCGACTCTCTGCGCCCTGCGTCCTCCACTCACTTCCCAGCCAGCCCGCCCTCCAAGTCCTACCAACATTCCCCAGGTCTTCGCCTCCTCCCCCAGTCAAAAGCCAGCACGAAAAATCCGCCTCCCTGATTGGCGGAGACGTAGGGAATGTCAGTGGGACTCGGAGGGCTGATTGGGAAAGCAGAGGAAGCAAGCGTGAGCACACACACAGTGTGGGAAAATCCTGGTTTTGGAGCTGCCCCCTTCGTGCTAGCTAGGGGAGGGGGGGTCTGTGTTCACCCCTCTTTCTGGTGGCCCCTCTGAGTGAGGGAGATAATGAAGAAAATAGGGAGAGTTGGAGCTGAGGGGCCTGGGTTTTTTGAGCCCACCTGCTCAAATATAGCTACACCCCTGTTCAGCTCCAGAGGTGGGGAGGGGGCAAACAAGATTAATAGATGTGCACTGCAGGCCTTGGCTCAATCACAGATCCACCGATGCCCTCCTTGAAACCCCATTTCTGTGCCATGTTTTGCTTTTCAGTCTTCACCCCCTCTGAAATAAAGGCTGTGTTTTTATAACTGCCTTTCTTCATATTCAGCCCTTCTTACCTTTTCTTCTCCATTTTTTTGTCTTCCCTTCCCAACCCCAGTCTAAATCTAGACTCTATATTTCTCAGCACAGAGACCTGTTCTGTTTGCTTAAGTTAGTCTCTAAAGCACAATGTATACTAATGGCACTGTATTAAAATAATCATTACAGTCAAGAAGGCCACTAGGCACAGGGGGCTACTTAGAGGGTTGTGGGGGCATAGTAGGGCAGGAAGAGGTTGGTCACCTGAAGCCTGTGAGTTTGAAACCGAGAACAATATGGACAATTATAAGCCTGTTCAAAGCACTGCCCCACAAGAGGAGTCCCCACATGAGTTTAGCTTGCTAGATATGGCTCTACACACTCATACACTCACTAACATGATGTCCTCTTTCCTCCTTCCCAAAGTATGGCAATGTGGGAGCGATGGCAGTAACATTGGCACAGACTCTGGGGCAGAACATCGGCATGATGTGGAACAAGCACCGTGCCTCGGCAGGTGAGTAACTGCATGTTGAGCCACATGGAAGAGGGGGACAGCAGTAGCCTCTGAAATGGGGGTCACCAGCAGCTCAGAGGAGGAGGATGGAATTGCTGGATATGCACATGAATGTCCACTCTCTCATTTGGAGAGTGGAGGTCAGCTGGTCTTGGGGAGGTTTGCTGGTCTTGTGGTAAGGTAAAGTGTGCCATCAAGTCGATTTTGACTCCTGGTGCCCACAGATCCCTGTGGTTTTCCTTGGTAGAATACAGGAGGGGTTTACCATTGCCTCCTCCCACGCAGTATGAGATGATGCCTTTCAGCATCTTCCTATATCCCTGCTGCCCAATATAGTACCAGCGGGGATTCGAACTGGCAGCCGCGGTAGCAACTGTGAATTGTCCCCTTTGCTAAGCAGGGTCTACCCTGGTTTGCATTTGAATGGGGGACTACATATGTGAGCACTGTAAGATATTCCCCTTAGGGGATGGGGCTGCTCTGGGAAGAGCACCTGCCTGCTTGCATGCAGAAAGTTCAAAGTTCCCTCTCTGGCATCTCCAAGATAGGGCTGAGAGAGACTCCTGCCTGCAACCTTGGAGAAGCCAATACTAAGCTAGATGGACCAGTGGTCTGACTTGGTATAAGGCAGCTTCCTATGTTGCTATTTCTGAACTGGGTGGTTTTTCATTACCTGGAAGTTTTTCACATGGGGCTTTTAAAGCCCTTTAACTTGCATCTCCGGAATGGAGGGGGTGCATTCACATATCGGCCAGATTTACCCCAAAGTCCCTACGAGTTATCGGGGAGGAGTTCACACACAATTTGGGTTTTTCACTGAACATTAGAGTTCAGCCCGATTTATATCTGGGGTAAGAAAATTCACAAATTGTGTCGGGTTTTTGGGACAACTTCGAGTTTGCAGTAAAGCCTCCCAGTAAATTTACTTGCGGTAAAGCCTGCTGTGTTTCAAAGTCCCTGCTGACTCTAGAATTGCTCTCCTTCATTTCCGTGGCCAACCTGTCACATATTATTGTTTTTCAAGTTGGACTCTCATCTTTTTCAAGATCTGATTTATACCAACTTTTCTGTGTATTACTGGAATGGAAGTGCTCACCTTTCCAGTGCAGACTGACAAAGTGCTAGTATTTGAATTGTACTGTTTTCCTATGTTATACTTAAAATGTGCTTTTAAAAAGTATTTTAATTTTTCATTAATCAGTTATTGTGGCAAGTTGCATCTGTGGCAATAAACCTTAATTTTCGGTTCTTGTTCATTGCACTTGTTTGGGCGAGGGGAGGAATGAGCTTGTCCTTACAACACTGAGCTGCTGCTTCTCCGTGGCTCAGCACGTGCCAGGTTTCCTCTGACTTTTCCTGCAGCAGAGCCTGGAGAAGTGGGAGGGGCAAGGGGAAATCTTTCTGCAGAGCTTCTCAGAAGCAAGACTTCTCAGGATTTTGCACATGTCTCCAGGTCACTTTCCAGATTGGACACCACAATAGTGTCACTATGTGTTCATTAAGTGTTCTTCTGAACTACCTGTGTTTTGACATCACAGTCTCTGCACAGTCAGCAAGGTGCTGTTCACATTTCCGATGCCTTATTTTGGATTTTATTGCTGCGTTACAGTCCTATAACGTTGCATGTGTGGCGCAAATAAATAGCTGTATTTTCTCATTGTAGAGTTTTGCACTAGGGATGTGGAGAACCGGTTCGATGTCCAAACGTTAGACATCGAACCGGTTCAGTTCTAAGGCTCGGGGTCGGACCGAACCACCCCCTGTTCAGTCCGGCCTTGAACCGAACCCTACCGACTGTGGGGGGTGGGGTGGGTTTCATGAACATTTTTTAAAAATTAGTTTTAAAAAAACTTTTAGCCCCTTTTGGGGCGGCGGGGGGGGGGCTTCCAATAGGCCGTGTGTGTGTGTGTGTGTGTGTGTGTGTGTGTGTGTGTGTGTGTGCATGTGAAGGTTCATCACTGCCGTGGCCTATTCAGCTGCTTTTTTCAGTCTGTTTGGGCCTTTGTATGTTGGCCCAGGGCCCCGCAGAGGCCATTTGCACATGTGTGTTGGACATAAAAAATGGCCACTGTGCATGCGCATGCGTGGCAGCGGACAAAATGGCCACTGTGCCAACATACGGAGGCCCAAACGGGCCGAAAAAAGTGGCCAAATAGGCCACGGCAGTGATGTCTGAGGCCGGCGGCGGGAGGGGACAACAGGATGGGAAGGGGTCAGTAGTTGAAGTGGGAAGTGACTGCTTCACTCTGGCTCTCCAGGTGAAAAAAATGGCGGTGGTGGGAGGAATTATACATGGCAAATGGGAGGGGTGGTGGTCGGTGCAACACTCAGGAAAGAGAAGAGAGCTCTCAAATCACATTTGGTTCTTACTGTCTACAACAGCAGCCTTAGCTGCCTTCTTCTTTCTCCACCCCTCTGTAATAAATAATGACACCCCCAATCTAGCATTTCTCTACCTCAGAAGGGAGGGTGCTGACTGGTAAAGTGGTGGTAGCCAAGATGTGGGATCTTTTCTGAAAGCAGCTTACACCTGAGTAAGCATATATTAGGCTCTTACCCAAATGGACAGACATTGTGGATTTGTAATGGCAAAAGGGCTTTTAAGCCCTGTGTGGAGCCTCTGTTTCAATTGCCGTTCTAGCTGAGGGCAGAAAAGCAGTGTCTCAGCAATACTAAAGAACTCTAGTGTGGAATCGACCTTGGAGACACACTGTTTTAAAGCAGAGCAGATCTGATCTCTTGATTTTTGCCTTGGCTATTATGGTGAGCTGTCCAAGAGATGAGCTTGTTAGATCATAGAAAAGTACTGATGGCTTGCCTGTTAGGCAGACAAATCGGTTTTCACTTGTAGTACAGCTCAGCTTCTTTGCAGGCTAACAAAAGATAATCTTGGCTAAAGTAAATGCAGGAAGACCTTGCTAGAGATTCCTAACTTAAGTTAGGTATGGGATAAATTGTCTTAGGAAAGAGGATTGTATAGAGATGACTTCTGGGAATACAGTTCTAGGATTCTATTATTCTGAGGTTTACTTTGCGTGAATGATTACAGAGTTTGGCGGCCCAGAGTGCAAAGTGGGGATAGAGGGTCACAGAAAACACAACCGCAGACCCCAGTTCCTTCACAAAGCATTTCCATCTTCCTTCCACCTACCTGTCTCTCTGCAGGGGATTGCCGCTGTCCTGACTCTTGGCTGGGCTGTATCATGGAGGACACTGGGTGAGTGAAGGACACAGAGAGATGGCGAGTAGGGGGCAGGGCTAAAAGGACTCCTTTCTGCATTTTCAAGTTGGGAATACTTTCTAAAGTAGTCTCCTCAGGCTTTCATTACTTAGGAGTAGCATGTAGTCCACACTTGCAAGATGGGACCCTCTTCTCATGCTTTATTGCCATCTCTCCATCTTTCTTCTCCTTAGTCATGTATGGGTGGAGTCAGAGAAGGACAGGTCTCCTGCACCTTTAATGATTGCATATAATTATAGGAAACTTTGGCAACTGCCACATATCATGCAATTGGTGAGAAAAGTTGCTCCTGCTTAGATTCTCTCTTCTACACAAAAGTACAGAAGCCCAGCTACCCTCTTTTGCATCTGGTCACCCTCTCTCTCTCTGTTAATGTTTTCCCCTCACCACCTCTGTCTCTTAAACAAACAACTTAAAAAGAAAAAAAAATGCAGGAGTGCCATTAGTGGAACCCACCTTGGGTCAGTGTACACTCCAATTGTGAGCTCTGATCCATCATTTGAAAACCAATGCCAAATTCAAGGTCCTCATGCCTAATGCCATTTGGAAGGATGTCCCCACTGATCCACTAAGATCTTGACACTGCACACTCTTCTCCTTCCCGCCCACCCTGGAATCCTTCCCTAGCATGCCATTGGCCTTTAAAATGGAGAGTTCTTCCATGGCTCTCTTCTCTGCCCCACAGATATTACCTGCCACGGAAGTTCTCGCGCTGCAGCACTGATGAGTACAGTCGGTTCCTGGCCAAAGGTGGGGGAAGCTGTCTCTTTAACAAGCCCTTGAAGGTAAGCCCAGAAGCCATTCACTTGGTTGTCTGCCTAGAGGCAATGCTTATTCCCTACAACCAGATAGGGAAGCTTTCCAAAAGTCAATTATTTTGTCCTTCTTCCCTGGTGACCATAGGGCAGTCTGTTCACTGCAATTGCCCCTCTTCCCAGCCACAAGTGGAAACCCTTTGCTTCGTTGCTGCAGCCATTTAGAAGGGGGAAATGAAATCATTCTTTTCGAAACAGGTGTACCTCCATGTTCCAGTTTGGTCAAACCGCTAGCAGTTCCCCAAATTTGTTGACAACCACAAACCTTATCAGTACCAGGCTTTGCTGTTTGGACTTTCCTCAGCCTATGGAACCTTCATGAAGATCCTGGCATCTTGCTTCAGAACAAGGAACATTATGGAAATAGTCAGGATATAGCCACAGTGAACCAGATGCTGCAGTGCCTGGAGAACCACATATCTGAAGTAAGCTGGGACAAGAGTATGCTCTTGCCAGCTCAGAGGTTGGAATGGAATATCTAGGAGTCATTCTGAACATGAGTTTGTACAAAATGTTTCTGCCCCCTGGGAGATAAGCCAGGGTTTTCCAGCTCTTTCCAAAAATAGTTCAGCAGGAACATATGGATCTAATGACAGAAGATCAGTTGCTGGGCATGATGATGTTCTGCCAGGAAGTGGCACAGTGGTTTCGGTTCAGTGCCTGGCTGCTACAAAGATATCTCTGTCCTTTCCTAAAGGATGTGGCAAAGTCTTGGCACAGGCTCCTTGCATTTCCCCATTATGCCATGCTAGCAATTCAGTAGTTCCAGGAAGGAAAGCCTTCCAGGAATCCTGCCCCCCATTCCCCTCCAAGAGGGTTTTCATCACAATAGATGGAAGTCCGTTTGGGTGAGGAGCAGGTCTTCAGAAGACCTGTTCAATAAAGCAATGTCTCAAGAGCATCAAGTGACTAGAACTGAAGGCCATTAAACTGCTCTTGTTGTTTAACATATCAGGGATCAACACATCATGAATACATGGACAATAAAGTCTACAGGGTGGGTTCAGATGTCATGCGGAACCTTGGTTGAAGCCGAGCTCCACATGACCTCCCTCAGTCTTGGAAGCACACGCTCCCCACTCCCATCACCACTCAAGTGCCTACTTACTTTCTAGGCTAGGATATGCTGAGATGGATCACAATGCTGGTTAGCTTAACATCTGTTCCAGGCAAATTGATGGAAAGCATCCTCAAGGATAAAATTGTAAAGCACATAGAACAATAGGCCCTGCTGGGGGAGAACCAGCATGGCTTCTGCAAAGGTATATCTTGCCTCACAAACCTTTTCGAGTTCTTTGAGAGTGTCAACAAGTGTGTGGATCAAGGTGATCCAGTTTGTGAGGAGCTCTAAAAGGATCTCTCCAAACTGGGTGAGTGGGTGACAAAATGGCAAATATGGTTCAGTGCTGGCAAGTGTAAAGTGATGAACAATGGGATAAAACCCCTCAACTTCAAGTATACACTGATGGGATCTGAGCTGTCGGTGACTGACCAAGAGAGGGATCTTGGGGTCGTGGTGGACACCTCATTGAAAGTGTTTACTCAATATGCAGCAGCTGTGAAAAAGGCCAATTCCATGCTAGGAATCATTGGGAAGGGGATTGAAAATATTTTAATGCCCTTATACAATGCGATGGTGCGGCCACACCTGGAGTACTGCATACAGTTCTGGTCACGACATCTAAAAAAGGACATTGTAGAACTGGAAAAGGTGCAGAAGAGGGCAACCAAGATGATCAGGGGCCTAGAGCACCTTTCTTATGAGGCAAGGCTACAACACCTGGGGCTATTTAGTTTAGAAAAAAGATAACTGTGGAGAGACATGATAGAGGTCTATAAAATCATGCATGGAGTGGAGAAAGTGGATAGAGAGAAATTCTTCTCCCTCTCAGATAACACTAGAACCAGGGCTCATCCCATGAAATTGATTGCCAGGAAATCTTGGACCAACAAACGGAAGTACTTTTTCACACAACCCATAATCAACTTGTGGAATTCTCTGCCCAAGATGTGGTGACAGCCAACAACCTAGGTGGCTTTAAGAGGGGTTTGGATAACTTCATGGAGGAGAGGTCTATCATCGGCTACTAGTCGGAGGGCTATAGGTCTCCTCCAGCCTAAAAGGCAGGATGCTTCTGAGTACCAGTTGTGGGGGAGAAATGGCAGGAGAGAGGGCATGCCCTCAGCTCCTGCTGTAGGCTTCCAGCGGCATCTGGTGGGCCACTGTGTGAAACAGGATGCTGGACTAGATGGGCCTTGGGCCTGATCCAGCAGGGCTGTTCTTATGTTCTTATGTTCTTAATGTCCAAACAAACCAATCTCAGCTTGTCCTAACCTGAGATCTGAACCCAAGGGTTGAAGTGAGGTTCAGTTCTTGGTTCTCTGAAGCAAATAGACTGAAATAAATCAAGAGTGGTCGCAATGTCCAAACACACCAATCTTGATATATCTTAACCTACAAAGGAAGTAGCCACTTGCACAGGGATGGAAGCCTGCAGGATTAAACTGAGGTTAAATCCAAATGAGACAGAGGTGCTGCTGGTCAGTAGAAAAGCCAATCGGGATAGGGTGATTCAACTAACTCTGGATGGGGTCGCACTCCTCTTGAAAGAGCAGGTGCACTGCTTGGGGGTGTTGATGGGCTGGGCTCTGCTCTTGGATTCTCAGGTGGAGGCGATGGCCAGGGATGCCTTTGTACAACTTTGTCTAGTGTGTCAGCTGCGTCCCTTTCTTGAGAAGGCAGATCTGGCCATGGTTACCCATGCCTTAGTCACATCATGGCTGGATTACTGCAGTGTGCTCTACGTGGGGCTGCCCTTGAAGAATATTTGGAAACTTCAGTTGGTGCAGAAGGCAGCTGCCAGGGTTCTCCCTAGAACTGCTTGCTTGGAGCATATTATACCTATTTTGAAAGAGCTGCACTGGCTGCCAATTTGTTTCTGGATCCAATTCAAGGTGCTGGTTATTACCTTTAAAGCCCTTAATGGTTTGGGTCCTGGATACCTGAAGGACCATCTGCTCCCAAGGGTTTCTGCCCTCCCAACAAGTTTGTCAGAGGGGCCTTTGCTCTGTGTGCTGACGTTGAGAGAGGCTAAATTGTTGTGCCTGCAGGACAGAGACGTCTCTGTTGTTGCCCCCAGGCTCTGGAACGCTCTCCCAGTGAATGTCTGCGCTTTGACATCTGTGGCTACTTTAAACAAAAACAAAAACTAAAGGCCTTTTTATTTGTTCAAGTTTCTACCCCTTAGGGGCTGCCACGTCTCTCAGCTCTCCTGCTTCTGCTTGTCTTTTTAGTGGTGGTTGCTTTTTAGAGTTTTATGGTTTTTACTGTCTAACTGATTTTACGTTGATTTTTGTGGAGTTTTATTGTATTTTAACTCTTGTAAAACACCTTGGGATACCTTATGAAAGGCGGTATAGAAATTGAACAATCAATCAATAAAATGCACTACGAGAGAGATTGACTTCTTCCAGGTTTAGAACCCGGCTTCAACTGAGGTTCCATCCAAACTCTGAAACCACCCTTCGTAAACAGGGAGGCAGGGGATGTGCTCCACAGAGCTCCACAAAGACGTCAGCAAGATGCTCTTTTGGGCAGAGGGGAATCGGGAATCTCTTCAAGTGTAGCACAGGAAGCATCATTTTGGACTGGCTGAGTCGTCAGACTCTGAATGAGACAAAGTGACTGTTAAATCCACTTGAGTTCCAGCAGATAACCAGACACCTCAAACACTGAGAAGTGGAACCTTTCTGCCTTGTCCTCCAGCCATCAAGTAGAGTAATCCTATGCCTGACGGAGATGACAGGAAGCCATGGGAAGAGATGTTTTGTCATGTGCTTGGCTAAGACTAGTTATGTCTTTTCGTTCTTCCCTTTGATCACTAGAGTGGTTCATAAGTTCAAGGACAAGTTGGGTGCAGTTGCTACTGGTGGGTGCAGTTGCTACTGGTGGCATCTCACTGGCCTGGGAAGACCTGATTTGTAAATTTGTCACTTGATCACTATGTTGTTGTGGCTGGCATGGAAACTTCCAGTGCAACAAGATCTTCTGGCTCAAGGTCCTTTCTGATACTTGCACCCAGAGTGTTTTATGTGACTTCCTGGCGGGTAACTAGCTACTTTGCAATGACTGAAAGGTGCTAGTGATTCTTGAGGAGGTGCTTTCCATTGTGCTGACCTCAAGAAGAATCTCAGCTTAGTAGGCCTAGTTCTTACTGTGGCTGGCAAACTGTTGTCTAACCTGTACCGTTTCAGACTGCAGGTGGAGATCTATATGGTAGAATGCTTCTCATGGAGGTAACAAAAAATTCCCTGCATACAGAGGACTTTCTAGACATAGATAGCAAGCAAGTCAAGGAGAGGCCTAGCTTAGAATCCTCTAAGCTAGGCTTCTCCTTGATCTGCTTGCTTTCTCTGTGCAAAGAATGTTTGTATATAGAAAAACATTAGCTCATGTTCGTTCCCCACAGCCCAAACACAGGATTCCCACCTCAGTGAGAATTAGGTCTGTGACTCCACCTGGGTAGTCTTCATCGCCTTGGCACCAGGAACAGAGCAAGGTCCCACTATCCTCTTCTGTTTCAGAGATTCACGTACTTTTGTAATCAGGACTGCAAAAGAGCTTCAGCACCAGTGCCCTGAGACGCTAGGGTACTATCCATTGGCATCTATCCTGAAGCTGGAGACCAGTCTCCATTCATCTGCACACCTGGCAGTTTCTAAAATACTGCAAATAAACAAAGAGGCAGCTCTGATTAACTCACTACGCACAGCCTTCCCATCTGGAGATATTATACCCTTTTGTAAGTGCAGGTGGCAGTCGTCTGCAAATCTCTGGTCTCCTTTCCTGGCAAACGAACTTTAAAACCAACCAACTGGGGGAATCTGTGAGTTGAGTTACTTTTAAACTGGGGTGGGTTAAAGTTTAAAGCTGTACTTCCATATGCTGAAAAGTGAACAAATGGCTTGGAACCCCTGATGTTCTTACAATCTTCCGCTTGCCCCACAATTTTCACAGCTCCTTGACCCCCCTGAATGTGGCAACGGATTTGTGGAGGCAGGAGAAGAATGTGACTGTGGATCCTTGGCGGTAAGCAATAAGCAAGGCTGAAACAGCCACAGTGGCTTGACATGGGGTTGGTAGAGACCTGGGAATGACGTTGCACTGTCACCCAATATTGGGTTCTGCTTCATGCATGCCTAAGGATGTGTCATAGTGTATTGGCAAGCAGGAGTACTTCAGGATCCATTTTCAAAAGCAAGACCATACAACAGGGAGAGTGGGAGAAATGTTGGATTATATTAGGAGAATGGAGCCATAGCTCAGTGCTACCTCTGGTTGTTGAATTTCTTCCAGCTCTGCAAAATTTCACCTGCTTGTTCTCTCTTTCTCCCTTCTTCTCTCTGCTTCACCCTCTTGAAGGAATGCTCCAAAGGTGGTGGAAACTGCTGCAAGAAATGCACACTTACTCATGACGCCATGTGCAGTGATGGGTTGTGCTGTCGAGGGTGCAAGGTAAATAGGCGGGACCAGTCTAGGATCGGGAATTGGGTATCCTCCATTGGCATTGGCCCCACTCCAAGCATTTGGCACCAATTTTACATGAATTATCTTTGCTGCCTGCCATGCAGTGAGGACAGTCAGCTGTGCATATGCCCTGCTGCCTCTAGAAACTAAACCGCAGATAGGCCAAAGCACAATGGGCATTGACCATTCGATGCCCATGTTTTTGCATCACATGATCAATGCCCACCACAGGCACATAGCGAGGTTCAAGACCAGAAAACATAGCGAGGTTGAAGGCAGCCCTACTGCCATTCACTCACTCCCCTGCCTCCTTCTTAGCTCACTAGCCGGCTGCCAGCCTTTGCTGGGAAAGCACGAGATTGCAACCCTTAACCCTTTGTGCCTGTGTCCAAGTGAGTGGTGAGCACCCAGCAGTAGAAGGGGGTAGCAGTCAGCTACGTGTGTGTGTGTGTGTGTGTGTGTGTGTGTGTGTGTGTGTGTATGTGTATGTATATGTATGTGTATATATATATATATATATATATATATATATATATATATATATATATATATAAATAAAATAATATACTTCAATCCTACTCTTACATGGGGATCCCTGACAGTGTGCCCTGTAACAAATTTCCCAGATGTTGTTGACTACAACTCCTAGTATCCCACCTGTAATGGCCTTTGCTGGGGATTATGGGAGTTGTCGTCAACAACATCTGGGAATCCCTGTTACAGGGAACGCTGGTCCCTTATGATGTCCACACCTGGTTTGCTTCAGGAACTTGGCAGCATGAGATGCTCACAGACCATTCAAGGGGTGTACATTTTTCTTTGATATCTTCACTAGAGCACTGTGTTATCCAGGCTCTGTATCACCATCGCCCAAATACAATAATGTATTAACTCTTCTGGGAATGAGCCCCAACATGTGACATAGTGTGGAACAGATCCCGTTCTAGATATGTTCATGGGTTCTAGGGAGGAAGCATTCAATGGGCACCTGTCTGAAGCTGCCTAGCTCTTTTCCCAGCCACTAGGTTCCATAGAGTTCCATAGAATTGCCACTGTATGCCTTCTATAAACTTATCTTCTTGCAGAATTAAAAATTTTAAAAAGGAGGAAAGCAAGCCAGGGCCAGGAACACAGATGGCAGCAAGCCATGCTGTCGCCAATACAATGGAGTATTTCTCTTCTTCTTATTGCTGTCTACATTGAAGTGGTGAAGGAGGGAAAGTGGGACTAGACTGAGGCCCCTGGTTGCTCCTCACAATCAACATTAGCACATGGAGAGGGAGCAGCAGAAAGAGGATTCATTCTACCCAGCCCCTTCCTTCATCAGCCAATATTAACCTGCCCCTGTATTCTCTCCCATGTCCCATCCTGCAGTACGAGCCGCGGGGCGTGGCCTGCCGGGATGCTGTGAATGAATGTGACATTCCAGAAACCTGCACTGGTGACTCCAGTCAGGTAAGATGGGAGAGCTGTCAATCAGATACCTGGTTATGGGGAGAAACACTCCAAAGTTGTATGCTGCGCCCTTCTGTTAAGTACAAATGCAAATGTTTTACTGTTAAAACTACAAAAGCAAGGAAGTACAATAGAATGATAGAACCCAGCAGAACAAAGAAACAAACTGTTTAGACCAGCTTCACAATGTGCTGGAAATCCTGGGCAAACAGAAAAAAAGTATTCACCTGATTCCCAAAGGAAATCAAAATTGGTGCCAAGAGCACTTCTCTGCAGAGGGCTATATTTATTATTTCTTGTTTACACAGTCAGACAGGTGTTATTGACTGGTTTGTTTTATCCAGACATCGAGTCCTTCCCAAGGACCTGGGATGGCTGAATTTTATTGTCAATTATTAATTCTGCCTGACTCCAAAGGCTCTAGGTGGTTCACAGAAATAAACACAGAAATAAAGCCCACCTAACTTCAGAGAGCAGGAGGACTCAGAGGAGGAGCCTCTGAAAATGAATATGAGGTTTGGCCAGACTAATGTGGTGGAAGGTGGCCCTTGGAGTACTTGACCCAAAGCCATTTAGGGCTATAAAGGTGTCCATCACTTTGAATTGTGCCTGGAAACAGACTGACAACCAGCATAGTTGTTTAAGCACATTCTATAAAGAATGCTAAGCACCTTTTTTATAGCCAGCCCTAGTTAGTAGCGTAGCAGCTACATTTTGTAGTCGCTGAAGGTTTCCAAGAAATCTTCAAAGGCTGCCCCACATTGCATCTGTTGCGGTGGTCTGAGCTAGATCATGTTGGTGGCTCCTGTGTCCTATGGCAGATAGGTTGGGGTTCGGCAGATGTGCATATCCAGGGCTTTAATTTTTAAAATGAGAATTGCCTGAGCCAAAGTCTAACTGGAAGACCCTCTCTCTGACCTGGATGTCTCAACCCCTAATCCTAGGTGAGTGGAAAGCTGGCTGCGGTTCTTTATCAGAGCTGTGGGGGGAGCTTGTCCTGTCTAATATAACATTTCCTTCCCTTTCTCTTGTGCAATCCTGTGTGTGTGTGTGTGCTTCTCCTTCTAGTGTCCACCCAATGTGCACAAGCAGGATGGCTACTTTTGTGACAATGAGCAGGTAAGTGTTGATGTCTCAGCTTCATATTCAGTCTCCTGCATGGTCACACCAGCAACAAGTATATACGTGCACACACGGTTATTTTGTCTTCAGTTCTGATCCTATAATCTGGTAAACAGGGAACATACTCAAGAGTTCCTGAGCACTGCAGCAGGATCCAGGTAGGATCCAGCATCAATACAGTAAAAAGCAACGGGGGACATCCCACCCACTATATATAGATCAACAAAAAGGCACAGTTTTGTGCCAAGTCTATACTTGGAGAAGGCCCCTGCACCTTTAAGTGTTGCATAGCAGGTGGGAATTCCTCCAGGGTGCTTTCCAGATTAAACCCTACAACAGTGTCACCACGGATCTGCTAAGTGTGCTTCCATATTTCCTGTGTTGTAACACCTTTCCCCATTGTAGGAGTTTGAGATTCTGGGGATCGTTTTCAATACAATCCTGCCAAGCTGAAGCATTTTACTGCGGTTGTAGCATGTAATCTGGTAAGCACCCAGGCAACTTTTCCTGTCACTTCAGCACTAGGAAAAGCCATCCTTGATAAAATCTTATCATCTAAGCAACTCCTATAGACAGGTCTGGCCCAAGCCCTTCTGGGCGCTTTCCAAATTACATGCTACAACAACAGTAAAATGCTTCGGCTTGGCAGTATCGTATTGAAAACAACCCCCAGAATCTCAAAGGGGTGGTGGTGGCATCAAATGTTGCACATG
The DNA here is from genome assembly GCF_027244095.1 of Hemicordylus capensis. Classification (NCBI taxonomy): domain Eukaryota; kingdom Metazoa; phylum Chordata; class Lepidosauria; order Squamata; family Cordylidae; genus Hemicordylus; species Hemicordylus capensis. The sequence goes on from NC_069662.1 coordinate 53,706,605, forward strand.
CAACATAGTAGCACTATAACGCAAAGATAAAATCCAAAATAAGGCATCAGAAATGTGAACGGCACCTTGCTGTCAGTCAGTCTTTATTATTGTCTTTGACCAATATCACAACAACTAAAAGACTATACAATTTTAAACATAGATATATTAATAACATAACTCTACATGGGATCTAACCATTATTTGTTTTATTTATTTATTTATTCAATTTTTATACCGCCCTTCCAGAAAGGCTCATTTGCTAGCAGAGAGCAACAAAAACGTATTGCAGAACAACAGAATTTTGCAACTGTGTGTGTGATAGATGAATTCGCATCTATTAGCAAATATCTGATGCAGAATTCGTCCGATCAACCTGGCAGATTATGTAAAAGAGGGTCAATTAACCTACGCCCATGATCTATTATAAAAGACACACTGGAGGAGCATATGTGCAACTGACTCAATCTCATCAGAGTTACAGGGGCGATATCTCTGCTCAGTTGGAATTCTACTATATCTACCAGCCAAAAGTTCCGAAGGGAGGGCATTCATACAGGCCCATGAGAAGGCCCATCTATGTTTAGGGAAAGTAAGGAGGAATAGATAATCTGCTGGGCGAGTTCTCATCCCACCACTGAGCAGATGGAATGACCTACTTGTCTTTGAAAGGTGTTTCTGAAACTTAGTATCCCAGATCCTTCGTATCTTTGGCCCTGACCAAGCGCACAAAGAGGATTGCTCAGGTGAAAGACCAGAGGTACGGAGTTTCCTGACTCAGTTTCCCCACCAGCTCAAGCAGTGCCTATCCAATAATAACAAGGGAAGGAGACCAAAGGGCAATAAGTTGATTCTTTCCTAGTTTATTAGTATTAGATAGCAAGGAAAATCTTGAGAAAATTCCAATTTAATCAAGCTGCTACCAGGCTCCCAATTTAACCAGGCCCCTGCTCTGTAGAGTACTTAATGCAGTCCTAATACTGCAGAGATCAGGAGCACTAAGCCTGTACCCCCAGCAGTGTTCCCTCTAACAGGGATTTCCAGATGTTGTTGACTACAGCTCCCATAATCCCTAAGCAAAAGCCATGGCAGCTGTGGATTCTGGGAGTTGTAGTCAACAACATCTGGGAATCCCTGTAAGAGGGAACATGGACCACCAGACTCCCATACATTTGGGTTTTCTGTTTTTCCATAAACACATACAATTAGTCAGGGTCTTAAGATCTTCTAATAACTCTCACTTTCTGCTCTGCAGGGCCGGTGTTATGGAGGCCACTGTAAAACCAGGGACCGCCAGTGCAAAGCATTGTGGGACCGTGGTAAGTAGTGGGTGTGGTGTAATGGTTAGAGTGTTGGACTAGGACCAGGGAGACCTGAGTTCAAATCCCCATTCAGCCATGAAACACACTGGGTGACTCTGGACCAGTCACATATCTCTCAGCCTAGCCTACCACACAGGGTTGCTGTGAGAATTAACATAACCATGGGCTCCTTGGAGGAAAAGCAGGACATAAATGTTGATAATAATCATAATTAAGAATAATTCACCCTTGGATGTACTGGGAATATTATAATGAGGCTTTAGAAAATATGATACCACGTTTCCATAAACATCCATCGATAGGACATGGTGGCACCAGGAGCGGTGGTGTAGCCAGCAGAATTGCAGCCCATGTTCCTCCCACTGGTGGCCCTGCTGTGAGTGCCAGTGATGCCTGTGCGCGTGATGTCACATGTAAAAGGGGTGTGGCCTGATAGCTAGAGGGCCTGTCCCAGCCCTCCAGATCTCATTTCTAGCCAGCGTTTGCTGGATGGGTGCATTTATAAGGGAAATAAATGCAGCCAACCAACAAATGCTGGCTGGAAATGAGCTCTGGAGAGTTTGCATGGCTTCTCCAGAGCCAGGGCCACGGCCCCTTTGATTGGCAGCCCAGGTTCTTTGAACCCTACTGCGCAATGGTGTCTCCACCTCTGAGCTGGAGATGGGGTTGCTAGTTCCAGACCTGGAAGCTCTGTCTGTCGCTTCAGAAGCTGCTAGGCAGGGAGAATGTTAGCAGCAGGGTTGCAGCTCATCTTGATATGCAGGCACTTGGCATATTGCTCTCTCACCTGCAGTTGGGTGCAGCTAGATTCCTATTTGCTACAGCAGGTGGGAGAGAAGGCGGTGGTGTGGAGGGTGTAGGAAGGAGGAGGGCATGGATTGTTTGACCATTGACCTGAAGGCTCTAGACCTGTGCTTCATGATCCTGTGGCCATGCCGAAGGCAGAAAAATTAATGAGGGTTCAACACCAACAAATCACCAATAAGGGGACAGCAGTGCTTTTATCAGCCTTTTCCCCTTTCAAAGGTGGATTGTCTTCAAAGCTCATCTTCCATAGGCCTATCGCTCAGTGATGCCCAGCTAACCTCTCTCTGAATGTGTGTTTGTTTCTGATTTCTCCATCTACAAGCTGAGAACAGGGAGGAAAGGACTCTGCAAAATTTCAAAGATGATGATGATGATTGTTATCCTATACCATAAAAGCCTTCAGTGTGCGGCCGTGCTGCCCGTGTCTTTTTGGGCTGTTCTGGGCATGCACGGAGCGCATGCCCAGATCGGCTGAAAAAGATACGGCCGCCCAGACACGGGTGGCCATGTTGCCCAAGAATAAGGGCCAAATCGGCCCATGTAATTGCCGCCGCCCGCCCGCCCGCCCGCCCTCCCAGTTCCCTGAGTCCTCCTTTATGAACCCCCCCATGATTAAGGGCCAAATCGGCCCATGTAATTGCCCCCGCGGCTGCCGCTGCCGACCGCCTGCCCGCCCGCCCTCCCAGCTGCCGAGACCTCCTTACCCACACAAGACCTCCACAGCCCCGGCCCACGTCACCACACGGAGGAAGCCGCCAAGCCGGCTTAAACCTTCTCGGGGGTGCACTTTTTTTTAGGAGGGTTTCATGAGTGAGAAGGTGGTGGCTGAATGGCATGGCCAGGTGGGGGGGGCGGGCACGAGGGACAGAGAGAGACCTCGGAATCGGATCGCCCCATTGCAGTCGGACTCTCACGGGGCGGGAAGGCTACCAGATACTAGATTTTGGTTGCTCCTGCCCCTCTGCCTGGATGGTGGCTGGCCGCAAAAACAAAGCAGGAGCCCCGCCAGAGACTGAGGGAGCAGGAGGAGAAAGGAAGGAACCTGCGTCTGAGCAGCGGACTCGGGGACCAAGTGAGTGGATGTGATGTGAGGAGGGGGAGGGGGAAGGGCAAGAGTGGGCAGGGGGGAGGGGAAAGGGCAAGAGGGAGTGGGGCAGGAGACTGACAGGGAGGGGAGGGTGAGAGAGGGATGGGAGGGCACCCACTGCCCACTAGAGCCCGTTATTAAAATGGGCTTACAAATACTAGTTAATAAATAATGTAGTCCCTGCCTCCATCACAGCTAAATGCCATTCCCATTGGCTTAATCTGCAATTAATAGTTTCAGTTGTTCAAGTTGGATGCTCACTACAATTGGCCCTGCCTTGAAATATAGCTTTGTAGAGAGGATTCCAACAGAATCGTGTGGTGGGAAGAACCTAATCCAGCTCCCTGCTTAGTGCAGAGCATTTACCAGCATAGGCCACTCTTGCCTAGTTTGACATTTGCAGTCCAGACTACAGCTTGCAACAAGCAAAAAGCAAGTACATCACCCAATGACACGTAAGCTCTGAATTAATCAAGCTGTTGAGGTAAGCCATGTGCTTATGAGTGAAACACAAAAGAAAACCCTTCAAATGTCAACAGACAAGATACAAACAAAAAGTCCTCAATACCTGGGGTCACTAGATAAGCCTACTTGGATACATTTGCCTTCTGGCTCAAATGGAGTGATCAGTCATCTCAATGGAACATTTCATTGGGGCATATCTCCATGCAACCCAGCCTCTTGCCTGTAGCAGTGGCAGATTCTGCCGCCCCTTCCCTTGGAAGTTGGGAGGGAGTGGGTATGAAAAGTATCCTGCTGGCTTCAGTTGGCCACAACAAAGGCACCAAAATAGAGCATCATAGTCAATCCTTCATTAATCTAGATCACTCAGTTCTGAAATTTTGGCTCCCAAGTTCCTAGATGTAAATCTAACCCTCCTCAACCTGCTTGCAAATGCTTTGTTGTGATATTGTTGCACTGTGATATTTTGATGGCAATATTTTGAACACTTTTTTCTTTTTTTAGTGCAGAAGTTATTTATTTGGATAAGGAATATAAAAGGTTTAAAAAAAACAAAACACCTGTGGTTGTCTGTATATTCACCTGTGTTGGGCTTTGAAAAAAAGTAAAATTCATCTTCCAAAAAGCTGGGTCAACCGAGGGCTTTCCAGTGTCACCATAATAAAGAAATTGAATGGGTCTTCTTCCCAAATATTCCAGGGAACTAGCACCACCTGCTGTCTAATGGTAGAATGACACCCCTCATTGCAGAGGGGTTTTTTGGGGGGAGCAGGTTCTTTGAGGGGAATGTTTGGAGTATTTGCAGATGGAGAGTTTTTTGCATGAGCGTGTGTGGGCTTGTTCAATGAACTGCATGGGGAGTTAATAGCAAGGTGTCCATACCTAGCAGTTTTTACAGTAGCTCATCACATTATTTTCTGTATGCACCAGGGCAAAACTTTGGGGGACATAGTGGATTGGGGCCCCTCCCGCTGAAGTTTTTTTTTTTAATTTAACATTTGTTGTGCACTTCCAGTTTACCAAACTTCTCTAGCTTTTCCTCTGCCTGCCATCTCTGCCACTTCTGTCAAGACTGCTCTGGAATTTGGGATGGTAGAGCCGTGCTTGAATGTGGTTCTCAGGATCTCCTTGTTCTTTTAATCATTTCCTGAAAATCCTGTTTAATAAATCACTTTCTGAAATTACACTAAATTGTTCCCCTTCCCTCCTGCCCAATTGTCTGAAATAATTTGGCTGAAATTCTATACACTTTCCTGAGAGTAGGTCCTATTTCACTTAATGGGACTGACTTCCAAGTAAACATGCATCGATATTCTGTTGTTGAGACAGAGACTGTGGCTATGGCTGGTACTGCTGTGAACACTGAAACAGTTGTTAATGCCCCTTTGGTGTGGATTCGAGTGTCTCCTGGTTGCAACTTTTAATCAAGTGCAGCAGCAATCATTTGGAGGGAAATGGAAAAAGAGAGAGGTGGCTGGGGAGGGACAGGAGGAGAAGCCTTCTTTCCTAAAGGATACCAAACAAACAAACAAACAAACAAACAAAAAACCCCAAACAAAGCTCACACACCAGGAAGAACACAGTTGCCAAAAAAGGAAGAAAGAGAAAAGAAAAGAAAAAAGAAAAGAAAGAAAGAAAAGGGGGGGGGGATAAAATAAATAAATGGGCCCCAAAACATCATAATAATGATCAAATTGGCCTTGGCTGAAAATCACTCATTCACTCACTGAAAAAGTGAGAGTGTACAAAAGAAAAATACACTCAGAAATGAGGGGGCATGCAGGGAGATACCCTTGGGAGCTAATCCTCCCATGCACCACCACCTACAGTATGTAGGAAACCACTCCTCTGTACTCTGTAGTCCGGCTATACCTTTCCCTCCTTGTGGAAGTTTTTTCTCTTCCATTATCAAGGTAGGATAAATGGAGTGAAGAAAACATATGTGTGTTTCATGGATTGGCAGGCAGATTGTGCAACCAAGGTTGGAGATGTACAACCGAGGTATGGGATGTACAAAAGTAATCTGGACCACCCACAAAAGCACCCATAAGACTCAGCAGTCATGTTGGAATAAACCACCATCTGGAAAGACCCTTGGTCTCAGGGAAGCCCAACCAGGCAAGATCTCTGTTTGTCTTCCTGCTCACCAGAGATCATTATAAGCAGCTGTTTGAATAAATTCATAGCTCATCAGGGAATTTAATGCTTGCTGGTCTCAAGGTGTGCGTGGAATCTGTGTATATTATGTCATTTGGACATGCCCTTATTCCCTCTCTTTCCTCGTTGGAACCAAGCTTCAGCTGAAAGGTTTTGCTATGAGAAGCTGAATGTTGAAGGCACTGAGCGAGGGAACTGTGGACGTGAGGGGAACCGCTGGGTGCCATGCATCAAGCAGTGAGTAATATGAGATTTCTCCCGTTCCCATAATGCACTGCCTTTCCTTCCTACATTGTACTGCATGGCACTACAGAGGCAAGTGGCCAGAGTGAACTGGCCTATAATCTCTCCTCTCTCTTTTCCCACTCCATACAGGGATGTGTTGTGCGGATACCTCCTCTGCGCCAATGTGACAGGTTCTCCAAGCGTTGGTGAACTTCTTGGTGAAATCACCACCATGACCTTCTACCACCAAAAGCGTTACGTGGACTGCAGGTAGGTGGGGCCTTGCGCTCTAGGTCTCGACTCCAGCTCATGCCAACTTGCTGAAGAACTTGAGAGCCAAACCAGACATCCAGGAGGCCCAGAGCAGCAGGTCTGGTGGGTGGTGGTGGTGGTGGTGGTGGGGAGATTTTTGACAGAAAAATGGCATGGAGAAAAAGCAACAAATATCCCCTGCCTCCGGACTCTGGTTCTGATTCAGACCGGGCCCCTCTGAAGCTATTTTACAGGGTCTTTGCCTAACCCAGTTGGATTGGGCTGCTTGTGTGCAGCGCCAGGATCGAGCCCAACCCTGGTGCTGCCTGCCTGCCCGCCCAACCCAACTTTTTACTCCGGCCTTTAGCCAGGGTTAAGGGGGTTCCTGCAGGCTGGGTGTCCCCCCCCACGGCCTCCATGCTGCCTCACTGCTCAGCACAGTGGCGCTTGTCTGTGGGTGCAGCCCCAATCATGTAGGGGAAGCCAGGAGTGGCTCCGAGAACAGGGGTCAAGTGTACAACCTCTGTGTCTAATTAGTTTGGCCCTGAGAGGTTTGTGGGTAATGGAGAAGCATTACTAAACAGGCCTGCAGATTCTCCCTGCTACAGTTAAGTCAGATCTTGGTCTCTCCTAAAGATATTCCTCCTCCCGCAATGTATAATTCATTAATTAACAAACAAACAAGCGGGGGAAGCCTGTTATTGAACGGGCAAAGTCATTTTGCATAGATTACACAGATAGGTAAGTTCAAGCAATTAAATATATGTAATAGAATGTTAATTAATGTGCTTACAAAAGGGAAGGAACAGTTTAATTTTAATTAATGTGCTTACAAAAGGGAAGGAGCAATTCTAAATCTTTAGAATTTCAACTTCTTTGTATCAACTTACTATCACCAATGTTTCTGAGATTCAGATTTATGCTGTATGGTAATTATTCATTTCTAAACTTGGCTGACTGATGCTTGCTTCTGATGGCTAAAAGAGCATTCCTCCAATTAGCTATTTATAGCTGTGAGCAAATTGACAGCCCCCTATGACTGCATTTCCATTAAAGAAAAGATCAGTCATGCATGTCCCAACATAACATTTGGCCTGAGCCTCAGCTGCCCCTTTCCTATCCTTAGGCTAGTTTGGTTGGCACAGTCCTGCAGGCACATCACCACAGGTTTTGTGTGGGTGCTGGGTGTCCCTTAAAGTAGGGTTTCCCAACAGGGGGTACTAGTACCCCAGAGGTACTTAAAGGGCTCCCAAAGGGTACTCAGAGCACTCCTGCTCCCCACGCTATTTGTTCCCCATCTGAGGTTCACCAACCAGAAGCTAACATGTCCAGTTACAGTCATAACTGTAACATTTAAAGTGTGTGTGTGTGTGTGTGTGTGCGCGCACACACACACACAATCTCTATGGGATACCTGAACTGAAGGTTTGCAATGGAAGGGGTATACTTGATTTAAAATGATTGTGAACCCCTACATTATGGATACGACAAATATTTACATGCTGCTTTTCAACAAAATGTTTTTTAAAGCATATAATGAGATGTGGCTTAGGGAATTGCCAGAAAAAGTGATGGGGGGCTCCTCGCCACTTGGTCTTTTCCCCTTTTGACATAATGAAGGAGCCTTTTCTTGTCTATGCATTTGGGCAATTTCATATGGATCTCTTTCTCTCTCTCACAGAGGTGGCCATGTACAGCTTGTGGATGGCACAGATCTGAGCTACGTGGAAGATGGGACACCCTGTGGGCCCAACATGCTGTGTCTTGATCACAAATGCCTTCCTGTGTCTGCCTTTAACTTCAGTACTTGCCCCGGCAGCTGGGGTGGCCAGATCTGCTTTGACCATGGGGTAAACTTCCAAATGGATTTGTTTCCTGCCTTGTGTTTCAGTTGAGCCTTTTGCTTTTAGCATATGTTTGGGAATAAGATCTGCATGAATGCAAATGTTGAGCCATCTAGTCTTGCTTTCTTGGCTTGTTTCCCTCATTGGCTACGCCTTAGGGACCAGGGTTGGAGATTTGGGGGGTAACAAAGGAGCCTTCTTTTGGATTTCCTGAAGTTGGCAGGTGTGAATCATGATGGAAATATACTACGACTCTCCGGAAAAGAAAAGGCTAGAAAAAAGTGGCCACTTGGGGGATTCTGAAAAGTCATGCTAGGAGTGCCTGCAGGGACTACCACATGCAGACTCTTTGTTGGTTCCAGGTCTGCAGCAACGAGGGCCAGTGCATCTGCTATCCTGACTGGACGGGCAAAGACTGCAGCGTCTACGATCCTATCCCAGAATCTAAGCCCACAGGGGAGCCAGAGAAGTACAAGGGTAAGTTGGCAGGATGAGAGGCTCTTGATGCTAGCCTGGTCCTCATTTCACTGCATTACGGGCGGGGTGTAGTGGTTAGAGTGCTGGACTAGTACCGGGGAGACCTGAGTTCAAATCCCCATTCAGCCATGAGACCAGCTGGGTGACTCTGGGCCAGTCACTTCTCTCTCAGCCTAACCTACTTCACAGGGTTGTTGTGAAAGAGAAACTCAAGTATGTAGTACACTGCTCTGGGCTCCTTGGAGGAAGAGCGGGATATAAAATGTAAAATAATAATAATAATAATTACAAAGCAGATTCTGCAGCAGGAAATCCAGATTCCCAGAATTGATCTTTGGGGTCCCCCCACCAGCCACATAGTGGTTCTTATTGGGTCCAGAAGAGACCCTTGGTCAGTGAAGACTCTGGGCCAGTCACTTCTCTCTCAGCCAACCTACTTCACAGGGTTGTGGTGAGTATGTAGTGCACAGCTCTGGGCTCCTTGGAGGAAGAGCAGGATAGAAATAAAAAAAAGATCCTCCAGTCCTTTCTCCAGCCTGTTGCCAGCTCCTCAATGCCCTGTCTCAGTTATGACAGTCCCTGTTCTTCCTCAGGAAGGAGAACCAAAGCCTCATAGCAGTCTCAGTGTTCTTCATTGCAAGGCCCAGAGGTCATTGGGGGCTCCTGTCAATCCTAACTGTGGCTCCTTGGCCAATTGTTGATTATTTTATTTTAATTTTATTTTATTTGTTTATTGTTGAATTTCTATACCGCCTTTCATTAAAAACAACCCCAAGGCGGTTTACAAAAGTTAAAAAACATACAATAAAAATGACAATTAAAATATTAAGCTAAAAATATAAAACAAATCTCATTTAAAAACTATAAAATACAAGCATAAAAACACATAGACACAAGAATAAAAACACATAGAAGCAGCATAGAAATGGTCATGTAAAAGCCTGGGTGAAAAGCCAAGATTTAAGACGCTTTCTAGAAACTGTGATGGAGTCTGAGGAGTGAATGGCCACTGGGAGAGCATTCCAAAGTCTGGGGGCAACAACAGAGAAGGCCCTGTCCCGAGTGCATGACAGACGGGCCTCCTTCATTGTAGGCACCTGGAGCAGAGCCCCCTCAGATGACCTTGTCAAGCGGGCAGCAACCCTTAGGCCGGTGTGTTTAGGCTGGTGTGAAGCTTTGGCTGAAGCGGAATACTCCATGCAGCCCACCTGGCACCGCACGGAGGCAGCTATCCCCACCATGCCGTGCTCCGTTTTGCCAGCACCCTGGAGCTCCTTTAAGGGAATGGGAGTCCTCTTGAGCCCCAGTGCCATCTTAGAAGGCACGCACAGAGTGCTAGGAAGTGCAGCCTTCCCCAGTGCTTTCCCCATAGATCTGTTTGGGCACTGAACAATATTCCATTTACCAGTGCTCGGGGCATGCCTTCATAGACATTGCTGGGGCTTAACAGGGTCCAATCTCTCTTAAAAGGCTCCCTGGAACTGGGAAAAGCGGAGGTCAGAGTAATGGGAAATGGCTCTCACACTGAAGGTGTGTGGTTTCTCCCCCCCTTTAAAACTTTTAAAAAAGTGGCCCCTGCCTGAAAAATAAGATCACTGTCTTATGGCATTGGGGAAACCTGAGTACATCTCACAGGATGACTTCCATCAGGTGATCACATCCTGTTTTGAACACAGAAAGGTTCCCTTCTTCCTATTTCTGGGAGACTGTTTAAATGCAATCCATTCTTCTGATTGCCAGTCTTAACAAGCACTTTGAAGCTCTGAGTTCACAAATCCATTGTGTTATTGTCGGAATAAGACTCTCTCTTACACACACACACACACACACACACACACACACACACACACACAAAACAGGCTGGGCTTATCTCTCATTCTCAGATCGGCTCCACCCATTGCACTGTCAATCGAGCTCTCTTGCGGTTGGGCCACCCCTTACATGTCTCTGTCCACCCTTCCTCTGCAGGTCCCAGTGGCACCAACATCATTATCGGCTCCATCGCTGGAGCCATCCTGGTGGCTGCTATCGTCCTCGGTGGCACCGGATGGGGATTTAAGTAAGCAGCGTCGACACACGCATGCTGTGCCTCCCAAATTGCCATGCCCTTCCGCTGTGCTGCCTGGAGGCTCTCTCGCATGCTCTGCACCAGCCCCCCCTTTGCAGTCAGCCACTTGGGCACCTGCACTTCTGGGGAAGAGGGGGTGGAGCCGGGGCATGGCCCACTCACTCCCAATGCCAGCTTCTGTAGGGTTCCCCCGCCCCCGCTCAGGGTGGATTCATACAACCATGGTTTTCTGGTGACTATTGAAGTTGTCATGTAACAGGCCACTTCCTAGATTGTTTCTATGGTCGCAGAGGGAAGGGATTCTTGAGGCCTCTCTGGGATGGCCAAGCGTTGTGCCTGGATCAGAGGCTGAGAGATATTTGATGGTTTGAGGCTCTGTCACCAGTTCTCTACAGAACCTTTAGCAGGAAAGGGAGAATTGGGGATTAACGGCAAGCCTAGCTAGGACTTTCCCCCCCAAAGGGCCTGGACCTTCTCAATAGTCACAGGAAATAACCACCGGGGTCAGCAGGGTTGGCAAAGGTAAGTTGGCACTCGATGTATTTGCTTTGATGCAAATGGGGCACCAGTTGGTAGTCTGTATCCACCCTCAGATGGATAGGGGTTGGCTGCAGTTGAAAAATGGGCTGAGAGTTTAGGAAAGGTGGTGGAAGGCACCAAGCCTTTGAAGGATTCGGTATTTGGAGGCATTTTGGTCCCGGCTCTGCTACCACCTGCCCAGGTATGGCCACTGCAGTCAACACTTTGGGGCTCGCCACAAGTCTGCTTTTAAGCTCACTTGTCTGATTTACTCAACCCCCCAGCAATTTTGCATGGTGCATGCTATGCAGACTACAGGCACCCTCTGGTGATGAGAGCCCATATTTACCATGACTCAGGGAATGTGGGAAACTCAAGTTTTGTTCTGTTGTGGTAAATTCCAGCTCTTGCCACATGTGAGTACACCAGAACAGGAAGTTCACCATGTATTAATGATGTATTAAAATTGCCTTGTGGTGATGCCATGTGGAGAAATAGTACATATATTGGGCCTTAGGGCACTTTCAAATGGGATTAGCAACAATGGCAGGAAACCAGGAAGCTCAGCAGTAAGTACCTCATTGACAGGTACTCACTGCTGCAGAGGTTTGTTGGTACTATTGCAACTTTGGCGTACAGGTCGTTTGCCTTCCTGTGCCATTTCTGCTGGCTTGTAAGTAACTGGAACAGGCTCTCCATGTGTTGCCCCCTCACCTTGCCCCTGAATGTATGGTTTGTACGTGATTGAGAGGTAGCGGTTGGGAGGGTACTTATTACTGGCCTATCCTGACCATAAGTGGAAGCCCACAGAGCAAGAAAAGCCATGGGCAACCAGGCAAGGTAGCAGGTAGAATTGGTCAAGAGCAGGGATTCTCAACGTTGGGTCCTCAGATGTTATTGTCAGTGGCCTTTGGTTGGGGATTATGGGAGCTGAAGTTCAATAACAACTGGGGACCCAACATTGAGAACCCCTGGTCTAGAGGAGGGGTTGCCAACCTGTGGTACTCCAGATGTTGCTGAACTACAACTCCCATCATCATCTGGAGTACCGCAGGTTGGGAACCCCTGCTCTAGAGCAAGGATTCTCAACGTTGGGTCCCCAGATGTTATTGGACTTCAGCTTCCATAATCCCCAGCCCCAGTGGCTTTTGCTTGGGAATTATGGGAGTTGAAGTCCAAGAACATCTGAGGACCCAACATTGAGAATCCCTGCTCTAGAGCACCAGGACCTTGGACAGCTGCAGGCAGACAACTTGCTCCAAGAAGTTCTTCAACCCAGCTGAGCCACTATTAACCCAGCGATCTCTCCTGGTCTCCACTCATTCTGAGGTGGATCAAGATTTTAACGGGGCAGTCTTTGTGTCTGGAGTTTTGTACTCCATCACTGCACTTCATCAGATAGGGGGTGGAGAAGGTTGGAAGGTCTTCTTGGGGGGTGGGTGGGCAAAAGAAGTGGCTCCTTTGGAATGTGAAGCCCAGAGATGCTTTCCCAGGGGATTCTGGCTCAAAGGGATTTATCTGAGAGGGGCTCTGGCTGACTGGCCTGGTGTCAGGGTCTGTGCCTGGCCCCTCTGCAGCCCATACCACCAGCCCCTGGGGCTGTCCAGGACTTGCAGAGCGTCCCCCTTCTGAATCCAAGCCTCGGCCTCTGTTTGAAAGCAAAGTCATGACAACACCCCCCCTGCTTTCTAGGAATCTGTTCCGCTGGCATATTCGAGTTCAAGCAAGACCCCCTCCGCCCATGCCATGTTTCTAACTGCAACCTGCATTGCTTTGAGTTGGGGGCTTTGTCCCCCTTTCCCCCATTGTCAGTATCTCTCTCACTCAATGAAGTGGGCTTCCACCTCAGGTGTCCTGGCTTCCCATTACAGGGGTGAAGGTGTGGGAGTTCAGCAGGCTGTGGGTTCCACTTGGGATCGAGGGGCTTTTTGATACCGGTTTATATAAAGATGGGCTTATCTATAGGTGTTGTTGTTTGGAGGGAGGCAAAAGCAGGGTTCCGGAGGGCTTGGAGGAGGCGCATTATTTCTCTCTGTCCCTTACTGGACCCTTCTTGTGATGTTCTGCATGGACTGACACTTGCATGGATGGAGAGGGAGCGTGTGAAATGACAGCCGCATGAATCAAAACCTGCCTCTAAGGGGAGGGTGGGCAATGGGGAATCTTGGCATGGGGGTGGGGAGGGGTGGGGGGCAATACAGTCATGAAATACGTAGCAGGTGCCATCCTCTCGGCAAATCCTGAAGGCATGACATGAAATACAGGAAGCTCCCCCTCCCACAGAATTCATTGCTAGTATTGTATGTGCCTGTCGACACTACTGCACTGGAAAGTACGACCCATCCGACCCAGCCACACTGCTGTCCTGGACGCTGATAGGAGGCAGAGACTTTGGGAATAGAAGGGGGGAGAAGGTGCTCTAGGCTCTAAGATGTCTACCAAAGACAGCTGCCTGCGATGTTCTTCTTGGAAATGACAAACATCTTCAAATCTCACCTCCACCCCCATTACTTAAGTAACAGGCATTTGGAATTCTGTTGTTTTGGAGGCTTTACAAATTGCTAATACTGCCATGAGATTATCAAACTGCACTTTAAGGGGGAGGGCTGGTTGCGACATTGGATTATTTCCTTTCCAATTTGTTTTTGCCATCTGTTGCAGAAGGTTAGCCAGAAACTGCTAGGATGAGGGTGGGTGGAGTGGGGAGAAAGCAATAGGTGCAAAGTGGCAGAGGCCCAGGAACACAAACAGGGCCATCAGGAAAACACGAAACCTTTACTGGGTGGAAGATCCCCTCCCACCAAACTATTGGCAGCTTTCATCAAGTTTCCTCTAGTTTCTACAAGTTTCGGCTGTTCATAAACTGCTTGGACCAGAAACTGTTTTATTTAAATGAAAACTCTGACCTGATGTTCCCTCTAGAGATCCAGGCCATATGTAGACTAAGCACTTGAGGCCCCTGTTCCATGGAGAGCATGAAGGAGAGGAGGCCTAGGTGAAAATGCTCCTCCTCCTAGGCACCCTCCTGGCATCCTTTCAAAGTCCTAGCAGGAGTGATGTGATCTAACCCTGCCCAAGGATGGTGGTGGTAGGACCTCTCTGCAGAAACGCTGTCCTGGATGGTAAGGAGATGTTGCATGCGTGGCTGGGTTTTGCATTGCCGACCATGGCATGTGGCACGAAGACTGGAGGCAGTTACGGCAAGAGGTACCCGGCCGGTGTCACCTGCTAACTCCCCTCCCCCTCTCTCTTTCCTTCTCTCTCCTCGGCTTGCAAAGGAACATTCGCAGAGGAAGGTACGACCCAGCTCAGCAGAGGGTGTAGCATCCTCCCCCATCCTCCCCACCCCCCAGTCACCCACCACCTCCATTCCACCCTCCTCATCGCCTTCACCCTGCCCGCTCTGCTTGCAATGATCTTGTGGCAGCAGGGCTGGATCCTGCTCCTGTGGATGGCCCCCCGCTGCGCACCCGCCACCCTCCAGCAAGGGGGATCTCATCTATGCCTTCGCTTCTTCCCAGGCATCCATCAATGCCAACATCAGCAGCGCTTGGTTCTCCATTTCTTCAGGCCTTGGCTGTGGCGATTGGGGGAGGGGGTGTTTGGGAAATAAGCAAACGGCAGGAGAGGGTCTCCTCCTGGAATTCTAAGGTTTTGACCATCCAGTATGGCATCAAGCCTGCTCTCGTTCATTTCCCCCAGTCTGAGGCTCAATTATCGACACAGTAAAGTCCACGTAAGAGGATTTTACTGCATAACGTTTCACTGTGAGACTGTTTTGTTTTGAATGTCTTCTCAGGGCAAGAGCCAGTCTTTACAGTGAAGTGTGCTCAACTTCACAAAGAAATGATCAGCTTTCACTAAGTGAGAGCACATTCACACGAGCTTGTGGAGCCTTCTGCCCCTCCAAGGCCCACTTCAGACATGCATACAGGTGGATTTGTATGAATGACTATGCTTGTGTTCATTTAAAAAGTGGACTTGGGCAAAGTCCCCCTTGAATGCAGGATACAGATAGGAAATGTATCACTGTACATGTGTTGAGCATAACATGTGAATAGGGCTAACATTACACATAAGTCAGTCACCATATTACCAGTGAAGGAGGCTTCTTGGTTCCCCCAGCCTGAACACATGGTCATAAGGAAAGGGTCTAAACAGCCTCACTTGTTTGCTGCTAGAAATTACTCATACACCCACCCAGCACAAAGAAATGTCCCTTCAGGCCCAGCCACGAGGGCTTTCATCACATTAGCCCATCAGTATTATTACTTGGTGAGTAGTACCTAAACACAAGGATACAGGCAGTGACATTCCAACTTCAGCACAAATTCTGACGGGAGATGTAATTAGGATATCATGTCAATTCGTAGTGCCATCTGCTGACAAACTACTACTATGGACATGTATAAATTGCTTTTCAACAAAAGTTCCCAAGTGGTTTACATAGAGAAATAAGAATAAATAAATAAAGATTGCCTCCTGTCCCCAAAGGGCTCGCAATCTAAAACGTAACTTAAGATAAACACCAGCAACAGCCACTGGAGGGATCTGTGACAATCTCTGAAAAAGTTTTGTGTTTTTCAATGCCAGTTTTATTTTAAATTGAAAAAAACTTGGTGCTTTCCAAGTCAGCAGGCTTTACTGTGGGTTTTCTGCGAGGCTTTGCTGGAAGTCTGAAGTTGCCCCCCAAAACTGATGCAAAAAGTGGATTTTTTTTTACCACGGATATAGATCAGTCTACACTCTTAATGTCCAATAAAAAACCCAAATTGTGTGTGAACTGCTCCTGATAGCTAACAGGGACTTCAGGGTGAATTTGGCCGATATGTGAATGCACACCCTCCATTCCAGAGGAGATGCAAACTAAAAGCCAGATGTGAAAAACTTCATGGCTTTTTAATGGATAGTCAGTAGATGGCGCTAAGAACTTGCATCCTTGAATGTCCTGTGGATGAGACTCTACATCTCCCACCAGAATTAGTGCTGAAGTTGGAATGAGACTGAAATAACCCAAGTTCTCACACACAGACGAAGTGGTAAGTCTGTTTTACCACTTTAGACAGCAAGTGGGGACTAGAGATGTGCACGGACCGGTTCAGAGGCTCTTTCATGGACCTCCGAACTGGTTTGAAAGTCTGGAGGTTTGGCTGGTTCGAAGGTGGGGGCGGGGAGAATAGTTTTAAGGACCGGGAAGGGTGTTCTCCCCACGCCTGCTGCATATTCCCCACAGGTGCTGTGCTTTAAAATGGTCCCGCAGGGTAGCAGCGTACCTCCTTGCTGTCCTGGTGTGTGGCAGAACCGAACTGATTGGTGCGTGTGTGCATGTTGCACTCGCACATGTCACGTGCACGCATGCGCACCAGGCACTTCTGGGTACTTCCAGTCTGCCACACACCAGGGCGGCAAGGAGGTAAGCTGCCGCCCCGCATGGCTGTTTTAAAGCACAGCACCGGTGGGTGAAAGGAGTGGGGGAGCATCCTCCCCAGTTCTTTAAGAGCCAGCGTGGCGTAGTGGTTAGAGTGCTGGACTAGGACCGGGGAGACCTGAGTTCAAATCCCCATTCAGCCATGATGCTAGCTGGGTGACTCTGGGCCAGTCACTTCTCTCTCAGCCTAACCTACTTCACAGGGTTGTTGTGAGGAAAAACTTAACTATGTAGTACACCGCTCTGGGCTCCTTGGAGGAAGAGCGGGATAGAAATGTTAATAAATAAATAAATAATAAAGCTATCCCCCCCACCTGCAAACTGGCGGTTGCTGGCTCCGTGCACATCCCTAGTGGGGACTCGTGATTGAGAGCTCTTCTTCTTTTTAAAATCCCTGCACTAGAATCCTTCACGTTGTGCAGGACCACATGCATAGAAGGGTTTTTTTGGCTGTGGAGGAGCATTTGATGATGTGAGGATCCATTTGTAGAGTTTGCAACTTGTCTGAACTAGGCCTTAAGTAATATCAATGTATTACCACATTTGGTGGTGACAGCCACAAACATTTTCTACCAGGTCTATAAGGCACTTTTAAAAACCATTTTAAAATACCACCAAAACAGTGGGCAAACTGAGAGAGCTGGTCTTGTGGTAGCAAGCATGACTTGTCCCCATAGCTAAGCAGGGTCTGCCCTGGTTGTATATGAATGGGAGACTTGATATGTGAGCACTGTAAGATATTCCCCTCAGGGGATGAAGCCGCTCTGGGAAGAGCAGAAGGTTCCAAGTTCCCTCCCTGGCAGCATCTCCAAGATAGGGCTGATGAGAGAGATTCCTGCCTGCAACCTTGGAGAAGCCGCTGCCAGTCTGTGAAGACAATACTGAGCTTGATAGACCAATGGTCTGACTCAGTTTATGGCAGTTTCCTATGTTCCTAAGTCCTAAAGGCCATCTTTGGAATCGGCATATTATTTCTACTATGTGAACAAGTCACTCAGGATCCCCTTTACTGAAGACGAGCATTGCTTTAAACATGATACCATGCTGAACTGGGGAAAGGAGCTCTGTCCCAGTGTATGCTATTCCATTCCCCATCATGCTTACCTGCTGCTATTTGTCTAGTGCATATTTTGCAACCTGACCACCTCCTCAGCATTCCTCCCATTTCATGGCTTCGCTGTTCCTTGGAAGTTCAAAAGAGCCAAGTGTTGGGTGAGGGTAGGAATTGTCCTCTGCAGTTGGGGACCCTGTTAGAGTTGATTCACACAAATCTCTTTTAGGTAAAACAAGGAATTCACATAATCCAGGGTGTTGTTTTTTAAACCATCTCATGATACAACTGCAAGTTAGCATGTTCTGAAAAAGAAAACCTTAAAAAACACATCCTTTTCTAAGTTGTGATAATATTATTGTTTCCATTGCTAGACTTCAGCCTTGAAATGTATAAAAACAGTTTAAAAAGTGCCTCTGAGCACATACAGAGTTCACTGAAACCGCCTTGGGATAATTTTATGGAAGGCGGTATATAAGTCTTAACAATACAATAAATAAATTTCCCTCACAATATAAAAAGTGCTCCCTACATATTACATTAGAGGGCAGGGCTTCTAGTTCAGAGGATATCTTTCCCGGGAAATTGTGAGCTTCCATGTCTGTTTTTTAGGGACCTAAATCACAGTGTGGTGCCTTGTTTGCATTTTCAGTAGACCATTTTTCTCATATGGGTATTGGATAGGTGCTGCCACCTGCCAGGAGGAGGGTCTCCCCCTCCTTTCAGGGCTCCTATGTCAGGCAAAAATTAGAAATGTGGAGAGGAGAACCTGCACTTGCTGAATTTCTGCCTGCTGGTGAAGCCCTGTCAGGAAGAAAAAAGGGAGGTGACCTTATGACAAATCCTGATCAGAGCAGGTGGAAAGGAATTTATGGAAGGTGGCCATTCCCTGAGGTACCAGGGTCTCTGGCCATTTAGGGATTCCAATATAATCTGCATTTTCATCCCCTTGTGTGTGAGAAAGGAAACTGGAAATCAGATTGTACCCTTCACCACTTTTTGATTATATGAACAAGGATTCTTCAATACATAATTTCCTGCACTCCCTAAGTGCACTGTCACACTTTTGAGTTACAGTTGTGTTTTTGTCTTGCTGCACAATATCTCTCTGCTAAAACTACTAACATTTTCAACAGTTTTAAAACTCAGCGTAGACCAGCACAGAAGTGAGGTTCCCAAGTAGGAGCTTTGTGCCAGCTGCACAGCGAAAATGCACAGATACAAAAATCTGTGTGTGGTCTGAAACTAAGATTGGCCTAAACTGTATCTGAAATTCAGTTTTTTACAGGGTGCTTTTAAAGATGAATCTGATGACATTCAAAAATATCAAAACAGCAGCAATATGGCACACACACACATTAGGCAGGCAGAAAAAGCACCACTTAGTTTGGGCCAAACTCCCAGAAGTAGTCCTTTCATGAGGCAAGGTCAGGCAGTTGCCTCAGGTGGCAGGTTATTGGGGCCCCAGCCGGGAGGCAAAAGGCCCCCTGCCACTGTCATCACAGCAGCTCTCTGGGACCCATCTGACTCTTTCAAGATTTGCAAGGAGACTCTTGTCTCCTCACCACCCATGTATCAAAACTTGCAAGGGCCAGTTTTGAAAGGAGGCTGCTCCTAGCCCTCCCCACACCTCAGGCGATTGGGCAAGGCAGCAGTTGGCTCCTTGCCTCAGGCACAGCAATACCTTGGGCCATCCCTGGAACTACCCGGTTTGTTAAATGCACCATTGTAGTTCCACCTTCAAAAGTAAAAATAGCCACTGCAGGGAGGCCCAATCCAGATTGGGACTGTGGTGCAGAGAGGGAACCTTTCTCACCATGCTGTTTGCCCAACAAACATCACCCCCAAACTGTTATTTGTCCTGGGAGGGAAACTGCTATTGGCACCAATAGCAGCTTTAGTGGGGGGGCTGACTTTGCAGTGATACAAGGGGCAGAGTTAAACCTTCCTCCCCCTGCACCACCAGCACTACTACGGATATTTATATACCGCTCTTCAACCAAAGTTCTCAAAGCAGTTTACATAGACAAATAAATAATACATAAATAAAGATGACCAAGACATACACACTCACACACTGCACCGCTGCTGTGTTTTTTCAAAGTCAGGATAATGATGGCACATTTAACTATCATACATAGTTCATTATTTAATTTGTATGGAACAAAGTAAGGGAGAAAGGTGACAGTCTTAAATCCAGCACATTGTATCCTATTTTTCTAAATCCAACTATAACTGCTAATATTTCCAAAGGAAACATAAATAAATTAGGAGAAATAAATTTGCATTTTGGAAGGAAATATGAATCATGAAGAATTTCCTGGAGAAGTTTTTATTCTGTTTAATATAGACTAGCTATAGCAACCCTGTACAGATAATTTTAGAATAGTTCCTTGCCTCTCCTAGAAATGCCACATTGGACCGGTAGTAGGAGCAAATAAATTGCAGTTGTTTCAACAAACTACAGGGCCCTTTTTTTACAGCTTACAATTTCTCCCTCTTTCCACCACCAATGGGAACATTGGCTTGGATATATAAAATGGCAACTATTGCTCATGGTAGAACAACCACCTGACAGTCCCCTTGCCCTGACTGGGGATGGGTGACTGGCAAGACTGGTTGGGCACTGGTTGGGCCAGGGCCCTAAGACCAGCAAAGAACTCAGTGTCCCCTATAGTATCACCATTACTATTTTCCACAGCAGGCAAGAGGCAGCAAGAGAGGATTGTCTGCTTGCATTTCCCACCACTTTCAGATCAAGGAAAACCCTGAGGGTTCCTTGCATGCATTAATCATTTGAAGTGTCCCACATCAATGAGCATTGGGGGCCAAGAATGGCTAATCTTGTCATACAGTCTCGGCAAGTCCCCACTCCTACTCTGCATCATCCATTAAGTTTCTCTTACTTAGTTTAAACCCTGGGTTTTCATATTTTTCCTAAATAATATATTTAATATTTATAATAAATATACCTATAATTATAACTATTTTTTGGTTTCCTGTATCTGTAACCCAAATGTAAATCCTACATGGACCTGAATGGGCATTCAAGTCAAATAAGGTTCACTTCAGTCTTCTGTCACACATTAACAACATTTTCACAGGCACCCAAGTCACATAGAAGAGGCCCACAGCACTGACTCTTTGGTGTCCAACATGACAATGCCCAAGGGTACAAGGTGCTGAATGGTGTGGTGGTGCACTTAGCAAGGCCAGCAAGTCTAACTGTTCCATTCCATCATCCTTTACACCAAACAAATGATTATGACAATGCAGATTCCAGTGTGCAGCAAGCAGAAAGGTAGTTCTGGAGAACAAAGAGCTGCAGATGAGTCAAACAACATACCAACAGATGTGGGAAGGGGCAGATGTGGCTCTTTTAAGCATGCCAGGGTATAATCACAACCACCTTCCATCTTGCATCCCTTTATCGCTATGCACTGCCACTAAACTGCCCCCTTGCTTCTGTGTTACAGGTCGGGAGGGGCTTAGCCCCAACTCATAGCCCTGACCTTTTGTGCTGCTGAGTCTGTATTCCTGCCATTGGGTGGGGAGGAAGGTAAATGTGCCCTCCTTTCCTCTTCCTGCTCAGCAAATAACCAACAACCCAAGCCACCAAGTCTTCCATTGTCTCCTGGATGGACGTGAGC
The DNA here is from genome assembly GCF_027244095.1 of Hemicordylus capensis. Lineage (NCBI taxonomy): Eukaryota > Metazoa > Chordata > Lepidosauria > Squamata > Cordylidae > Hemicordylus > Hemicordylus capensis. The sequence goes on from NC_069662.1 coordinate 53,727,933, forward strand.
AGGAGAGATACCCTCCTTTGGGGGGCAACTGGCGCTGCACTGCCTCGCACTGTGGGAACAGATCCCCATGGATGGCCACAAGCCTTTTTGTACCTTGCCATGTGCACCGTGCCGTCTCCTTGCAACCTTTCCTGGGGGAAAAGACTGGAAAAGGGATGCTACTTTCACTCTCACAGGTCTACATATGTGCCTCACTTTGCTAATCCCACCAAGGAATGTACCATGTTGGATCCACCAAAAAGCCACACAACACGGGGGCATAGAAATGCTCCTCTCCTCAGCTTCTGTGCCTGGAAGACAAACTTGCCACATCCCCTTGGAGGAGATGGAGCATCGGAGTCTATTATGGGGTGGGGGGGGGAGGGGGAGGACTCCACTGGGCCATGTTATCTTCTATGGTTTTTCATGTGCACCAGGCGCACTGATAGTCTCCATCCTTTCTTTTCCTGAAGAGCTGCATACTGCAGCAGCACAAAACTGCTCCTGGGTGTGTGAGGTATAGTTTTGTTTTTGTGTTTTTTAAAATATCTACAAACCTAGCCACACCTGTGAGACAAGAAATTGCAGATTTCTGGCCACTGCTTGCAAAGTTGTTGGGAGTGAAGAAATGACGAGTATTAGCCAGTTTATACCCTTCCTTTTCACACCAGTCCCCCAAACAGGCTTGGACTGGCCCACAGAGTGACAGGGCATATTCCCAGTGCACCCCACCCACAGGGTGCCCCTGTGCCCACCCTTAATTAACGACTCCCACCCTTAAGTACCCATTCTGCTCAAAACCCGGCACCCTCCCCACATACATTCCACTGCCCTCTCAGTGCCCCCAGTCTGGCCCTGCCCCCAAACCCTGTCCAATCGAGATAGATTCAAATTTTCACTGTGCTGCCCACAGCCCTAAATACATGAGTTCACCATCCTAGGTTTGGGGAGTGGGCACAAAAGGTAGTTACTGATGGCAGCTACAGATGTTGAGAGGCAGTGTTGTAAACAGGCCCAATTTAAAGCTTCAAATGAGCACAAAGAGGCGTGGGACCATGCTGCACATCCTTTCCCTGTCCCAGTCTTCCGAGCATAAGGTTTTATAGAAGTTTCCCCTTCCTATACATTATAAGTATTTGTACATCAGGATAAAAATTCACAGGCTAATCTTGGAAAAGGCCCATGTGATATAATTCCCAATATCAGAACAGGGCTGGATGACTTTAATCCTTCAAGACAGCTGAGATTTTAGAGGCTAGAAATAGCTTCTTATCGCATGGCTTTACTGACATAATGCATATTCTAAGCCCCAAGAATTTATGAGGAATCCTGCCTAGAAAATGCAAAAACAAATACAAATGCAAAAACAAATCGATGACCCATGGATTCCTATTCAAAAGGTAATCTGCAGACATGTCTGACATTACTTTTCTTCTTCTTTGTAGTGATTCATACTCATGTACGAAAAGCAGTTACTCTGACTACTTAATCCTAATGCAGGTAGCAGGAACAAACTATACATACTCATAGCTATGTCACCTTATATAGACTTGCTCGTACAAGAACATGCATTTTCATAGAGGACATCATAATAATCTGAGACTCAAACCAGGTTCTCTTGGAAACGATTTTCTTTGCACGTGCAAGTTGTTTGGAGCAGAGGTTGTCTCTGAACCTGTGCAGATTCATGACTTCAGCAGTAAGTAATCCTATCCCCACCCTTCAGTCATTTGAGATTAAGGGATTTCCATAGACAAGACGGTGGCTTCTAGGCAGGCGTTTCTCTCGCTCTGTCTCAGGGCCAAACGCAGTATCAGGTTGTGAGGGCCCCTGGGGCATAGCCTTGCAATGGGCCCTCTGGGGACATATGGGGCTCCTGCCCCAATGATAGAGTGGCAGGGCAGCAGTGCTGTGGACCCCTGTGAGTACCTTTCCACCCAGGTAAGCTCCCACAGGGGTCTGAGGGAGATTAACTTGGGCAGCAGCAGTATGGAGTGCTTCAAGCGAGCCTTTTTTTAAAAACGGCACTTCAGTGTGCCCATTTCTAGGCCTAAGATGGGCGGAGCCAACATGGCCTCCATTAAATGCTTCCAACTGCTGCTGCCCGTCACCCAGGTTCTCAACCAAGTTGGCCACTGTGCAGGGCCTGACATGATTGACTCCTGACACCACCCCTGATATTGTACCCGTCTTAACCCCCTTTTGCCACTAGCGGCTGCTTTTAAGGAGACAGTTAAGTCAAGGAAATGGTGTGGGGAAAGTGCATCCCCCACCACCCTTCATTCTGCAGCCCCAATCCAATTCACCCCACACTTGCTTTTAGGTCTATACAAGCCACTAGAAGATCCAATCAAACTACGTGTGGTCTTCTGTGTCACATGAAGTTTGGCCCATCCTCTCTCTTTCTCTCCCTAAATTAAGCATTGAACAGGACTTGGTGGATATCTTTCAATAAGAGTCCAATCTTTCCAGTAGTGAGGAAAACTGGTTGTTTGATGGGAAGGGCTACAGTTCAGTGATAGACCATATGCTTTGAATACAGAAGGTTTCTGGCTCAGTCTTTGGTATTGCCAGTTAAAGGGGCTCAGGGCCAAAATAGACATGTTGCATGAGAGATATGGTTGGATTTTCTGACAAGATAATAATAATAAAAAGCTAAGATAGCCACAGGGAAGCTTCAGTTTTGACTGGCACTGGGGAAGAGGTGGTGGACCTTTCTCCCCAGTGCTGTTTTCCTGATATAAATCTTCTCTCAGGCGTTGCCATTAGCCCCGCCAGGGTTGGGGGGAATACAGCCATGATACAATTAGCTGTATCCCGCCCGCCCCCAGCAGAATAAATAGCAGCTTCTGAGGTGGGGTGCCTGACCTAAATAGCAGTTTAGTTAAGGCAAACACTACAGGGGAAGAGTTACACACACACTTCTCCAGTGCCACTGCTCCAATCAAAACCAACGACCCAAGTCAGACCCCATTTGTTTTAAGTTTTGTTTTTCAAAGTCAAGAAATACATCATGTCTGCTTCAACCCTCAAATAGTAAGTCTGAGAACAACCTCAGCCCAAGACATTTTGTCCTTATTTAATTTGTTTATTTCATGCAGCGTATTAGCAATTATCTCGTGACTCTCGGTTTGAGAGTTATAGCTTTAGCCTTATTCCAGTGAAGATGAACATTCTGATCAGTGATTCACACAGAAACATGGAAGTGTGGGTGGCGGGGGTTTCCTTTGCTGGCTGGAATTTTCCACAATCTGAAAGTAAATATGTTTAGGTGTAGGAGAGAAGTATGCTCTCATTTTAATTCAGAAAAAAAGTATGCCTCACCTTTCAGAAGGTTGGGAAACAATAACCTATCCCTGGGGCTCCCAAGTGTGGGTCTCCAGACGTTTTTGGACTCGAACTTCCATCATTCTCAGCCACAATGGCCAAAGTATGATGGGAGTTGTATTCTGACAATATCTGGGGACCCAGGGTTGGAAACCTCTGATTATCCTAAAGCAACCTTCTACTGCAACTGTGTAGCATCTGACTTCTCAGATTCATCCCCATTTATTGTGATAAACAGAGAGGGCAGTAAATCTAACTCTTTCGGATACAAATTTAGCCCAAAATTAATATAAATAATTTTTAAAGGAATAAAATAGCAACTTAAGGTAGGTACTATAAGTTACTTAAATTTTTTCTTACAAAGAGTTCTCACACCTTCAGACAAGGCTGCTAATCAACTGGCGACAACAAGGAATAGACTTATAGAGCTGGAAGGATCTAAGACCTGGTCCTCACTGAGGTGGTAACACTGTGTCTGGTCTGTACCACTTCATACTGCATGTGAAGTTCATATGACTGAATGCCCCCCCCCACACACAAGCACACCTTTGCACACCAGAAACTAGCAAGTGAGGGAGAAGGCTATCCTCCCCATGCTGGTATCCTCCCCATGCTAGTTTCTCTTAACAGAAAACATGTTTGCATGAAGGAAGATTCAGTCAGGTGCAGTCCCAAGCGGTAGGGCCAAGACATAGCTTTACCACCTCTGTGAGAGAACTACATAGGAGGGCTATAATAAATTAGATGCTGGGAGGTCCATGATTGGATCACCCACTTTTTTTTTTTAAGTTGGAGGGAGTGAATTGGATAAGGGATGTGTCACTGAGAGAAAGGGTTTTTACCCCTTTGACCTGCACCATTTTCCTGATCAAAATCACCTCTACCTCCAAAGCTGTTATTTGCTCTGTATATGAAAACATACAGGCACTATACAGGTACCTGTATGTTTTCCCACATAGTACAAAAGAGCCTTTTCAGGCTATGGGCAATTTATATTGGGAAAATTATGCAGAGGGAAAGGGTCTAAGTCTCCTTCCCCCAATGCTACCTTCTCAATCTGATTCAGGAGGACACCTGCTTAAAAAAAAATTGCAGGAGTTCTGATCACAGATCTCCCAGCATTTCATCTGTTTTGGTCCTGAGACAAGTCAGTCTTTTGCCCAGAAGGTAATTCCACTTCCTGCTCAAACGCAGGAGCATCCACCTACCAACTTTCCCAAGTGGTATCTTTTCAGATTTCTGTATGGTGTGGGAGGTATTTTGTAATGGGTCCAAATCCCTGCTCTCGAATGCTCAAGGTTAAATTGCTAAAAAGAGATGTATTTTTAAAAGACCATTTGTTGCTTTTAAAAATATCAAATAATAACTGTAGCAATTGTCTGGCACTGAAATTGGCCCTCTCAGAGCTATGCAGATTAGTCTCCCAATTACTATGACTTTAGCTAAGCTAGATAAACTGGTTGAGGACTGATACAGACAAGCCCAACCTGGTCATCAGCCAAATGGGAGATTTACTCTCCTGGACGATTACAATTTAAATCCGAATTTAGCCATTTTACCCATCCAAGGAAAAAGGATTTTGATTGAAACTATAAGGTGGCCAAATGCATTGTTTGGTCACCTCTAGACCAGTTATTTTATTTTAATTAATTAATTAATTAATTAATTAATTAATTTATATACCACCCTTCCAAAAATGGCTCAGGGCGGTTCACAACAGATTTGTTAGTTAGGTGTGTGTGGAGGAAAAACTGGTCTCTAGTTCAGCTCTGGACTTGGGTGCAGATTTCTTGCCAACTCAGGGTTTTCCATACTGTAATTTTGCTCAGGTTGCAGAAGCTGACAGTGGTGAGGGAATCCTGTCAGATATGTTTTCAGACAAAAGCATTTCATGAACTCCATGTTTACCCCATCTCCCTGTACACCCCCTTATCTTCCTCCCCCCACTTCCTTTCCCAAAGGGGTGTAGTTTTAATTGAGCAAAAGTGTTCAAAGAAGCTGGGCCCCCGGCTGCTGAGGGCCCTCCAGCTCCACCACTCTCTATGCAGGCCACTTTTCCCTAGCTACGCCCTTGCTTTCCCACTTGAGCACCACAGATTAAAAAACTATAAACCCAGCAATTTGGGCAGTGGGCAGCAAAGCAAATCTTAAAGGACCAAACTGACCCCAATGAATTCCTTCTTGCCCCTTAACTTTGCTGCCACTCTTTCCCTCACTGCCCATGAGGTTACATGAGGAATGGCACAGGGATTTCTTCTTCCTTTTGTCCCCATTGAGGACTGGCTGTTGGCAAACTGAAATACAAAACAGGTAAGGTGAATTTTCTTATGGGACCAATGTTTGTTCACATTAGGAACAGACAAGCTTTCAGGTTACACACAAGGTTTTGTTGGGCTGAAAGATTCTGAACCTGGGAATTATTTGGATATATCTGTTGTGAAGTTATTTGGGCTGACAGTTTGGAGGTAGGCTGCCCGCTGAATCACGAATGGTGTGCAAAGCGTGTATGTGCACATGGGCCTTTGTAAGTGTAGGATGTGTGTTCATGTGTGTGTGTGTGTGTTTGAAGTTAGCATGAATGCGTGTACAAACAAGCTGTTGATCTTGGTGCAATGGGCAACTTGAACCCTTTTTTAACATTCGCACAGTAGCAAGGATCAAGGCTCCTAAGAGCTTCAAGGCAGAGCAGTGAGGAAGAGGAGGAGCGAAGGCTGCACCACAACGAAGAGCACAACCCTGGAGGGAGCCCACTTTGCACTGCGCTTGCCTCGGACCCTTGTCATCTCCCAGCACTCTCCAGCCTGTGGGCACCTAGAACTGTGATTTCTGTTGTGCATGGGGTTGTATGTACATATCTCTGGGCAGGGAGCAGCATCTGTATATTGTGATGTGCCCAAAGACAAACTCAGATGCCCCTTCAGGGCATTCTTGTAGATACACGTCGTACCTTCATTGCACATGCTGAATGTTGAAGGCTGGGCAAGCAGGGTTCCAGTCAATCGAAGGGACAATTCTGGGCCATCCACTGGCTGCCAGGCCTTCTTGTTTTGTGTTCCCTGCTACGCTGCGCACATAACTGCCAATATTTGCTGCCTGTAGAAGAGACTGATAGCTGTCAATATTTGCTGCGTGTAGAAGAGACTGTGTTTGACGTGTGTTTGAAACACACACCTCAAACACTTCTGTTGACCCCAGAAACCCCAGCCATCAAGGGCCAATATTTTAAGATTGAATTCCTATAGAATTCTGTTAATCCTAACGTATACAACAAGGAAAAACACTGCGATGCATCCAGCTGCCATATTTTACAACTGAAAAGCAGTTTTGTTGTTGTTGCTCAACTCTAATTGTTGTTGACTTGTGCCTGAGCTCTTGCAAAGTTTGTTAGTCCCAATTAACTTGCAGGGGAACTGAGGTGTTCCAAGGACATCTAGCTTGAAATAGCAATTTGAACTAAGTGTTTTGCTTAACCTAATCCATTTGAAGAAGTGAAGAGCCCTTGCAATGGGTTCTGCTTTGATTTGTATTATCATTGTCTCTTTTAAGGGAGGTTAGCTCTTTGAAGGACTTGGGTTTAGTCTTGCAGTTTCTTTCTGACAAAGCTTATTTTGCTTATTGTGCAGCTCAAGCCTGTGCATATTTTCTCAGAAGTAACTCCCACTGTGTTCAATGGGGTTTACTCCCAAGTAAGTGTGTGAAGGGATGAGGAAATGGCCCCTGCTGAATTTCACCTGTTATTCAGTGGTTGATGGTTGGTGGGAAAATATCGCATTCCTACTGGATATACACCCTGTGCAAAGGGAACTGGAGCCAAGCCAAATGACTCCTTTAGCATAAGGTTCAGTCTTTTCCTCTTCCAGTAATTAATTCCTAAAACAAGGAGAGCTGGGGCTCAGCCTTGGATATCATGCTTCTTGACTTGGTAGCCTGTCTCCCCAATTCACAAATGTGAGTGGATGATTTAAGCACCTCTACTCTGTATCACTCAGTACCTGAGGTGCACATAGATAATTTTAGAGCCTGGACCTAAACGCCTTTGGAGGTCCCCTCCTCCCGTAGCAAGTTAAGCATCATTTTTCACATGTTGGTTCTTGAGGGCACAAACCACACCACCCAGGACAGATTAAAGTCTATTTGGGGGCCCTCAGGGGGTGTGGAGGCCCTGGACTTCAGCTCCAAAGTCCAGAGGTAAGAGCACCTCTGCTCAGTATTGTATTGTAACTAGTACTTCACTCTGTGCTGTAATGATCACACAGGTTTCCTAAACAATACTGTCAACTTTAAAATAAGCTTTCCAATGCGGACAGCACCCTTCTGACAACGCAGCGACACTGATGTGGAGACACGGGCAATATGGACGGTCCCTTTGCGGACGCGTTGCGAGTATGTTGCAGCATGTAATCTGGAAAGCTCCCAAGAGCTCAGCTGGCTAGATCAGTGTCAAATACTTGGCAATCAGCTCAGTTCCTCTGCAAGTTTGCAAAACTAACATCATTAATTTGCAGCACAGCTCAAGCTACTTTGCAAGCTTACAGTAGGCAAAGATGAAAAAGCACATGTCAGCTATATAACCAAAGTCCAATTAAAAAGACTTAAAGCATTTTTATTATCTTTAGGAGCTAAATTTATAATGTGATCTAGATTTTACCAGGGTTTGATTCTGAAAACTCTGAATAAGAGGGGAGGGGCAGAGCTCTGTAACGGATGAAAGAAGGGAGCGTCTTTTTTTTTTAAAAAATCAGTAGTGGGGTAGCATAACCAGCCCATTTTCACCTGGGACTAAGGACTGGGGCTTCTAGGACAGAGGGTGTGGTTTTCCAGAGAGGCTTCAGCCTCAGGATCTCTTATTTTGGAATTAACTGCTGGTTTTCCAGTTAGTTCCCAGTGTTCCTAGAAACATTAAACTGGGAAAGAGGAAGTGCTAAGAAATGTATGATGGCCATCTTTTCTTTTTCGGTTTTGTTGAATGAATTAATATATACATTCTTTTCTTTAAATCCCAGGCTGGCAGCATTCCTGATTAAAACCTAACAGGGGAGAGGGGGCAGAGGAGTATAGTTAACGAACACGATTGATTGTAATAGTTCTGTTTGCTTTTTCTTATTTTGTGTAGTAGTTGTAAAATAACTCAAATAAAGAAAGTAATAATTAAAAATGACTAAAAATGTATCATTAACATAATTTTGCTATAAAAAAGGGCAGAGGGTCATGTGTTAGCTTCTACCACTTGTCAATCTGCAGGCCAAATATAATATCTCAAAGCTGCTTTCCCTTAAAGGGAAAAAATGCTATTGGGGGATTGTTACACGTGTTTTCATGTGATCTGACAGGAAACTGTCAACATGCAAAGTTAGAAGCAAGGAACTGTGGGCTTGTGTTTAAGGGACAGGCTGATGAGTTATCCTTGCCATTCTGGGCCAGCAGTAAATGCCATCTTTCCTTTGGGGACACTAAAGCCCTCTTTAGAAGTTATGAGTGCCCTGGGCGCTCACAGTTACAGCAGACAAAAGTGGGGAGGAAGTCCCACTGCCCTGCTGTCAGTCATCCCCTTGCACCAATGATCAGGCATATGGTGCTGTTAGTCTGAGGGGCGGCGGCACCGTAAGCATGATCGTGGGATTTGCGGCCAATCCGTGAGCTGCAACCTGGATCTAACCAGCTCATAATGTCTGAAGCTCATAATGTCTGAAGAGGGCTTAAGAGGCCATTTGTATGGCCAAACAGGGTATAAACAGCAGGCTTAGGCCATCCATCCTTAGGACACTGGCCTAGGCCATCAGAGAAGAATGAACTAACACCTAGAATGCTGGCCTAGGGGTCTAGCTTTGTCCACCCATATCTAAGGCTCTGGCTTAGGTATGGGCAACCTAGGTCAGAGTCATAGATATCAGCAGCTTAGGCCAAAGCATGGGCAGCCGAGGCTAATACCAGCCAGAACCCTAAACATGGGTGGAGTAGGCCAGTGCTCTCAGTATGAGCCATAGATATGGGCAGCCTAGACCAGTCCAGGGTGGTCTGGGTCAGCATCATAGGAATGAGCAGTCTATTTATAGCAATAGCAATAGCAACAGCAATAGCACTTACATTTATATACCGCTCTATAGCCGGAGCTCTCTAAGCGGTTTACAATGATTTAGCATATTTATTTATTTATTATATTATTTATATTATTATATTATTTATATATTTATTATATTTGTACACTGCCCCAAATGTACATCTCTGGGCATTCACAACAACATGAAACAAATTAAAACAGAAATTAAAACATTAAAACAACTTAAAACCACAATTCTAGTTTTAAAAAAACCCTGCGTGAATAAATGAATCTTTAACCCTCATTCAGATTTTGGAGTAGATTCCCAGCCCAGGTGCGGAAACAAGCAAACCACTGCAGTCCCAGCTATGCTCTTGTTGTCAAACTCTCACTTGCACTCTGGTACATGATATATCCACGGGTAGGACCCCTCACCAATTATGATATTTATGATATTAATAAAAACGAGCTGGGCTGGGCGCAGAGCATCTGTGCCTCTAGTTCTCCCCGCCCAGCCGCCTGCCCCCGCTGCCATTTCCTTCCTCCACCCTCCCAGCCGTTGCAGCCGTTTTTGCCCACCTGCCCGCCCCTGCCTTCTCCCCCCTCCCGCCTGCCGGTAAACACTAGCACCGCCGTTTCCCCGCCTGGTTGCCCACCTCTGCCGCTGTTTCCTTCCCTCCTTCCTCCCCCTGCCCGCCTGCCTGCCCCTGCCTTCTCTGCCCGGCTGCAGCGCTGTCGTTTTCCTGGCCAGCCGCAGTCTCTAACTCCTGGGCCCGTGCCAGCTGGCTGGCTGCCACCACCATTTTCTTCCCCCTGCCTCTCCCCATCGATATCCTATCCAGCAGTTCTCCAAACTTTTGCAAGAGCTGCCACGCATGGGATTAGCCACGGGTATGCCTTTCTATGGTGGAGGGGAATCTCTCCCATTCCCTTTGTAAATCAATTGGGAGGAAAACCACTCTGGAAATTAATGGGCTTTCTATGGTGGGGTGGAATCTCTTCCATTCCCATTGTAAGTCAGTTGGGAGAAAGCCACCCAGAAATGGATGGGCTTTCTATGGTGAGGTGGTTTCTATCCCATGGCCATTTTAAGCTATTTGGAATGAGAGCTATTTGGAATGTTTCTCTTTAGAAACTTCAGATTTGCTTTCCCTTGCAAGCTCAGTTGACCTTGTAAGATGATAGTGTCTGAAACAGAGAGGCTGCTCTCATGCACAGGCAAAACCTGGCTAAGGAAGCCCAGCCCGATTTTGCCAGCACATGAGAACCACCAGGAGCCACTTGGCTCCCGGCAGCAGCAAACCCACCTCTGGAGCTTGCCTCCAAAACAAGGTTAAGAGAGCAAGCACTCCTGTAACCCCATTTTCCTGCTCGTCTGCCAGCACTGGGGCTGGGAGACTGTGGGGCTACTGGCCGGCATCGGGGGAATTCCCACAATGCATGGTGCCTTATGGGTGTTTCGGGGATGGGGTGATGCTTCCCAGCTCCTGACCTTCTGTGCTGTTGGGTGCAACTGGCAATTATTTAGGCAGGCGATCTGCCTGCCCAGCAAAGACAGAGGGATCATCTGTGGGGAGGTAAGTGCTAGCAGCCTTCTTCCCTGCTCTTCCTTGAGCCCTTTCTCACTCATCGTGAGAAAGGGCTCATAGCCTGAGGGACTGCAGAGTTTGGCAAGATGAAATCCGCCATGCCAAATTTAATATTCGGAACAAGTAAATCATTCAGAAACATCTGACTACATTGCACAGAAGAGGGGGTTTTAGCCAGCAGAATAAAGCCAACGGGATCACAACAGCAGCAACTACAAAATGTCAGCTTCAGTTCATCCACAGTACCACCCACAGTACATCTCTGGTCCTTTCCTCTTTCTCTTAATGGGATACAGCACAGAAGGAGGGGATTGGAGCTTGATTCCAGGTGGAGATAGCAAGAAGATGGAGAGGTGGGGTGTGTGGCACTGAGCAGTCTGCTGAACCTCACTCGCCTGCCAGTGAAGTGTTAGAGGTTGTTGATTTTTACCCACAATAGGTAAAACAGCAGAGCACTAAGGAATGAGCACACACTACAGTTACAGAGTGGGTAGCAGAGAATGGTTTGGATATTGTAGCTGTTTAGAGAAAACACATGGAGATCCTTGTATGACTAAACACTAAATATTTATTGGTTAAATACACTTAGATAGGAAAGACCTATCTCTAATCTAAAGGACTACATAGTGGATAGGTAAGGAGAGAGAGAGATGTTTCCATCTGCTCTCTAGGAGGAAAGGAAGGATTGTGACTCAGCACAGGAAGCGCTGCCGAGTCAGTTCAGGGGTCATAGAGTAGGGACAGATAGGGAGACCCTGACTCACTGTCTCTACTCCCAATGCCCCTAGTGGTCATTAGGACAGTTGGTGCAAAAGGTCGATGCACTGGAAGTTCATCTCCAACATGAAGGTACCGAGATAATGGGTTACATGACAAACAGAAGTGGCAAAATGTGCTCTAAAGCCAGTTTATCACTGACTCAATGCATATATCATGTGTGAGCACACAGGGATAGTGTGTGGAACAATCAGAAACACTGTCAGTCCCTCACACTGCACCCTGGGCCTTACTCACCCAGAAAGGGGAAGCAACATTGGGAGATGTTGGAAAGGTGCGATGTCCTGACATGCTGCACGGACTGGCTGGAGAGAATGGTGATGGTCAAGTGATGGGAGGAAGCTGTAGTAGCTCACGTGCACAATGGTGATGAGGCGGGGCTCCTTACTCCTGAGATGGTCCTGGGATATGAGCAGCTAGGCTTGGGAAACAGCAAAAGGAGGGTGGGCAGGGAGGTTCATCCGGGAAGGCCCGGAATGGAGATAGGAAACGGAGGAGGAAGTGGAAGGCCTTTGAAGGGATGTGTGGGGAAATAGAGGTATTTAGGGATGCCCAGATCAGTGATGAAGTGGATGGTACTAAGGTGGGTTCTGGGTCCACCAGTGAGAGGCCAGAGCAAGAGTTTAGTCTGGCAGGAGGAGGTACTGAGTGAAGCAACTCCCTCCCTTGCAATCGGTGACCTTGAGAGAGAGGGGCAGGAACCATCATGAACTGAGGGAGGAATCAGAATGTTGCCTCAAGTCCTGGAGAGCCACTGCCAATCAGAACAGACAACACTGCTGTAGATGGACAGCAGCTTCCTATATTCAAATGGAAGCAAATCCAACTAACAGAACTGAAAACATATCTTGGCCTGCTAGTCCTGGCTGGTGTGTTTCATGCCAGTTATTAAGAGCTGCAGGGTCATTAACTGGGGAAATGACTTGACTAGCAAGCCAGAGGTTGCCAGTTTGAATCCCTGCTAGTATGTAACACCTATATCGGGCAGCAGCGATATAGGAAGATGCTGAAAGGTATCATCTCATTCTGCGCAGGAGATGGCAATGGGAACCCCCCCTGTATTCTACCAAAGACAACCACAGGGCTCTGTGGTCATCAGGAGTCGACATCAACTCAATGGCACACTTTACTTTACTTTAAAGTTAATGGAGAATTCACAGGACAAGACATATACTATGTATTTACTATGTGTAATTGGCATTTCTGGAGCATCGGAACAAAGTTGAATGGGAAAGTTCATTTTTGTTGTATGAGGGATGTGCAGAATCCTCGTTCAAGCCATGAGACAAAGGCCACGGGGTAGGGGTGGGTGGGGGCCGGAGGTGGCAGCTTCCACTTGCTATTGGACTAAGCACAGATGCAGACCTTGTGAATATGCCTGTTTAGTGCGTTCTTGGGTGGTTGTACTATCCACTTTGCACCACAAGATGGAGCTTCAGGGCTCGGGACTCTCAGCAGCTGCTCAGTTATACTGACCCCTAATGCCAGCCCTGGGTGCTTACTTCTGAGTAGATAAGCTTGCAGATAGGCATAGTAGTCTGCTGCTTGAAACTCCTGGAAGTTTTACAGACAGGGCTTTCCCACCGAATCCACTCCTGATTGGAGTGTGCCAGTCCACATATTTGCTGGATTTAACCCCACCTCCCTGTGGGTTATCAGGGACCAGGCAGACAGGGCTTTGTTTTTCTCCGAAGGGAGGCTGCGAATTCTGGCTTAGCCCAAGTTATGTCCGGGTAAAAAAATCCTCTATTTCCAGCAACTTTTGGAAAAAAAACCAAACTCTGGGGCTTCTGCTTTCTCCAAAGGTATAGATGGAGGTGCTGATGGCTATGCGAATGGTCTATCTAATCCCTCAAATTAAAATGCCACAAATCTGCTGTGAAGCAGATTCGCTCTTCAGATACCAGGCACAGAGCCATGTGTGAAAAACCTCCAGGCTTGGGTTTCTTTTCTTTTCTTTTCTTTTCAATCTCAAAACAGTCTGGTATATCACAGCAGGACCAAAGGGGCCATGTGAGTTAACCCCAACAATGTTTTATTGACTTCATGTTTGGCCAGTCAACGTTTGTCCAGTTTTATATCCTCATCCTTGGAAGATCCGAGGTAGGGTATCATAGTGGTTAAGAGAATGTGAGCGAGGCAGTTCTCAGTCAGAGAGGCACTTCAGTAATTTTGGAGCCTGGACCTAAAGGCCTTTGGAGCCGCCTCCCCACCACAAGTTAAGCATCATCATCCCCCTTCCCATCCCACATATTTCTTTCCCCACTCCCCTCTCTGTCCCCACTCCCCACTACAGCACCCAGGACAGGTCATCATCGCTCACGACTGCCTGGCACAGTACAGGCCACTGGCAACCACACCACCCAGGAGAGACTAAAGAGGATTTGGGGAGCCCCAGAGGGTGTGGAGGCCCTGGATTTCAGCCCCAAAGTCCGGATGTCAGAGCATCACTGTTCTCAGTTCAATTTTCACCTTCAGCAGATGTCTTTAGGTGTCTTTAAGCAAGTCACCGTTTCTCAGCCTCAGCTTCCCCACTCCACCTTGTAAGACAGGGATAATGCTACTCAATTACTGTGATGCTCAGGGGAACCTTAGGGCTCCCAATAAAATTGAATAGGCCAGAAGTTCATATCATACCCAGTTTTGCACCGCTCAGTTGCGCTAGGCTTTCCCCAGTTAATTCTTCCTTCCTGTGAAATTTGTTTGCCAGTTTGGACATGGAAACGTCCTTCATATCTAGTCTGGCAATAGGGAGAAACAGGACAAACTAGCTGGGTAGAGATTTGCCATGGAGTGGCCTAGAAGGATAGGTTCCAGATGCTCAGTTGGGATTGAGCTGTAAGAGGAAATGAGAAGGTTGCAGGACATTTTCAGCTCGAGGCTCCAGGACTAGGCAGTACCTACCTCAGTGGCGTAACTATAATAGCGCAAGAGGAGACAGTTGTCTGGGGGCCCACTGCCTTGGGGGGGCCCCCAGAGGCAAGTCACATGACTGACTCCCCCAGCCATGCATCCGCCTGGGCTTTCTTCATTTGTATTCATCCTCCAAAATTGATGTGAGTGTTAAGACCTGGAGCTACCAGAACAGCATGTCTTTCTCTAGTACTATTAAATGACTTGCATCGTCCACAATTTACAAAACCTTAAAAAAAATAATTTAGGATGATGTTCTATTGTGGATCTGTTTGATTTATTATGCTGAGTTTTTTGTAAGTATGTATGTTTTACTAAGTACTGGTCTATGACCGCAATAAAGGATGACTGACTTCTATTGTGGCACATAGGTTTTATATAAATTTTAAATTTTACTCTGCTTTTTGTTACCACTATTCAGCCTCATTTAAGATTTCTTTACTTCATGAGCTGAACTTCAGTGGGGGGAAGGCATTTTAAAATCTTATCTCTGGGGCCACTCCAACCTTGCTACACCCCTGACCTACCTAGTACCTACCATTAGCTCACAAGAGCCAGTTACATTTTACTCCCAATACTGTAGACTGGCAAAACATTAGTGAAGTCTCTTCTGGCATCTTTAATTAGTAATTTCTTCCTTGCCCGTTTATTTTAAGATAGTTTCTGCTTCCAGGCTACTCACTCAACGGTGGTGGTGATCATCATCACCATTGTCATTATCATCAACAACTGCTCTGGTAGCAAAGACAAAATGAGAAATTAAAAGGCCTGTTGGCAGGGAATGTGTGAACCAATTAATGGGCCATTTCAGGGATGCTTTGGCCATGATTAAAGGCAACAATTAATTAAAGGGCCAGTAGCCAAGGAGCAGAAGTTGCTTTAAAAGAGAGGGGCAAAAAGAGTAGACTACTCATTAATGGGCTAGTAGCATATAAATATTAATCATATCTGTATTTGTATTCGTAGTAACTGGGAGAAATGGGACCTTTGTTGAATGGGACTTACTTTTGAGTAAACATATATTAGGATCTTGCTGATGGGAGGTGGGCATTGCAGGCTTGTTATGAGGAACAGAGCACTATATAGAGAGGACAGCTGGTCTTGTGGTAGCAAGCATGACTTGTCCCCAAACAGGGTCTGCCCTGGTTGCATCTGAATGGGAGACTCGATGTGTGAGCACGGCAAGATATTCCCTTCAGGGGATGGAGCCGCTCTGGGAAGAGCAGAAGGTTCCAAGTTCCCTCCCTGGCTTTTCCAAGATAGAGCTGAGAGAGATTCCTGCCTGCAACCTTGGAGAAGCTGCTCCCAGTCTGTGAAGACAATACTGAGCTAGATAGACCAATGGTCTGACTCAGTATATGGCAGTTTCCTATGTACCTATCAAGTACCATGTGGAACCACAATTTTAATTCCACCTGATTGCAGAATACCAAAGCCTCAGTGGTGCTAAAGAGCCCTAGTGTGGAATAATCTTGCCCAGTGACCTCATATAACAGATGGACTCAAGGGTAGAGATGGAGACTGGAGGCTGTATATTATATTTGGTGAGGGTCAAAACTCCAGAATGCCCAAGTGTTTGTAAGGACCCCACTGCTATGGGGCCGAGCACAGAACATGTGGATATTCCTTTTTCTGTGCATTCTCAGATGGTTGTACCATCCACCCTGCACTACGAGATGGAGCTGCAGGGTTGCAGGAACCGTCTGACACTTGACCAGCTGCCCAGAAGGGTGAGTGCCAAAGCTGAGAGAGGATGATGCTACCTGAAGAACCCTCGGTCCTCAGGTTTCAGCCTGACCATCTGACGGCAGCAGCAGCTGTTCTGCCAACAGGCAGCAGCCCGGCCTGAGGCTCCCACACTCGGGAGGTCTGAGGGGAGTGAAAATTTGGACCCTAAAAAGGGCCTTTCTTTGGGATATTGCTCTCTCCATCAAACAGTAAGTAGGCGATGAAACTCCCAGCTGCTGCCTGGCAAAACCATTTTGCCTCAGAAATGTCTTTGCTCTTTCCCCCTCACTAGGGTAGGGCCAGTGAATTAACATCCCAAATTCTCTCGCATTGCTGGTTATTCCTGTCTTGCTTTGACGGACCTGTGGAGAGTTATGTGCTGGTGCTCCTGTTATGCTGACATCTTTGACGAAACGAGTGTTTGGTTGTATGCTTCCCTCCCCTCCAGCTTCCTTCAGGTCCCTGTTGGTCCTGTTAAGAAAACATGCAAGGATAGAGGAGGGTGAGTGAGGGGGACAGTGTTGAGGGACAATTGTGTGTGTGTGTGTGTGTGTGTGTAGTGGTGGGGTTTTGTACACGGGGCCATAAACGACAGGAGGGACTGTGTGACTGAGAGTTGTGTGACACAGCTAGGATGGGAGCTGCAAAGAGTCTGCGAAAGACTTACAAGAGGGGCACGGCTGTAAGGTGAGATGGGCCGAGAGTCTGTCTTCTCCGTGCTCCAGAGGACGACTAGAATCTTGGCTTTAAAACCAGAAATGCCCCCCAGCAGCCCAGCTCTCTCCACTTTCGTCTATCACTCTAAATATAAACCCAGGCCTGGCCACACAGGGGGTTACATGAAAGGACTCTGAACTGCTGGGGAACTTCTGGGGAGTGGGAAATGTCCTCTGAAAGTTGGAATCCATCTGTGGCAACGCACAGTTACTAAAAGGAGAGGTACTGAAGTTTAGTCCTTTTTGGACATAGCACACTCTTGACCTGAAAGCACTGCTCCACTAAGCCCAGATAAAGTTTTTGCCCAGCAGTGGTTACTGCAATTATGTTGAGGGAAAGGTACTCTGCCCATGCTCAGAGACACTTTCCTGTTTGTTGTTTCCTTCACATTTTGAAGGGTTGAAGCCTAGCAGCAGAAATAGATTCTGGTACAGGGACAAAGATCAGCTGGAAGCCCTTAAAAGAGAAGTGCAAATGGATGTTCTCAAGATATAAAAGTGTGTTTTCTGACTTGTAAGGCAATGCTGGTTCTTCTTCTGGTCCCACTGATATCTTGGAAATTGATCGGCGAACCTGACCACCTAAACCACTTTTGTATTGGCTCCTAATCATATTGGGAACGCCAAACGTACTTAAAGTAGAATTGGTGAGCTTATTTTCTACTGTCCGATGGTGGAGCATATGACATGTCTGAACCCTCCCCCTTGGCTGGCTGTTAGAGGAGCGATATAGTTTCGATGTGTTGCACAAGAGCTCAGTGTCCATGATATGCCATGCAAGGACATGCTACACTTGAAGTGGAGCCTCTAATGCAAGCTTCCCCGGGACTGAACCAAGGGGGCGGGGGGGGGGGAGAAAAGAGAAGACAGGTTGGATCTGTGCATGATAGGGAGGAATGAGCTACCTGCAATGTGGCAAATGTCCAGGGGATGATGAAAGAAGCTAATTATTTTTATTTGTTTCAGTCTTGTGGTTCACACAAGAAGCTTAGCATGACTGAAAGGTTACCTGCTAATGTTTACCTGGCAATGGCATCCTCCATTCAGGGATTGCTACAGCTAGAGACATCGTTACTGGGGAAGTGTACCCCAATACACACCAGTGGATGTGCTGTGTTGATCACCAGGATCTACTTTATCGATACATATGGGATTCAGAAGGAATGTTTCCCAGGTTAAACTAGATAGTGATTGTACTTTCCTGCTTCTTTCTTGTTGCTTGGCTGGCTGGCTTGAGTCATCTAGATATATTTTCTTTGGATCCACTTGTTCTGCAGCATACAGGTTTTCTACTTCAACCCATCAATAATTTATTATGTTCTTTGACCAACTAGGTTTTCTACTGCTAGCTTGCTGTGTTTGGGATGAGGTGGGTTGCCACAGAGCAGCAATAGAGATCTTTGTAAAAAACATTTGGCTGTCTTGTTAGAAATTAGGGTGTGCTGGTTGGCTTCAGGCAGGGAGTTCCCTTTGTGTCCTGTGGGTCTCCATGATGAAAAATAATTTGGTCTACACAAGATCCTTCCGAGCTAGAAAAAATACCAGCTGCAGTCTTTACTTCCTGAAATCAGAGGTGCTGGGCCTGGAGCTCATGTGAAAATCAAACCCTCTCATCCTTGTGTTATTTTAATCAGGCATACCTGGAGCCTCATCATGGTTGTCAGTGGGAAGAAATGGTACTCTGTATATGATCAGAGGCACTCTCTTACTCTGCATGTGGTCAGAAGCACTCTGTTATTACTAAGTACATTTTAGGGCACAGGAAATGGGTTCTAAGGCTGGCGAGCTATGTTTCTTATTATGTCCCACTCAAATGCCTTGTGCTTTATGTCCAAGAAGAGTGGCTATAGCAATATTACAGGGGTTGGACAGGACAATACATTTGACCAGCTCCACCCACTACGTGATTAGGAACATGAGTACATGTGACTGCTTCCCAGCATGCAGTTCCACTTTGCATAGTCACATGGGAATGTGGTTTGTCTAAATATTACCTTAATTTAATATTTAAGTTGTGTGTGAGGGGGTGGTTCAGGCTCACACACACACACACGATTATGAAAGGTACCAGGAAGATGGGCAGAATATGCACACCATGTCCCCAATCACAAAATGAGGCAGAGTGGGTTGGACATATTGTCCAAACAAGCCCACATTTATACCAGTGGGCAGCCCAAGGTATTGAGGCACCTGAGGCAAGGTGCCAAATGCCTTGTCCCATGTCCCTGGTTGGGGACAGTCCACTTCTAGAACTGACGCTTGCGAGCTCTGAAAGTGGTGCTCATACTTCGTGCAAATATTGCAAGGGGTGGAAGGACAGGAGAGCAACCTTCTCTCTACTGCCTGTGCTCCTGGCAAAGCTGGTCAGAGGGGTCCTGAAGAGTTGCCCCATTGTCAGCAGCATCTTGCCACTCTGCCGGCATCCCAATAATCCACTGCCTGAGACATCTGCCTCACCTCGCCTCATGAAAGGGCCATCCCAACTACTATAGCTGTCATGGCTTCCCTCAAATAATCCTGGGTATGGTGGTTGGGTGAGGTGCTGAGAATTCTCTCTGTTAGAGATCACCAGACAGGACTAAAGTTCCCAAGGTTTCTTAGGGGAGAGCTAATGACCATTAAACAAGTTTAAATCTATAGTATAGATCAGGGCTGTTCAACTGCGGCCCTCCTGCAGATGTTGGCCTACAACTCCCATAACCTCTGGCTACTGGACATTGTGGCTAGGGATTATGGGAGTTATAGTCCAAAAACAGCTGGGAGGCTACATTTGAGCAGGCCTGGTATAGATTCATCCATGAGATATTGTTTCTATAGTTTAGAAAGCATTATAACCTTCTGGATATAATGCACAGTTCTGGATGTTGGGGATTTCACTATTAAACAGTCCAGATCTACCCTCCCCACCCCTTTCTCAGCCTTGTGGGAGTTGTTACTGCCTGATCCAAAGTGGGAAACGGCTGCTTCCAAATATATATTCTAGTTAATGTCAATTTTACCTTGAGTTGCACATGTAGGAAATGCAGAGACAGATTTAATGGTGATGAGTGAAAAGACACAGTTTGTGTGCTGAATGTGGAATGTAAAACTGGGGCTGATGAAGGGTTCTTCTGATCGTATAAACTAGGAAACCAGGAAGGAGCTAGTTAGTTCTTATTTGCAAGATAAATAATTATACAGCTGAAGCTACACTGTAAATGGCTTGTTCTAAATGCTCATTTGCCCTCTGATCCTTCTGCTTGACAAGCTGCCTTCAAAGAAAGAAGGCTAAGATTATCATGGGGGTGTTATATCCCTGCTGCCTCTTCTCCTTCTTGAAGCCACATTTCAAGATCTACTTTTTCGGCCCGAGCCTGAGGGCCAACTTCAACCCTGTTCAGACATTATGTTGTACCAGCATTCAGATGTTTTTATGCTTGTTCAAGTTTTTGTGTGAATGATTGTACTGTACCTGAGCTGATCAATCAATCAATAAATCTGGGTACAGGCCCCCTGAAATGCAGGCTACAGATAGGTGTACTGCTGGACCTGCATTCAGCATAATGTGTGAATAAGGTTATTTGTACCTGTATACACTGTACACAGATTGTAGGAGTGTTGAACATAATGTCTGAATAGGGATCTAGGCAATATGATGACTGTGTGACTGGGGCCTGTGCACTTGGTTAAAAAAAAAAAAGTAAATAGCAATTATGCAGGGTCCTCATTGAGACCGGACTTGCATCAGAAGAGGGGGATCTTGTCCCTGCAAAGAACAATCCAGTTGGAGGGGGGCGGGGCGGGGTGGGGCGGGGGGCTGGGGCTGCTGTTTGCCTTGGAAGGGAATTTCCTCTTGGCACCTTATGCAATTGAAGATGCATTGCAAAGAGCTTTTGCTGAGTACTTGTTTGCCCTCTGATACTTCAGCTTGACAGACAGCTGCTTTCAAAGAAAGCAGGCTAGGATTATAATTAGGGGTCTTATTTCCCCAGTGCCTCCTCTCCTCCTTCAGCCCTCATTTCAAGATCCACTTCTTAGGCCCAAGCTTTATCTGGATTTAGGGCTGA
Source organism: Hemicordylus capensis (assembly GCF_027244095.1). Taxonomy (NCBI): domain Eukaryota; kingdom Metazoa; phylum Chordata; class Lepidosauria; order Squamata; family Cordylidae; genus Hemicordylus; species Hemicordylus capensis. Next base: position 53,749,045 of record NC_069662.1, read on the forward strand.
CACATTTTTATGGACAGAGGCCCTGAGCTTTTAAGAGCTGCATGACGGGCAAAAACCGACAGCCACAGCTTTCCCTCAGCTTGGCAATGCAGTGCAGGGGAGGGGAAAAGATGTACTTCAGGATCGGCGTTTCTGCCTGTCATGCAGCTCTTAAAAGGCACGAGCCTCCATCAAATACAGACTTTTAAACACGGGGCAATGCTGGAGAGCTGGTCTTGTGGTAGCAAGCATGAATGGTCTCCTTTGTTAAGCAGGGTTTGCCCTGGTTTGCATTTGAATGAGAGATTACATGCGTGAGCACTGTAAGATATTCCCCTCAGGGAATGGAGCCGCTCTGGGAAGAGCAGAAGGTTCCAAGTTTCCTCCCTGGCAGCATCTCCAAGATAGGGCTGAGAGAGACTCCTGCCTGCAACCTTGGAGAAGCCGCTGCCAGTCTGTGTAGACAAGGGCTGCTCGACCTTGGCCTACAAGCTGTTTTTGGACTACAACTCCCATAATCCCCAGCCACAGTGGCCTATAGTCAAGCATTATGGGAGTTGTAGCCCAACGTCTTCAGGAAGGTCAAAGCTGAGCAGCCTTGGTGTAGACAATACTGAGCTAGATGGATCAATGGTCTGACTTGGTATATGGCAGCTTCCTATGTCCCTATGTCCCTGCCCTTTGCTCAACTCCCTGGCATCTCCCCACCTTGCATCCCTTGACCTGTCCTTCTACTGTAGTTTAGAAGCCCTCTAGGCAAGGACTGCATCATTTAGTATGTTTTGTGCAGCACCTAGCAAATTTCAGGTACTACTTTAGGGCCAATTGATGCTGGTGGTGTAGCTAGCATAGCCTTCCCTTTTAGGTGGAGCAGCCACATTTTTAGGTGTGTCTTTCTCATTTTCATCGCAGTGCAGGCCAATTCCGCCCCCCCCCCACTCGCTCACTGCGGTAAAAGGATATGAGGGGGAAGGGAGAGGCAGCGACCTTACCCCTCGTTCCTCCTCCATGCTGAGAGTACATTAACTTATGTAACAGGCATGTATTAAAAGTCGAGTTAACAGAATATTCATTATGAACAACACCAGGACTTAAATGACTGGCATATTTTTGTTTCATAAGAAATAAGGATTGGCTTTGATGCTGGATTAGATATCTCGGTTTCAGATTCCACTCGAATAACAAACCAGTCCATCCCACATCTCCTAATAGTTTCTGGAAAGACAGAGAAGAAAAAAGACCTTGGGGTGGTGTCTTGATTCCTCCTTGAGGGCCCCTACTTCCTGACTTGCTTCTGACTTTTCTTTAGATTGCTCTTCCTGTCAGACAACCAGGGAAATATTTTTAATTGGTAGCCATGTAACTCAGAAATTAGAAACTAATTATGGAAAGCAATTTATTTAGGGTAAAGAAATTGCTTACCCCTACTAACTGTGCAAAAAGGCATCATTTAAAGTGGGATTACCTTATATTTAGCAGGGGGAGAGCAACTTACCCCAGCACAGATTGTGAGCCATTTTGGGAACGGAAACTATCTTATGTATTTATTATTATTTTTCTATGTAAACTGCTTTAAACACGTTTGATGAAAAGCAGTATATAAATACTTGTCAGAGTAATATGTAGATTGACCCTTAGTTTCTGCCCTGAGAGGAGCGTGTGACTTACACTCCAGGTTCTGAGAACAACAGCTGGTCATCAATAGCCCATTCACACATTATGTTCAACACTCATACGAATGTACAGTGTACACAGGTACAAATCTGTACACAGGTACAGTCATGTTATGTTGAACTTAAGTACAGCAGTACACTTCCGATTTGTACCATGTATTTGAAGGGCTTGTTTCCCAGTTCACTGGTGAAATGAATACAGGTACAGTCATTCACACAAACACATGTACAAGTGTACAGACATCTATACACTCGTACAGCATAATGTCTGAATCAGGCTAATGTACATTAAGCAAAGATTGTTAACTATAACATTATATGAAAGCCCAGTGAGATGAGATGGTAATCTCTTCACTGTGCACAACAGGACAGGTGGTTATAACAAAGCATAACACCACCTCCACGGGGACCCTCCCTTGTGTGCAACCATGCTTCAGAAGTACAGCCCTGTAGGATCATCCTGTTTCATACAGTGGCCCACCAGATGCTTCTGAGAAGCCCACATTCCTGTGTAATGTACAAAGGATAATGTATTCTTGGTTTAGTATTAGAAGCCACTGCGGTAAGCCTACAAAATCAGAGGAAGAGGCAAGGAAATGAGGTACAGAAGGAGTTTTTGCTGGTGGCCCTAGAATAGGGAAAGGCAACTGTCCAAACTGGGGCCCCGATCTGGCCTCAGTACCTTCAGCCTTGGTGGTGGCTGCTGTTGAAAATTACCAGTAGTTGTCTAATGATATCCTAGGCTGTTACAGTCCATTGTTTCTTTCTTTTTATCCCACTGCTGCTAAAAAGAAAATATTAGGTATCCAGATGAGTTGTAAAGATCCTAGGGATGTGCATGAATTGCGATTTGAAGGGTGATTTTTAACACATCTCCTGCACCTTTAAAATGGCGGAACACAAGTGCATATCTGCTCCCCACCACTCAACGCCACCTCCTGAGTCAGTGGACTCCTCCCATTCCTTCAACTCACTGACTACTGATTCAGATGCAGCTAATTGCCTCCTGATCAGGGGATTTGTCTTGGCTTCTGTATGCTCTGGGAGAGGAGATGGGCATTTTCTTGCTATGGAAATTAATGGGACAAGTTTGCTTTTCCTATTCAATGGGAGTACCCATAAGTAGTTTAGTTTGGAGGTAAGCCAGCCAATGACTGTAATAACCTGTCTCTTAACTGTAACATTTACATTTGTCAAATCTAAATGAAAATCTCTATGAGTTACCTGATCTGAAGGTTTCAGACAGAAGGGGTACACTTGCTGAAAGAGGTTGAAACATCCTGCCTTATCACATAGGGATTCTAGTGTGCCAAACCTTATTATTGCATTCTTATCCCATTCTTCCTCCAAGGAATTCGGAGTATATGGTCCCCCGCATTTTATCCCCATGATAACTTTGTGAGGTAGGTTAGGCTAAGAGAGAATGGTTGACCCAAGATCACCCAGTAAGCTTCAATGTTGACTGGGGATTTGAACTCTGGTCTCACTGGTCCTAATCTGATTGAACCACCACAGCACATGCACTAGTCCTATTCAGACATAATGTTGAAGTCTTGTATGAGTGTACAGTGTATACATGTTCTGATTGGCATGTTATGTTGAACACCATACAGCAGTACTCTTCCTATTTGTATCATGCACTTGAGGAACCTGTATCCAGGTCTACTTTTTAAATGAACACAAGTTCAATCTTATTATCAGGCAAACATATTTGCCCGATATGTTTCCGGGCAAAATACAAGGTGTTGGTTATAACCTACAAAGCCCTAAACAGCTTGGTCCCTGGGTATTTAAGAGAACGTCTTCTTTGTCATGAACCCCATCGCCCACTGAGATCATCTGGAGAGGCCCGTCTGCATTTGCCACCGGATCATCTGGTGGCCACTCAGGGACGGGCCTTCTCTGTTGCTGCCCTGAGGCTTTGGAATGCACTCCCTAGTGAAATAAGAGCCTCCCCATCTCTGATAGCTTTTTAAAAGTCTTTAAAGACACATCTGTTCACCCAGGCTTTTAACTAATATTCTTTTAATGGTTTTAATACTGTTTTTAAATAATGTTTTAAAAATTTAAAATTGTTGTAATGTTTTAAACTTTTTGTTTTAGTTTTAACTAATGTTTTACTTTTTGTTTTGTTGTAAACCGCCCAGAGACGTACATTGTGGGCAGTATAAAAATATGTTAAATAATAAATAATAACAATAAATAATACTCATTCACAGAAAAACATGTACAAGTATATAGTACATGTGTACAACATGTACGACTGCTAACTGAGCAAAGGGACACCTTTTAAAGTGGCGATTCTCTTATATTTAGCAGGTGGAGAGAAACTGGTCCCATCCAGCCCCAGCACAGCATCCCTCTAGTTTCTGTTGCTGGTATCTGCCTTATGTTTCTTTTGAGATTTTGAGCCCTTTGGGGACAGGGGACCATTTTATTTATGTATTTTTCTTTGTAAACCTCTTTGTGAACTTTGGTTGAAGAGCGGTATATAAATATTCATAGTAGTAGTATAGGCATCTGTAGACTCAAACAACAGAATGAGGCTGTTCTCACGAGCAGCCAGGACTGGGCTAGGGCAGCGAAGCCCGAGCTTGGCTGCCTATGGGAACCACCGTGAGCCAACCGGTTCCCTGCAGCTCCTTGGCAGCAAACCGGGCTAAGAAGCTGGGCTCTTAAAGGAGGTTAAGGGAGTGAGTGCTCCTTTAACTCCATTTACCTGACCGTGTGTTAGCACTGGCTGAAGCACTGACGGGCTCCTGCCTGTCGCTGGGGAGATCCTCACAATGCACTGACCATTTCTGTGGTGCATTGTGGGATTTCCAGGGGCTGGAATGATGTGTCCCAGACCCCGTGCCTCTGCGCTGCCTGGAGCAGTGGCAGGCCATCTGGGCATGCGATCCGTGCTCCCAGACGGTGCTCAGAGATCGTCTGCAGGGAAGGCAGGCTTGCGCAGCCTTCCCTGCTAGCCAGCCCTCCAACGCGATCGTGAGAAAGGGCAAACATAATCTAAATAGGGGTAGTGATGCATGGGCCAATCGGACAGAAGAAGAAGAAATGCCTGGCCTGGCCTGCTCCTGTGCTTTTACCAACAACTTGATATGCAGGTATCAGAAGATGAAGCTTTTCACAACATGGAGATAAACATTATCAAGTGATAATGCCTACACATCAAACTACTGTTAGAGGCACATGACTGAAGCTAGTAGAAAAGGTGGCAACCCTATTGAATGAACTCTCTTTAGGGACACCAGTGTCTGTGCAGCCGTTCATTGCCTCAGTGCTTCTCTCTTCTCTCCCTTCCTGCTCTGGAAGCAACGTAGCTCTCTATCTATTCTCAGATAGTTTCTTAGACGGTTAAAAAAAAAAAAAAAAACACATGCAAATATGTTAACATAGAATGTGACAGAACCTGCAGAATGGCCTAAAGTCTGGTTGCCAACTATGGATTGCTAGTGCGCCGACAGCAGCTTGATCTACAAAAAACAGCAGCTGAAGCTTTTTGTGACGTATCGTAGGCATTTATCACTTGCTGCAGATCAAGCTGCAGTGAAAAGGCACAGGAGCAGGGATATAAAAAGTTGAAGCTCTAACAGTGTCATACGACTTTCAGACCATTATCTGGGTTCAACTTGCAGGGCGGAGCTACCGGTAAGTGCTGATGGCTGCATCCTGGGTTATAATTGAGAAGGGGAAGGGGGTGGGAGAGCTCTTCCCTGATATTACTGGAGCCACCAATGGCAGGAGTGGAAGTTATAGGCCCATCCTATTGGGAAAATTAAACCGTAATTACGGCTTAGCCTGCTCTCCCCGCACACAAGCAGACACTCTGCTCTGGGCAGCTGCAGTGGCCGCCCACACGACTGGGCTGGGGAGTTTGGGGGCCGTGTGGCCCCCAGAAGCTCCAGCATGCCCTGCGCGAGCGTGCAGGGCATGCTGGAGAGACCTGCGAGCCGGGAGGGTGCTTTTCAGCCTCCTGGCGGGGTGTGTGTGTGTGTGTGTCTCCTCATGAGTAGCTGTGGCATGGAGCTACGCCACAGCAACTCACGATCAGAAAAACTGGGTTTGCGGAGTGCTCGCTCTGCAAACCTGGTTTTACTGCTGGGCTATTTAAGCGGGTGACCCACTTAAGAACCACCGGGCTCGGCTACGAGCCTGGTGGTTCTCACGATGGGAGGAAATCAGGCTAGCCTCTGCTAATCAGATTTCTTCCCATTTTGCGAATAGCCTCACAGTCTGTATACAGTATATACTTGCTGTTGACACTGTGTTCAATAACGTACAGTAGTACACTTCCTAAAAGTTTCCTGCATTTGATGGGGCCTGTATCCAGCCTGGACCTAAAGGCCTTTGGATGTCCCCCTCCAGGGGTGGAGCCACCATTGGGTGAACGGGTTCAAAGAACCTGGGCCACCGCCCCCAGGTGCTGTGCCTCACGGCCCCACACGCCCCAACATCAGACGTGGAGGACATTATTTTGCTCCCAAACAGGGCCCCGCAGCCCTGTTTGGGACCAAAATTGGCCTTGGCTGAGTTGGCAGCATGGCCGGTAGTGATGTGCATGGTCCGGAGCAGTCCGGACCAGCACCAAAGGGGAGCCTATCTTTTAGGGCGGGGAGGGCTTGTTTACCCCTCCCGCGCCTCTTTGCCCCCGCCAGTGGCCGTAATTTACTGTAAAATTGGGGCGCTGGAAACCAGCCGCCCCAGCCGCCGCCGCTTCCGCCGCCCCCCCCCGCGAGCAAATTAGAGGGGAAAAAGGCTACTGCCTACAAGGAAGGGCTACTGCCGCCCTGCCGCCGCCACCCGCCACCCCCCCCACGAGTGCTCACCAAGTTAGAAGACTTTAGAGAGGAGCTCGCGAACAGAGCTCCTCTCTTATCGAAGCCTCCGGCCCAACTGGGGCCTTGGGCGCGTGCGCACGTGCGCTAGAGCTCTTCTTCCACTAGAGCTTTTGCCGGAGGCCCGGTCTACCCAGCTTCCTCCCGGCGGGTAGACCGGGCCTCCGGCAAAAGCTCTAGTGGAAGAAGAGCTCTAGCGCGCGTGCGCACGCGCCCAAGGCCCCAGTTGGGCCGGAGGCTTCGATAAGAGAGGAGCTCTGTTCGCGAGCTCCTCTCTAAAGTCTTCTAACTTGGTGAGCACTCGTGGGGGGGTGGCGGGTGGCGGCGGCAGGGCGGCAGTAGCCCTTCCTTGTAGGCAGTAGCCTTTTTCCCCTCTAATTTGCTCGCGGGGGGGGGCGGCGGAAGCGGCGGCGGCTGGGGCGGCTGGTTTCCAGCGCCCCAATTTTACAGTAAATTACGGCCACTGGCGGGGGCAAAGAGGCGCGGGAGGGGTAAACAAGCCCTCCCCGCCCTTAAAGCAATACCCCCCCACCCGGACCGGACCAACCAGGGCAGAACCGGTCCGGCAGTTCGGCCATTCTATAGAATGGCCGCCGGACCGGTTCGGACACACGCCTAATGGCCGGAGTGAATCTCCCTGCTTTTTAAAGGCAGGGAGAGCCACCCCTGGCCTTTCTGCCCATGCAGTGAGGCTGATCTCCCTTCCAAACGGGGCCGCAAGGGAGACCATGCCCCTGCATCTGATGTCAGATGTGGGGGTTGGGGCCAGGGGGCTGTGGTAGCTGGACACGGGCCACTACCAGCCACTCTCCATGCCTGCCTCCTCTCCTGCAAATTAAGCATCATAAATAATTAGAAATCAATCAATCAATCAATCAAATAAATAAATAAAGTTCATCTGGGTGACCACACCACCTGGGACAGACTAAAGAGGATTTAGGGGCCCCCATGGGCTGTGGAGGCCCTGGACTTCAGCCTGAAAGTCCAGGGGTAAGAGCACCTCTGCTCACAACATATAATGACAAGCATTTCACTAATGGTTGTGTTCTATCTGACAGCCATCACAACAGATTATCAGTGGTGTGTGTGTGTGTGTGTGTGTGTGTGTTGTTGTATAACATTGGTTTGCCCCCAGATTCCTAGTAATTTTCAGAAAGGACAGTTTGTCATAGTTTGCATTTGGTTTCAGATTTAATAACTGAGATTTGCTAGGTGTGAGAAATTGGGGTGAAAAGGATGGGAAGAAATCTGTCTTTGTCAAGTTCTATGCCCACTTACTCAGAAGTAAGTCTCATGGGTATCAGTACAGTTTACTTCCCAAGTAAGCATTTTAAGGATTGCAGTCTTAATTTTCTTCTGTCATGTACACATCTGAGTACAATTTGTTCTAAAAGCAGGAGACATCAAGACCAGCTGGGTTATACCCCACTGTTGCTTTTAAAACTAGTGTTCCGGATGAGCATTTTAATACAGGCTCTTGTTTCACCTTCAGGATAAAATTCTCAGCAGCTAAGCAGCAAAGCCGGCTTCCTTCGTGGCGTCACTTAATCCCAGAAAGCGGAGGGAAGTTCTCTGTGCAGGTTACAGAACAGGAAGTTTGAAGGAATAATGTCTGCCATCAAAACCACAAAAGGAAATTGATTCAGCCAAGTGGCATTGGGTTACTTACAGGGACAATTTTAGGGGTGGGTGAAATCTGTGTTTCCAAGCTTCAACTGAAGCCAGTGTTTAACATGAGTTATGCCTGGGTGTTTTTCACACCCAGCTCTTAGTTCACATCTCCTCCAGAATGCAGGGTGTGCATTCACATTTCGACCAGCTTTACCCTGGATAACTAGGCAACCAGGACCTGCCTGGTTGTAGTTATACAGTGACGAGGAAAAGCCACACTACCCATAGTGAGAATAGCAAGTCATGTTTCAGACCTAGTTGAGCAAAGCAGACCATGATCCCTTTCTCACGACCCCATGAGTGGGCTTGCGGGTGGGCAGTGGGGAAATCTAGAGCATCTTACCTTCCCCACATATTTTATTTATGTATTTAACATATTTGTATACCACCGAAAATGCAAGTCTCTGGGCAGTTTACAACAAAACAATACAACAAGTAAAAAGGTTAAAACATTACAATAATTTAAGATTTAAGATAACATTACAACTATTAAAAACCATCAAACTATTAAAACAGTATCTAATTAAAAGCCTGGGTGAACAAATGTGTCGTGACCACCTTTTAAAAAGTTGTAAGAGATGGGGAGCTCTTATTTCAGCAAGGATCGTGTTGCAAAGCCTTGGGGCAGCAACGGAGAAGGCCCATCCCTGAATAGCCACCAAAGAAGCCAAACCTCGGCAGACGAACCTCTCCTGATTATCTCAATGGGTGGTGGGGCTCATAGTGAAGAAGTCATTCTCTTAAATACCCTTGGCCTAAGTTGTTTAGGGTTTTATAGATTATAACCAAGACCTTGTATTTTGCCCAGAAACCTATCGGCAGCCAGTGTAGATCTTTTAAGATAGAAGTGATATGGTCTCTCCGAGATGACCCAGATACCAACCTGGCTGCCGCATTCTGGACCAACTGCAGTTGCCAGACTATGTACAAAGGAAGCCTCACACAGAGCGCATTGCAGTAGTCAAGTCTGGAGGTGACCAGCAGATGTACTACTGTTCTGAGGTCATTTATCTCATGAAATTAACGCAGCTGGTGTATCAAACAAAGCTGATAGAAGGCACTTCTGGCCACTGCCTCAGCCTGGGATACCAGGGAGAAGTTTGCATCCAGAAGCACCCCCAGACTACGTACCTGTTGCTTCTGGGGAAGTGTGACCCCATCCAGAACTGGCAGATCAAAATCATCTCCCGAGTTCCAACCCTGCACAATAAGTACCTCCGTCTTATCTGGATTCAGTCTCAGCTTGTTATCCCTCATCCAGCCGATCACCACTAGGGATGTGCAGAACTAGGGGGTTCGGTGGTTCGGTTCGGTGGTTTGGGGTCGAACTGAACCCCTCCCGGTTCTGTCCGGACTGGTACCAACCTCTGTGCAAGTCTGCAATTTTTAATTTTTAAAAAAAATTTCTTTAACTTCAGCCCCTTTGGGGGGCTTCCTGTAGGCCAAGGGTGTGTGTGTCTGTGAGGTTTCCCCCTCCTGCCCCCAGCCTCTCATGGCCCATCCAGAGTCTCTTTTCTGGCCCATTCGGGCCTCTGTAGATCTGTGCGGTGGCCATTTTGGAGGCTGCCGTGTATTCGCAAATGGCTTCAGTGAGGCCTGGAATGGCCCAGGGCCTCACAGAAACCATTGGTGCATGTGCGGTGGCCCAAAAATGGCCGCCGCGCATGTGCAAATGGTCTCTGTGAGGCCCTGGGCCATGCCAGGCCTCACAGAGGCCATTTGTGCATGCGCAGCAGCCTCCAATATGGCCGCTGCACCAATCTATGGAGGCTCCGAATGGCCCGTGGTGGTGATGTGAGAGGCTGGTGGGGGGAGGGGAACCTTCGTGGACACCCCCCCCCCCCCGTGGCCTATAGGAAGCCCCTCGAAGGGGCTGAAGGTAATTAACAATAATAATTTTAAAAATTCACGAACAGCCCCCGGACTGAACCGGACCGTGGGGGGGGGATTCGAAGGGGTGCCGGATCGAACTGGTCCGGTCAGGTTTGAGTCTGGTCCAGACTCGAACCGAACCCGGCCAGCTGGTTTTATGCACACCCCTAATCACCACCTCCAGGCAGGCATTTATGAAGGTTATGTCTTCTCTTGATGATGTTGACATAGAGAAAAAGATTTGGGTGTCACCAGCATACTGATAACACCCTGCACCAAATCTCCTGATGATCTCTCCCAGTGGTTTCACACTGGTGGGGACATGGTTTAAGCTTCAGCTTGGGTGGCGAAGAGAGAGTTCACCACCCAATTTGAAGCTTAAAAAATGCATCTCTGCCGGGATGGGAATGGTCAGGAGTGCATGAGAGGGCAGGGCTGACCTCTCGCACATATACCCACCCTTCCCCACTTCTTAACTGTATTAAGCTTCATTTGGTAGCCTCTTTTTTCACCACCCAAACTGAAGCTTATAGCACATCCCCATGGGAGATCCAAAGGGCAGCACTACCCTCTCATGCACCCCCCACCCCCGCTGTTCCTCATCTCTGCTAGGACACATTTTGAGCTTCAGGTTGGATGGTTAAAAGAGAACTTGCTGCCCAACCTGAAGCTTAAAACACATCACAGCAGTGATGGAGAAAGGCAGTGGGACAGCAGACCGATGAGCTGACGCCTGGGGAGATGGGGGGCAGGGCTGGATTCCTGTACTCACCACCCCTTGTGGAGGTGCCACCCGAGGCAGTTTCCTCACTTTCCCTCATGAAGGAGCTGTCGCTGCCTCAAAGTGTTTCCTGTTCAGTGCAGCAATACTGAGGAATTGCCCCTTGATTAGTCAGTTCCTATGAGTGAGTGAGTGAGTGTGTGTGTGAATTTCTGGCTTTCTTTCAGTATTTTGTGTCCTTACCTTTTAATTGCAAAAAAACCCTGCATTATTTTGTAATAAAGAAACAAAATATTGAGAGGGGACATGTAATTAAAGGCCCCGCCTGAGAAAAGAAGCTAGATCATTCACAGTCAATTATAACCATTAATGCTAATGATAAGAATTTAAATCTGTTGTTATGTTGGCATTGGGAAACATCTTAAGGCTATTGATGTGGTTTTCCAGAGGTGATCCCTGTCTCTGAAAGGGAGCAGCTTGAAGTCTGGATCCAATTAAGGCCAGGAAAACCTGGCTGAGATGGAGAGAGTGGGGCGAGTTGCCACAAGACTCTAGCTAGCCAATATTTGGAGGTAAATAAGTATATCCCAACTTCAGCTAAGGAGCTGCATGGAACAGAGAGGCTTCCAAGACCTGACTGTAAATAGCAAAAGCTGAAGGAAGAGCAGAATGACTCAGGTCGAAACAATTGACAAGACTGAAAGCCAACAGTTCAGCTATCTGAGAGAGAATACGAACATGGCCATTGCCGCACAACCTAGAAGTGTTTGTGGGCTGTGTCTAACTTCATTTATTTATGTATTTGCCTTGAAAAACCCACTTTAGCCACAATGACTCTTATCAGAACAATCTTTCCAGTATGTATTTAAAATAGGTTCAAAGAAGGCTGCTGCCTGCTGGCTTCTATCCTTCAATGTTAGTCACGCAATGTTGAAAGGGTCAACCATGGAACGTTGAAAGCAGTTATGAAATAGGATATCCTGTGTTTCGGGCAGGGGTTGGGCCTGCTGATTGATTAATTTACTACATATATTTGTATCCTGCCTTGAGGCCCTAACAAGCCCCCAAGACACCTCATGGCAAAATCAGTTAAAACAACATACAGTTGATCAAGAAATCACCAAATCAAAACATCTTTAAAAGAAACAAAAACAATGAACCAAGAGTTAGCAGCCAAGAATCCTAAACCACAAGGCAGAAAACCATAAAGGGAGCAAATCCAACCAAATCAAAAGCATGGCAGAACAAAAGGCTGTTAACAATCTGCAGAAATGCCAATGAAGATGGACTGCAGGGGTGCAGATTCCTCCTAAGCATTTGAGGAGTCCCCCCTCACTTTACTGATCTTCCAAACTAAACTTCTATATTGTAATTTTTATAGGGACATTCGAGATTTCTATTCGTTACCCCTCATAAAAGAATTTCCAGGCCATTCAGATAATTTATATCTTAATTTGCTTTTAACTGATATATCTGATAAAATTTCTTTAAATGTTGCCATGTTTTGTTTAAAAGCTTGGAAAGTCCACCGGAAGCTCGTATCAGTTTAATGTATAGTTTTAATTGTGATATTACTATTAGTTAAATCTTTAACTGAATTATGGATTTACAGTGATATTTTTCTTTTGCTTTTCTTTATTGGGAATTCTGATCAACGATCGAAATAAACAATTCAATTCGATCTTCCAAACCTAATAACCCATATCATTATCCCAAAGAGTGTCTCCCCCCCCCAAAGAAATGTAAGAGAGGGGTTGCTCTTTAATCTTTCCCCTCTGTACCCTTGGGCTACCTGACCTCCCAGGAGAGGGACTTTCTCAGGGCCCCCCCTTCTTATTGCCATTTCAGCAGACTGCTTTTTTGTTCTGACCAGTGTTCCCTCTAACAGGGATTCCCAGATGTTGTTGACTACAACTCCCAGAATCCCCAGCTGCAATGGCTTTTCACAATGGAGGGAAGTAAGAAGTGTGGTCCCTCAGGGATCTGTACTGGGACCAGTGCTTTTTAATTTCTTCATAAATGATCTAGAAGAAGGGGTAAGCAGTGAGGTGGCCAAATTTGCAGACGATACCAAACTCTTTTGGATAGTGAATTCCAAAACCAATTGTGAAGAGCTCCAGAAGGATCTCTCCAGACTGGATGAGTGGGTGACAAAATGGCAAATGGGGTCCAGTGTTGGCAAGTGTAAAGTGATGCACATTGGGACGAAAACCCCCAACTTCTAGTATACGTTGATGGGATCTGAGCTGTCGGTGACTGACCATGAGAGGGATTTTGGGACAGCTCATTGAAAGTGTCGACTCAATGTGTGGCAGTTGTGAAAAAGGCCAATTCCATGCTGGGATCATTAGGAAGGGGACTGAAAATAAAACTGCTAATATTATAATGCCCTTATACAAAACTTTGGTGTGGCCACACCTGGAGTACTGCGTACATTTCTGGTCACGACATCTAAAAAAGGACATTGTAGAACTGGAAAGGGTGCAGAAGAGGGCAACCAAGATGATCAGGGGCCTAGAGCACCTTTCTTATGAGGCAAGGCTACAACACTGGGGGCTATTTAGTTTAGAAAAAAACCGACTGCGGGGAGATATGATAGAGGTCTATAAAATCATGCATGGTGTGGAGAAAATGGATAGAGAAAAATTCTTCTCCCTCTCACATAACATTAGAACCAGGGCTCATCCCATGAAATTGATTGCCAGGAAATTTAGGACCAACAAATGGAAGTACTTTTTCACAAAACGCATAATCAACTTGTGGAATTCTCTGCCACAAGATGTGGTGACAGCCAACAGCCTGGATGGCTTTAAGAGGGGTTTGGATAACTTCATGGAGGAGATGTCTATCATTGGCTACTAGTTGGAGGGCTGTAGGCCACCTCCAGCCTCAAAGGCAGGATGCCTCTGAGTACCAGTTTCAGGGGAGTAACAGCAGGAGGGAGGGCAAGCCATCAACTCCTGCCCATAGGCTTCCAGCGGCATCTGGTGGGTCGCTGTGTGAAACAGATTGCTTGACTAGATGGGCCTTGAGCCTGAACCAGCAGGGCTTTTCTTATGTTCTTATGCTTGGTATTATGGGAGTTGTAGTCCACAACAATCTGGGAATCCTTGTTAGAGGGAACACTGGTTCTGACTTTCTGATCCCATTGATTCCCCTAGCTTCTCTATGGCTGTCTCACAGCATGCCCAAGTCGCATTTTAACCTTTCCTGTCCCCTTATATTCCAAAGCAGGCAGGCAGTAGATGAGTACATGTGTTATGTTATGAATTTGAAGACCCTAGAGACCCATCAGACTCAGCATAGCATGGATCCATTCTGCCCAAATTCCGGCACGTTAAGTTTGATCTAGAGAACTGACTTTTGAATGGTGATGCTTCTACTGATTTCATGTCCATTACATCCAGTCGGAGGTGTGTGTGCTGTTTGGTGTGTGTGTGTGTGTGTGTGTGTGTGTATATATATATATATATATATATATATATATATATATATATATATATATATATATTCCTTTAAAAAGATAACAATCAAAATATTGCTTTAAAAATGGTATAGGGCTAGTTCAGATGCACATGGACCCCTACATGCAATAATGTCAGGGCCACGGTGAGAACATGCCTATCCCAATGTCGCTAAAGGATGCGCTGATGCATTTCTGGCACATCCTCTAATTGCATGTGAGGGGTGTTCATCGGAATTGCCCTGTTACACGTACTACATTATCCATTGTAGAGCAGGGATGTGCACAAAATACTTTGGGGACATCCTAGAGGGTGGGGAGGGGTTCCCTAAAGAGGAGGCAGGCAGGTCCTACCTGCCTCTCCTGCAAGCCTCTGTGCCCCATCGCAATGGTGTTGATGCATGTGTCGATGCCATTTGCCTGCCGATGCCATGCAAGGGATGCTGGGAGCAGTATCCTGTCGCTGCGGCGGGAGCCTTAAAGGAGACATCAGCACAGGCTGCTGCTTTCATGGCAAACCTTTATAGAGTACAGCGCCGCAATGGGGTGATGGAGGCTCGCAGGTAGGACCTGCCTGCCTCCTCTTAAGGGAACCCCTTTGCCCCATACCAAAACGTTTTGGCTGCAGGGAGCCGAAATGATTCAGGCACACATCCCTATTGTAGAGGGTTTTGTTCATTGGAACAGGCCCATAGGTAAGAACCCCTCTGGGGAAACAGTCACACACAATCTTTCAGAAGTCCGTTCAGCATGAATCTTATCACCCATGCTGATCAAAAGAAATGTCCAAAAATTCCTCAAGTAAACAGAGATGAGAATTGACCAGTTGGTAGTTTTCAAGAAATGGTTGGACAGACATGCTTGAAACAGTCTGAATGGGAATTCTATAAAAACATAGAGCTAGAACAGAAGTGCTCCAAAGGTCCATCAAGTCTAGTATGCAATTTCTCACAGTGGCCAACCACTGGGAAGTCCACAAATAGGTGATGAAAACAATAGCTTCCCTGCTGTTGCTCTCCACAGCAACTAGTATTCAGGGTTATACTGCTTTTGAACATGGAGGTTCTTCAGTGCAATGATAGGTAATAGTGATGGACTCTCCTCCATGGATTTGTTTTTAGGCCTCTTTTAAATCCATCTAAGTGAGCAGCCATCACCACAGTCCATGTAGCAAAATGAGTTATGTGTTATGTGAATAAATACTTTCCCTTGTCTATGCGGAACCTCCTTCCTATCAGTTTAGTTATCTCATTTTTTAAAGGTATCTATATGGAGATACTTCAATCTCTTGAGGTGTTACAAGAAGGGAGAAAAACTTCCTCCATACTGTGCATGGTTTTATAAACCTCTATGATCTCCCTGTGGTTGCCTTTTTAGCCTACTTTCCTTAAGGAAAGTAAGCTTATGAGATCACCTGGCATTGTGTGAGTCCGTGTGTGTGTCCCCTCCCCCTATCACCTTCACAATGCTGGGACCAATATGTCTTAGGGACACACAGGGACACCTCAACAATGTCATTTGTGATGATGTCATTCACCCCAATTCAAGATTGCTGACACATCGACATTTGAGGTGCAAATGGGCTAATTTGTGGACCCACTAAATGAATTAACCAAATTTGGTACAGTTGTAGTGAGTGACACATAGGGACACCTTAATGGCATATTTTGTAATGATGTTCAAGATGGTGGATGCATGAATGTTTGAAGTGCAAGTGGGCCAACTTGTGATCCGCTGAACCAATCTGAACAAAATTTGATACTGCTGTAGGAACACATAGGGACGGCTCAAGGGCATGGTTTGTGATTATGTCATCTACCCTGATTCAAGATGGTGGATGTGTGAGCAGTTGGGGCACAAGTGGGCTAACTTGTGGATCGCCTAACCAATTTGAACCAAATTTGGTACAGTTGTAGTAAGTGACACATAGGGACACCTCAATGGTGTAGCTTGTAATCATCTCATCCACCCCAATTCAATATGGCAGACATGTGAACGATGAAGGCTGAAATGGGCTAACTTGTGAGAATGGTAATTATCAATTAGGATTATAGTGAAAGGAAAGTAGGCAGATTAGTTCTTACCAGAACAACTTGTTCGAGATGTTGCCATTAGAACTGTACATAGTTTTCTAAGTGTGGCTGCTCGATCATTTTGTATAAGGGCATTCCAATACTATCAGTTTTATTTTCAGCCCTTTCCATATAAATCCCTAACATAGCTCTCCTTTTTCAACAGCTGCTGCATACTGAGTTGAATGTTTCATTTGACCAACCTCTCTTTCTTAATTAGTCACTGCTAGAGCAGACCGCATCAGAGTATATGTAAAGTTAGGATTTTTTTTAAAAGAACAGTTTTAGTCCAGCTTCCTTCTACAAGTGATCACCATCCACTCCCCAGCCCTATCTAATCCAGACCACAGTATGCCATAAGCAGACAAATGTATGCCCCTGGAGACACAAGTGAGTGAGCTTTCCCACAGGATATGGCTGGTATTTCCCCCCCGAGGTGTTATCATCTGGACCTAGTGGGGGAAGGAGGAACCAGGACACCTTCTAGAATCCTGAAGAATCCAAATATGAAGAACAGCCTCCCTCTCTGCTCCTCTCCCCAGTCATATGCTCTTATGGATTTCATTTTTCTCAGTGTCTGTATATGCAGCTCTCTGTGCTTGATCCTGTTTGCTGATGGGTGTGGGATTGAACAAGGTGACTCCTGTATATCTAAAGGCTAGAAATGGAGGCCAGTTGTGGATGGGGCACTGTCTGAGCCCAGGAGGTTTCTGATCGTGGTGGAATCAATTTAATTAGCAGCTAATCTAGCCAGGAGGAGAGATTAATTTGTAATTGGCCCAGTGGATTTCAGTCCACAGAGTAGAGGTCAGTGAGCACCTGCATGGGGAAGGATGTTGGATGGAATGTGAGCAAAGGAGAGGCCTGTGCTGTGTGTGTGGCAGATGTGGCAAGCAGGGGCGTGACGGTGGGCCTCAGCCTGGCTTCCATCATAAGTGCTTCTTCCTCCCTCCGTCCCTCCCTCCTCTTCCTTGAGAGGAATGGCCTGAGTCATCTTGTTGCTGAAATCCAACTCCTTCTGTGATGGCCCACGGCAGCTGAAGAAACAGTCAAGCTGAAAACTGCACTGAAGGCTGCACGTGGGAGACTGGATCCCGTTGGGAGTTGCTGTGATAGTGGCCAACTTTGGCAAATCCAAAGGAGGGACAATTAGGTCCCTTACACTGTTGCTTCCAACCCTTGCTACAACGTATTCTAGACTCTTTGTGCTTTCTAGATTGCTTGGGTGCTTGAGAAAGTAGAAAGATGATTGATAAAAAATTTAAAGAAATGAATATATGGCTTTTACGTATTCAAAGATATTTATGGCCTTTACTGAGTTCACCTTTCCACCATCCCTGTGAAGTAGGTCACTGTTATTTTCATTTTATTAATAGGGGACTGAGGCTGAGATCCCTTCGTGAATGATGTTTTATTGCACAAAAGAAAAGCAGTTACTTATTCCTGTGCACAGTCTGCATGAGAACTGGGGTAGCATAGTAGCTAAGCATGTGAGCTGTGAGGTCCCTGGTTCTAAGCTCAGCTATAAACTCCATAGGTTGTCTTAGGAAAACCACTGTTTATCCTACCTCAGTCTCACATCTGCAAATATGAGAACATAAGAACAGCCCCGCTGGATCAGGCCCAAGGCCCATCTAGTCCAGCATCCTGTTTCACACAGTGACCCACCAGATGCCGCTGGAAGCCTTCAGGCAGGAGTTGAGGGCATGCCCTCTCTCCTGCTGTTACTCTCCTGCAACCCGTACTCAGACGCATCCTGCCTTTGAGGCTGGAGGTGGCCTATAGCACTCCATGAAGAGACCTCTCCTCCATGAAGTCATCCAAACCCCTCTTAAAGCCATCCAGGCTGTTGGCTGTCACCATAATAATACAGCATATTCACCATTATAATACAGCATTATAATAATACATTCACCATAGGCCTGTTTTAGAGGACTGTTTGGAAGGATACTGAGATACTTGTGTTGAACTTTTGAAACATACCATATACATGCTGCACGTTAATATTACAGCCCTCTTCAGATGTTCTCTTAAAGTGCTGCTGACGCTGTAGCCATGTATAGCGGTGCAAGTTCTGCCTCCAAAATGTTGAAGTGCCCTATCTGTAATGGTCCTTCTGTGACTGTGAGGCTGGATTGCCCCAGCTTCACAGTCACAGAAGCCTCCACCATCACGGTTAGGGCACTTCCCATCTCACACAAACCCTGCTCTAAGTGGGGGTGGTGGGGTGCAAGAGTGACTGACAGGTCAGGGGCGGGACCTCTGACCCATTTGCACGCTGCTGTATGCACCTACAGTGATTCTTAGGATAATGCCTGAAAAGGGCTAATTTCATTCCTCACTCCTGAGGCAGGGACATCAATTTCTAGACACTAGTATTTTTTACATGAGAATTTTTTGGGGTCTGCTCTCCATCCTGCCTGATGTAAATGTTATTTTGATTTGTCATTTTTTGTAAGGACGGTGGCAGCACTAACTCTCAGTAATTTATTGGCTGATGTGATTAGTGGCAATTAGCTCAACCCACCCCCCACTTCCTCCCATGTACCATTTTATTATTAATTTATAATAATAAACTCCTAAAATTGCTAGATGCTGTACAAATATGTGATGAATCCCACCCTACCCCCCCAAAAAATTATTGGGAAGCTATGGATATTTCCATATATTTCTATGTATAGAAATATTTTTATTTCTATGTATAGTTCCTATACATTTCTATGTATAGTTCCTACTGGAGAGATCACGGTTTTAATTTTTAACAGCTTCCATATATACATTTTGTACATATCGTATATTTACATCTAGATATATAATTCTCCTGGGTGTGCCTTTCGAACGTGAGTCCCGGCAGCCCAGCTGATTGCCGCTGCGGCGGGCCAGGCCGCAGATGTGAGGTGGGGGTAGCGGGCCAGGCCGCGGCGGTGGGCCCCAGCCCGGTCGCAGATGTGAGGCGGCCCAACAGTGTGGTGGTGGTGGTGCAGCAGCGGCGGGGGTGGCCTGGCCCGGCAGCACGGTGGCGGCGGCAGGACTCGGCCCGCTAGCGGGGCAGCCATGGGACTTGGCCCACTGGCAGCCGCCGCCGCACTCGGCCCCGCCGGAGACGGGGGGGTGTAGAGAGAGAGGTAGCTGGCCCCAAAGAGCACACAGATGCTCTGTGCGGGGTCGGCTTGTATAATATATTTTGTGCATAGATGGGTAGGATGCCATATTATTGGTCAAACCTTTTTCTCTCCAGCAAGTGTCTACACTGTGTGAGGAAATATTGGTTGATATGATGCACAACACAATGCCGATGTTGCCCCAAGTGGGCAGTTGCGCACCTACTTAAATTGACACACTTGCAGCTGCACAGAGCTACTTCTATTATTCCCCATGGAAGTAGTACTGCACAACTGTGGATATGCAATTTTAAGTAGTTATGCTGTTGCTTGCTTGCACAGCTCTGCCAGGCCTGCGTGTGTGTAGCAGTGCCAAACAATGGGCAATGTGAGTGTTGTGTTGCACATCATGTTGGCCACTTTCTTTTGTATGTCTGAACCTCTGCCTTGCCTATCCATTTCATTGGATGACCTCAAGTTATGAGAGAGGGAGAAAAATTCTTCTCTATTTACTTTCTTTGTACCATGCATACATTTATAAACTCCTACAATGTCCCTTCTCAGTTGTCTTTCCCCCCTAACTTAAAAAGCCCCAAATATTTATTTATTTATTCAATTTCTATAATATATTAATCAAGAGCTGAGCCAAAATGGAAGGAGGGGGACTTTTCACAGACATTTTATCTTCCCACAAAGAGTGGCCACCCACTTTTGGACACTCCCCTCCCCACAGGCTCAACAGGGGGTGAATGTGTTTGCCCATTGAGTGGAGATGGATGTCGGGTGGCAGAGAGAACACATCCAGGCAAAAGAGATGTGTCCCTCCCCTGCCTCCATTCAAACTGTTAGTGAGGGGCTTTTCTGTACCCTCAGCTTTGGTGACACTGGAAGGCATAGGAAGTATGCTCATTGTCCTCCTGAATGGAAGCAGAGATGAACCTAGGTCATTCTGGAGTGTGGACTTAAAGGCCTTTGGAGCCCTCCCCCTACCACTGCAAGTTAAGCATCATTCCCCTACACCCCCCACACCCCATGACATGCAGTATTTTTAACATGGAAGGGCGGAGCCACCATTGTGCGAATGGGTTCAAAGAACCTGGGCCACCAATGAAAAAGGCCACTGAAAGCCCCCATGAACATAACATCATATGCACAGGGGCGTGGCTCAGGCTCCAGAGAGCTCCAAGCAAGCTCTCTCCCACCCGACACTCGGGCTCCAGAGAGCCCAAGTGAGCGCTTCACCCATCCATTTCATGCAGCGTTTGCTGCCTGACAGCCTTTATTTCCCTTTCTCTCCCTCCAGCGAGAAATAAATGCTGTCAGAAATAGAAATAAATGTGGTCAGGCAGCAAGCGCTGCCTGAAATGGATGCAGGAAGAGCTTGCTCGGGGCTCTCCGGAACCCCAACCATGCCCTTGTGTATGTGACATCACATGCACAGGGCATCAATAGAGGGGTTGCCAGGTGGGGCCAGACACAGGCCACTGTTCGGCTGGCTCCGCGCCTGTTAACACGTGGGTTCTTGAGGGCACAAACAGCAATTGAATGTACGAATTTACAACAGGTATATTTATGCAAATATGCATTAGCAGAAACATTTCAACATGCAACTCAACATATTCCCATCCCACATATTTCTTTCCCCACTCCCCCCTCTATCTCTAAAGCAGAGGTCACTCTTGGCCATCCAGCACAGGTCACAGTCATGCTTGGCTGCCTGGCACAGCATGGGCTGGCAGCGCAGTGACCACACCACCTGGGACAGACTAAAGAGGATTTGGGGGCCTCCAGGGTGTGTGGAGGCCCTGGACGACAGCCCGGAAGTGCAGGAATAAGAGTGCCTCTGAATGGAGGGGGAGGGGAGAGGGAAGGCACCCGTTACTGAGGCAACTGGCCAGCACTTCTTGTCTTGTGATGCTGTACTGCTGACAGTTCTATTGCCTGAAAGCACAGGAACCATTGGCCCTGTTACTTTGGCAAGACCGAGATGTTCCCTTCTCTTCCCCACTCCCCACCAACACCATAAGAAGGTTTTGATTGTGCTTTTATGTTTTATTTGTAAGCCACTCTGAGTTTGAATGAAGAGCAGGATATAATGAGAGCCAGCGTGGTGTAGTGGTTAGAGTGCTGGACTAGGACCTGGGAGACCCGAATTCAAATCCCCATTCAGTCATGAAACTAGCTGGGTGACTCTGGGCCAGTCACTTCTCTCTCAGCCTAGCCTACTTCACAGGGTTGTTGTGAAAGAGAAACTCAAGTATGTAGTACACCACTCTGGGCTCCTTGGAGGAAGAGTGGGATATAAATGTAATAATAATAATAATAATAATAAATCTGTCATAAATAAATAGCCCTGCTGGATCTAGGGTTGCTAACACTGACTGAGCTATCCCTAGATATGGTTTTTCTCACACACACACACACACACACACACACACACACACACACACACACACACACACACACAATTTTTCACATTATCAAGCCATTAAAATTTCCAGAATTGCTTTCAATAGTCTCCTGGAGATTGGCCTGGAGTTAAGGAAGTGGCATCAATGGACCAAAAGTCCATCTAGTCCAGCTTTCTGTTTCCCACAATGGCCAACCAGATCCTTCCTGGATTCCTACAAGTAGGGCATGACCAACTTTCCATGTAGTTCTTGGTACAGTGCTGGCTCAGTGCTTGTTGTTGTTGTTTTAAGCAAACCTCAACCCGCAGGCCGGAGCCTGACAGTGACACCGCCCACGCTTCTCCTTGCTGGCCTCATCTTGCAGGGCAAGTTCTTTCCTCTGGATTGTGCTGCTACTTGCTATTAGAATCGACACTGACTTGACGGCACTGAAACAACCAATCAGCTGCCTCCAGCTTTGCCCCCCGCCATCTGTGAAGGGGGCAAAACAGGCAAGCCTGATGTGGGTGGGGTGGCATGGGGAGAGAGACGTTGAAGCAGTGGCAGTGGTGAGGAGAAACAGGCAAGCTAATGAGTGAAGCTGGATGCAGCTGCCTAGAAGCATCTGGAAGCTGGAAACAGCAAGCAGTGGCATGGGCTGGAGAACAGAGTGTGGCCCAGAAAGTGAGGCTGATAAGGGGGAAGAGGGTCAGCATCAGCACCCGCCTCTGGCCCAGGTGATGGGATTGGTGAGGGGAAAGAGAGGAAAAATCTCGGGAGGGCAGCAGTGGATGGGGTGGAGTGGCAGCAGCTGACAGGTGGGGTGAGACCCACAGCGAGGAGCTTGTAGCCACTGCCCCACAGTGCATAGGGGAGCCGCCCTGTCTGGTACCTCTCATGTGGTATGCTTTTAAATGGCATGGTTGTCTGAATCCACTCAAAGTCATCACATAATTAGGCTTATAGTGGAGCATGGCCAGTCTGGTACAAAACGAAACCATCTTTTCTCCTTGTTCTTGCAGCCTTTTCATCAAAGTAAGGCGAGGCAGAAGTGGTCCAGGAGCAGAATGCAAAGATGGCAGCCCCGCCATACATACCTGGTCCAGACTGCCTGCGCCAATTCACCCGTGAGTCTCTGGCAGAGATAGAGAAACGGATTGCAGAGAAGGAGGCTGAGAAGGAGGCCAGGAAGTTGAAGCACGAACATGAGGAAGTTGTTGATGAAGAACATGCGCCCAAGCCCCGCAGTGACCTGGAACAAGGGAAAGGCCTCCCCCTTATCTATGGGGACCCTCTTCCAGAACACATCGGGGTGCCACTGGAAGACTTGGACCCCTTCTACCGTGATCAGAAAGTAAGTGGGAAGAGTAGGGTAGGAAGAAGAAAGAGAAGAACCCAGCCACAGCATGAGGTGTTCTTGTACCATAGACGACCCGTTCCTCAGGGCTGGCTTGGTTTTCTTGACCAGTTAAGGTCACTTGGGATCAAGCTGAATGCCCCAAATAACTTTGGATAATTTCTATTTACTGAATCCAATTAAGTGTGATGTACTTTTTCTTTTATTAGTAATTTTGAGCCAGGTTGCCCCTTAAAAACTAATTGGCTCATTCTCTCTTTAAAAACAAACAACCACTAACAGAAAACAAAGATGGACTTTTTACTTGGTAAATATATACATAGAAAATGGTGCCATTAGGGCAACAAAACACTTCATTGTCTTGTTAGCATGGCTAGAAATAATCAACCTATCAGGACTGGCAGCCTGGAGAAAAGCAGATAGTAAAGTGGAGAAGCAGGTTCCGTGGGGTGGAAAGTCTGAGAGCATCTCCCAGTTTAGCCAAGTAACACCGCTCAGACTGATGAGCCAAGCCAGAGTCCGGATTGGTTAGGACCCGGTGGAACATGATTGGGCCCTCTCCCTGGGTCATCGGATCTCTGTTGAAGTGGGATCAACAGGGAATTGCCAAAGAATGGCAGTGCCACTCTTTGGCCATCAGCAGTGATAGCACTGAGGCAAAGGAGAGGGTAGGCCACAATGATGCAGAGAAGAAGGTACCTGGGAGTCCCACTGCCAGAACTGAAGGCACCCCCTGGTAGGGATGTGCATGGAACGGTGGCAGGGAGGCTTGAAGGCGACGGGGGTGCTGCTTTAAGAGCGGGGGAGGGTGCACTTACCCCTCCCGCCACTTTCCCCCTGCCAGCATGCATTTTTAAAAATGTCCATCAGGGCGGCAGTGTACCTCCCTGCCGCCCCATTGCCCCCGTTTTCCGGATATGACTGGAAGTATCTGATGCGATATGATATGACCGGATATGACCGGAAGTCTTTAACCCTAACCCTCCCCCACTCTTAAAGCTAGACACCCTCCACCATCGAACTGGCAGAACTGCTGGTTCTTCGGACGGGTTCAGAGTCCCATAAAGGGTCTCTGAACCAGTTCCGTGCACATCTCTACCCCCTGGTACCTTAGAGAACCACTCAGGAAACTGAAGCAAGACAGGCTTAAAATGAAAGGCCATGATCCAAAGAGCTCAACTGGTAGCATATGAAGAGCTCCATTGGTAGCATATGTAAGACATTGGTGTATGCTCCATTGGTAGCATACCTAAGACAATCTAGACTCACTGGGCCAGTCTAGTTAAGCATTATGTCTCCAAAGCACTTCGGCATGTATACCAGACTGTTTCTCAAATGAGTTCCTCAGGCTGAACTGTAGGCAGTTTCCAGGTTCATCAGATCAAGGTTCATAATGCCCTATTCACACACTATGTTCAGCACTTGTACAAGGAGTGTACTGTATACACAGCTTCAGATCTGTACATACGTACAGGTAGCCACATGTTATGTGCACACAGGTAAAGCAGCATACACAGATAAAGCAGCATATCTGCCCCATGCATTTGAGAGGCCTGTACCCAGGTTCACTTTTAACATGGATACATGTTAAAAAGTCATTTACAGAAAGACATTTATGCACTCATACAACATAATATCTGAATAGGGCTCAAGTTGAGCAGCATAGGGTATGGAATACGGTATACACATTATAATGCCCTTATACAAATCTATGGTGTGGCCACATCTGAAGTACTGTGTACAGTTCTGGTCACTGTATCTTAAGAAGGATATTGTAGAACTGGAAAAGATGCAGAAGAGGGTAACCAAGATGATCCTGGAGCACCTTCCTTATGAGGCAAAGGGACTATAACACCAGGGGCTCTGTAGTTTGGAAAAGAGGCGACTAAAGGGAGACTGTCATGTATACATTTATGCATGGAGTGGAGAGAGTGGACAGAGATAAATTTTGCTTCCTCTCTCATCACACTAGAACCAGGGGTCATCCCATAAAACTGAAGGTCAGGATATTTAGGACCAACAAAAACAAATACTTTTTCACACAGCACATAATTAATCTATGGAATTATTTGCCATGGCATGTGATGATGGCCACTAGCAAGGGTGACTTTAAAAGGGGCTTAGACAAATTCATGGAGGGCAGGTCTATCAATGACTACTAGTCTGGTAGCTATGGGTCACCTGCAGCCTCAGAGGCACGATGCCTCTCAATACCAGTTGCAGGGGAGGGATAGGAAGATAGAGGGCATGCTCTCACTTCTTGCCAGTGGGCTCCCCAGAGGCATCTGGAGGGCAACTGCTTTAAACAGGATGCTGGACTAGATAGGCTTTGGGCCTGATCCAGCAGGGCAGTTCTTATGAGTAAAGGACACTTAGCAGTGCCATTATACATGGGACAAGGAGCTCTGTCTAGTGTATAGAAGGCTTCAGGTTCAAATCCTCGGATCTCTAGATAAAAGGATCTCTGACAGTAGAGCTGGGAAAAGCCCCTTCTCCAAGACAGTGGAGAACCACTGCCAGTCAGAGAAGACAAAACTGGGCAATCAGAAACATATTCTGAGTCACTATGAGGCAGCTTCAAGTGTGTTTGGTGCAAGGCTTTCCTCTAGTGTTTGAAAGTAAAGGGGCATGAAAGTCCCTATTTGGTTAAGGCAAGTAGGGGAGAAAAAAAGTTCTACCATTATAAACCTTAGAATTCTATGGCTTATAAATATGGCAACTCTTGAGCTAATAATTTTGGTATGCATAATCTACTTGATTATGCCACAAATATGCCTAATTTCAAAGAGATCTGATATTTGCTGCAGCTACAGCAAGTTAAAATGTGCTGAAAATCGGCTCTTTGGCCCTTTTTTGCCCAAATGCTATCCAAGCATATCATATCCTTCTTTCAAACGTTGTTGAAGATGACTGATATAATGTGTTCAAGCTTGTCCAGGAAGGCAATCTTTTGGTTTAATGAAGTCTGAAGCAGTGGTTCAAAAGCTATTAAACTCTCCCTACCCCATTAAGTCTATTAAAGCCATTAAAGTCTTCCTACCCCCGCCCCAACTCCTGCTATGCTGCCTCATTGTGGTGGTGGTGGTGGGGCGTGTTCCTGGGAGGGATGAGTGAAGTACGCTGGGAGGTATACTCCCAGTAAGGTCACCCAAAGCGTGAAGGTCATCCCAGCTGCCCACTAAAGCAAGCAGGCACCTATATTGGGCAGCAGAGTTATAGGAAGGTGCTGGAGGCGGACAATCACTTCAGTGACAACGACAAAGGCATCATTTCATACTGTGTGGGAGAAGGCAATGGTAAACCATTCCTGTATTTTACCAAGAAAACCACATGGATAGACAAAATGGATGATTGCTGGTGCAGTGCCGGATGATGGGCCCCTCAGGTTGGATGTTACTCAACATGCTACTGAGGATCTCTCAGAGTACCGATGGTGTTTATGATGAGGTTAGACTAAAGCCTTTTTGATGTCTAGCCGCTGATGTTGCTATGCAGGAAAAGAAAATCCAAAGCTGCAAAGACAGAATTGCAATGGGAACGGGGAATGTAAGAAGCATGAATATGGGAAAGCTTGACATAGTGAAAGATGAAATGAATCAACTACAGATTGACATCTTGGGCATCAGTGAATTAAAATGGACTGGAATTGGACACTTTCAGTCAGAAAACCATACCATTTACTACTCGGGACACAAAAACCAAAGAAGGAACGGTGTTGCTTTCATAGTCAGGAAGGATATAGCAATGACAGTACTTGGGTACAGTGTGGTAAGTGACCAACTAATATCAATTAGATTTCCTGGACAACCCTTTAACATAACAGTTCTTCAAGTTTATGCCCCAATGACTGATGCAGAAGAAGAGGAAGTTGATGAGTTTTATGCTCAAGTTCAGTCTGAAATTGACAGAACATGCAAGCAAAATGTGATGCTGGTGGGTGGAGACTGGAATGCCAAAGTTGGAAAATGTAAGGAGCAAAACACAGTCGGACTGCATGACGTAGGAAACAGAAATGTAGCAGGAGAATGACTTTTAGTTTATGCCAAGCCAATGATCTCTTCATTGCTAACACATTCTAACACATTCTTTAAACAACCAAAGCGGCGCCTATACACATGGACATCACCAGATGGAGTACATAGAAATCAAACTGATTACATTATTGGTGCAAGGAGGTGGAAGAGCTCAGTTATAACAGCAAAGACGTGGCTGGGGGCTGATTGTGGAACAGATCACGAACTGCTGATGTGCAAGTTCCAAGTCAAGATAAAGCAGGAAAACAAAGCTATCCAGCTTCAATGATATGATCTTGAGAATGTACCCACAATTTTCAAGGAGAACATCTGGAACCACTTTGAAGTTCTGAACCTCATTGATAGGGAACCAGAGGAACTGTGGAATGAAATCAAAGATGTTGTTAAGGACAAATGTGAAAAAGGACTGCCAAAGACCAAGAAATGGAAGAAAGCAAAATGGATGTCAGAACAGATGGTGGAAATTGCCAAGAAGAGGAGAGAAGCCAAAGTCAAGAAAGATAAAGACCTCATGAAGGAACTTAATAGGGAATTTCAGAAAGCTGTTAGAAGAGACGAGGAGCAGTACTACAATGAAATCTGTAAAGACCTTGAGGATTGAAATAGACACGGAAAAACAAGGCAAGTTTTCCAAAAGATCTCTCAACTCAGAAGGAGGTCCCAACCTTGAATTGGTATGTTAAGGGATGACAAAACACAGATAGTAAGTGATTCAGAGAAGATCAAACAGAGATGGAAGGAGTATACTAAAAATCTGTACAGCAGAGACGTCAACATACAAGATACTCTAGAACAGGGATTCTCAATGTTGAGTCCCCAGATGTTATTGGACTTCAACTTCCATAATCCCCAACCAAAGGCCACTGGAGCTGGGAATCCCTGCTCTAGAAGATATTCCCTACTTGCAAAAATCTCTAGTATGGGAAGATGAAGTTAGGTTAGCCCTCCGGTCATTACCAAGTCGGAAGGCTACAAGAATCAATGGAATAGCTACAGAAATATGGCAGGCAACAGAAGAAGAATCAGTCAAAGCTCTAACCAAACTATGCCAGCAAATTTGGAGAACAACATAGTGGCCAAAGGATGGGAAGAGGTCCGTCTACATACCCATACCAAAGAAAGGAGACTTAACAGATTGTGCAAACCATCACACAATATCCTTAATTTCACATGTTTGCAAAATAATGCTCAGGATCATCCAACGCAGATTAGAGCCCTACGTGGAAGTACCCAGCATGTGTCAGCCCTCTTACAGCATCGCCTCTGCTTTTGCAGCCTCATCCCAGCTTGGTTGGCATGCAAGGAAATGCACATTTCTGCAAAAGACTGCAAATCCTCCTCCCAGATCTCCCCCCTCCAAAAACTTTCAAAGAGCAAAAAGCTTGAGAACTGGGTTTTCAGCTCTTTATATTTGGATTCCATAGGCATGACTTGATCTTATCATGTAAATGGTAAGACTGATGCCAGCGCTTTGCATCAGATTTTCCAGGAAACTTTGCTGAAAACCAGCATTTTAAAAACTTGGATATAAACCGGGATGAGGTTAAATCCAGTAGGAAACGCCTGATTAGTGTGTGGGGTGCTTCCAAGGACATTGAACTGACCTCAGCGGGAATCTGGCTGTAGTGAGAACACACAGCCTCCCTTCCACAGGAGATTCGGAGTAAAGCCCCTGTATGAGAAAGCACCTAGCAAAGTTATACAGAACATGGCTGGTTTGACAATGAAGCCGGAATACGTTTGCCAGTCCTCTGACATTGGCAGAGAGAGCCACCTAGTGGATTCTATTGCAAATGCAAGGAGGTATGCTGCCCCGCACCAGCAGTTTTGCAGACAGCGCCGGTGGGGGAAATGCAGCAGGATAAGCACCCTCGCTGCTCCTTAAAGGTAACCCCCTCCCCACTGCCAAACCGGCCAAGCATCGGTTCATGCACATCCCTTATCTAGGGCACCGGTCACAGATACCAGTGCTTGTCTGAAGAAATGAATGCCATATTCATTAAACCTGAGGCATGCTAGCCTCCTGATAATCGAAATGACCGCATTCACTGATACATTGTTCGTCTCTTCAGATGAGCACTGGTGTTTCTGTAACCAGCACCTGAGAGTGGGTGAGTGTTGGGGCCAGGTGGGACTTCCAGCCCTGTTTTAAACGCTGCTTTGTTTGTAATGCCGGAAGAGGGCTACTGTAGTATATCACAATGATGACTGGAAGACTATACTATATTGCAGAACATACTACAACCGTTTTAGAAATCTATGAAATATCAGATAGTTTTTAAAAAAAACTTGCTGGTTTAAGACGAGAGTTAAGCCTATCTTATTGTAAACATTTTAAATATTCATCGTTGTCATATTTGGGCTCAAGCGCCACAAAGCCAGGAAATTGGAACCTAAAGATGCCTGAACAGACATGCCACATGATCAGTAACCATGTGCAATGTCACAAATTGTGCTCGCTTACAAATTACCCTCTATGCACCCACGCTTTCCCTTGATCTTTGAGGCCCAGCTGAACATGGGTAGAATGGAATGCTTGATACCAGCAAAGGTTCCCCAGCTTGCCCATTGAAGGCAAGTTTTAAGCAAGCACAATTTGTGACGTACATTATTACTGATCATGTGGCATGTATGTTAAGGCATCAGCTTTAGATTCCAATTTCCAGGCTTTGTGGGGCTTGAGCTAAAATGAGATAGTCTTAACTCTGGTCTTAAACCAGAAGGTGTTTTGACTATCTTATATAATAGTAAATATACTTGGAATTCTGTAAGCATAGATACGAGTCAGGCATTCATGGCAAACACACCGTTCCCCAGTCCAGCTTGGACTGTTGAAGCATATGAGAAGGGAAATCTCAAGCTAGTAGGGCTTGTCCCGTTTGCAGATGTGAGAATTGTCCTCCTGCCCCCTCAAACATCAAGTTCATCAAATGTGTGAAGGCAGAATGGAACTCTCACAAGCCACCACTCTGTGACAGGAGCATTCCCAAACAGCAGGCTTAAAAGCAGGAGAGGAGTATCTTAGAGTGAAACTATTAGCCAACCCAAAAAAACGATGCAAAAAGTGGAATTTTTTTACTCCAGACATAAATCAGGCTAAGCTCCAATGCACAATGAAAAACCAGTATAATTTGTCAGACCTGTACTAAACAGGCTATGTCGGACCACTCAGATACAAAGTTTCAGTTTTCTGTTTGTGGAAGTGCCTTTATTTTGATATCCCCATAACTCAAGTATTGAAAGCATCAAGTATTGACACTTTTGAACTTTGGTGCAGGAGAAGACTTTTAAAGGTACCATGGACAGCCAGGAAAACAAACAAATGGATCATAGAACAAATCAATCCAGAATTCTCACTCAAGGCACAAATGACCAGGCTCATACTTTGGACACACTATGCAAAAACCCAGATCCCTTGAGAAGTCCATAATGCTGGGAAAGTTGAAGCAAAGAGAAGAAGAGGACGACCAGCTGCAAGGCAGATGGACTCGACTATGACAGCAATGAATGCACCACTGAGAGACCTTAAAGGCTAAGTTGAAGACAGATCACCCTGGAGAGAATCTATCTATGTGGTCGCTAAGAGTCGACACAGACTTGACAGCATTTAATCAAACATTCAATGAGCAAGAGCCAAATCAGACATGTCATGAGTAGGTTTGCCAATTCTGCCTGAAGCTATTCCTTCAAAATCCCCCCTCCCCACAATATTTTCCCAGTATTTTTCACATCATTAAGCTATTAAAATCCCCAGGATTGCTTTCAACAGTCACCTGGAGACTGATGCCTTTTCCTGGAGGGAAAGACAAGCCTGGAGGGTTGGCAACCCTAGCCATTGGAGATCTGTGACTGGATCTCCCAATTAAATTTAAAAGGAGCTTCAGGGTCAGGGGGGTTTAACTCACAGATCAGCACCTCCCCCCTCCAAGGAGATATTAGCAGGTCTTTCGTGGTGGTAAGATATATAGACTGCGGAGATAGTGTTAAGTGGAAGGGTTAAATTCCTTTCTCTCAAAGCCTCCACTTCTGCACAAGTGATGCCTGGATCCAATGATGAACCTCCCCCAACATGTTTGGTTTGGCCCAACTATCTTTTTGTATAGACAGAAAGAACTGTATTTTTCTCAGCCAGACCAATTGTCCATTAAGCCCGGTTGCCAGTTGCAAATAGAGGATTCTCAGCTCCCTAACAAAATTGCAAGGCTTGTGGGAGCCTAGGAACCTATCATAATTGGCTTCCAGTGTGATGTAGATTATAATTTTAAATTTACCATGGTTTTACATCTTCCTTCCTTCCTTCCTTTCCTCAGACTTACATCATCCTCAACAAAGGAAAGACCATTTTCCGGTTCAGTGCCACTCCTGCACTCTATATGTTGGGACCTTTCCATCCTCTCCGGAATTGCGCCATTAAAGTGCTTATACATTCATATCCTTCCTGCTGCTTGAGCTAGACATGTTTTGTTTCTGCTTAGTGGGGCAGGTGTTTTTTTTGTGTGGGTATATTTCTGGAGGACAAGATAGGGGGAGCTGCTGACTCAGCAATTCTGTTTCAGGTTGTGCAAAAAATGTCACTTAGAGTTGTCTCTGTGTACCTTTTGGTGAATGAAGTGCAAATGAAGAAACATAACTGCCAACATTTGTCAATTTTTTAAAAATCCATAACAATTTGGGTTAAGTTCCTTCCCCTCCCTTCAAATCCCTGCCCCTTCATTGAGGGCATATCCCTAAATGTATCATAAAAGAGAGAACAGTGTCAAAATGTTTCATGTTGTAATGTTATGAGTCTGAACAGCAGAGTTAAAGATTTATGTACTGTGTATGTAAACTCTAGTTTAGATTGAACTTGCTGGCAAAGGAGCTAAGGACTGAGTTCTCTACCAGCCCTGGTTTAACAACTTGCAAAGGAGCCAAGTTCTTTCTAAGACTATCACAAAGTGGCAGTCTCTATTCTTTGGAAATTTTTATTCCACCCAACTGCCCACAATCTTTCAGTCTCCACCAACAGCAAAGGTAGAATAGGATGGCAAGTACATTGGAACATAGGAAGCTGCCATATACTGAGTCAGACCATAGGTCCATCTAGTTCAGTATTAGGCAGCACCTTCTCCAAGGATGCAGTCAGGAGTCTCTCTCAGCCCTATCTTGGAAATGCCAGGGAGGGAACTTGGAACCTCAGATGCTCTTCCCAGAGCAGTTCCATTTAGGGATGTGCATAAAACCGGTTCTCCCGGTTCGGTTCGGATCCGAACCGGGTCCAAACCGGACCAGGGTGGTTCGGTTTTGGTTTTGCCGAACCACCCCCCGGTTCGGTTCGGATCCGAACCGGTTCGGATCCGAACCTAACCGGTTCGGATCTCAAAAAATAGCTGGTTTGAAAGGGGACCTTGTGTTCTACCTGCCACCCAAATTTCAAGTCGATTGGACCTTCCTCTGATTTTTGGCGATTTTTTGAAGTTTTAGTGACTTTGGGGCAGTTCGGGGGCATAGCATGGGATCTGGGCAAAAGGAGTGGGGTGGGGTGGTAGTGCCTAATGGGTGCAGGCTACCACCCCAATTTTAGGGGGATTGGGCAAAGGGCTGATTTTTGGTAAATTTCTGAAAATTTCATGTCTTTGAAGCAGATTGGGGCATATTGGGGCAGAAAGTGGGGGCTAGGGCAGAATAGTGGGGTGTGGTGGTAGTGCCTAATGGGTGGAGGCTACCACCCCAATTTCAGGGGGTTTGGACAAAGGGCTGATTTTTTGAGAATTTTTGAAGTTTTAGTGACTTTGGGGCAGTTTGGGGGCAGAAAGTGGATCTGCCCCAAAATAGTGGGGTGGGATGGTAGTGCCTAATGGGTGGAGGCTACCACCCCAATTTCAGGGGGATTGGGCAGAGGGCTGATTTTTTGAGAATTTTTGAAGTTTGGCTGTCTTTGGGGCAGATTGGGGGCAGAAAGTGGATCTGCCCCAAAGGAGTGGGGTGGGCTGGTAGATAGTGCCTAATGGGTGGAGGCTACCACCCATCCCCAATTTAAGAGTGATTGGGCAGAGGGGTGAATTATGGTGAATAGAAAAGGTGTGAATTCTCATTCTATCATAGCAAATGAGATATTTTTCAATTAAACAACTCTCATGACCCCACTTTCACTTTTTCACACTTTCCTTTACTATGAATAATATGAGGAAGTAATCAATTTAGCACACTTCACCTTATGAAGACAAACCTCATACAAATAAATTCACCATAATTCACCCCTCTGCCCAATCACTCTTAAATTGGGGATGGGTGGTAGCCTCCACCCATTAGGCACTATCTACCAGCCCACCCCACTCCTTTGGGGCAGATCCACTTTCTGCCCCCAATCTGCCCCAAAGACACCCAGACTTCAAAAATTCTCAAAAAATCAGCCCTCTGCCCAATCCCCCTGAAATTGGGGTGGTAGCCTGCACCCATTAGGCACTACCACCCCACCCCACCCCACTCCTTTTGCCCAGATCCCATGCTATGCCCCCGAACTGCCCCAAAGTCACTAAAACTTTAAAAATTCACCAAAAATCAGCCCTTTGCCCAATCCCCCTGAAATTGGGGTGGTAGACTCTACCCATTGGGCACTACCACCCCACCCCAAAATTTTGCCCCTGGGCCCCTTTTTACCCCCCCGAATCGATTCGGATTCGGATTCGGATTAAATCCGAATCCGAACCAAATCAAGGGTGATTCGGGTGACCCAGATTCGGGCACAAAACAGAACAGGGGTGATTCGGTTCGGGTCCGAGCCAAATCACCCGAAATCCCAAATTGCACACCCCTACTAAGCACACACACAGAGAAGAAGCAGGAGGCGGAGTGTGGATTCTATGATAGCATATTAGAGTGGATTGATGGTGTCTCATTGAAAATCTCATTTGCTATCATAGAATCCACACTCAATACCTCAGAAACAAGAGAACCCTGTACCCATGGGGGTGCCCCTACCAGAGATCCCTGTACCCCATGGGTTAGAAACCCATGGGGGTGGTTGGCACCCTATGTGCACTACACCACCACTTGCTCTGGGCCACCCCAGCACCCCCATGTGCACTTATAGGGCTGCTGAAAGCTCCATTATAACTTATTATGAGGAAAAACCTTAAAGACGCGTAAACTTCAAAAATCACTTAAAAATCACCTCTTTGCCCAATTCCTTTCAAATAATTCTGATAGCTTCCTTGCCCACCCTAGGAACTACCACCCACCACACTGCACTCTACGATACCCCTTCCCCCCCGACGTGAAGCTATACATTTGCTGCAATCCTAATTATTCTCTATGAGGAATTCAAAAACACTTAACAATTCACCAATAATCAGAGGAGTGTCCAATTGCCTTGAGATTTTTTGGGTGGTAGGCACCCATGCCTGTCTACCACCCACCCTGCTTTTGTGCTCCTAGGTCCTCCACAACAGGGGATATGGACTGGTTCGGGTCCCATTATACTCAATGAGAAAAATAATTAAAAATATTTCAAATATTCATAAAAAATCATAGGGGTGTCTGATTGCTTCAGGGTTTGCATGGTTGTTGGCACCCATGAGTGCTCCACAATAAGAAATAATGGCCTGGTTCGGGTCCCATTATATCCTATGAGAGAAAAATAAAAATATTTTTCAAAAATTCATAAAAAATCGTACGAATGTCCGATTGCTTTGGGGTTTGGGTGACAGGTACCCCTGGGTGCCAGCTACCATCTGACCAATTTTCAGCTTTCCGAACCGATCCAAACCGGTCCGAACCGGTTCGAAACGAACCACCCCCAGTTCGGTTCGGATTCGAACCGAACCAGGGGTGGTTCAGTTCGATCCGAACCTCCGAACCGGAACCGGTTCAGACCCGAACCGGTTCGGACCCGAACCGGTTCGGATCCGAACCGGTTCGCACATCCCTAGTTCCATTCCCTAAGGAATACCTTAGTGCTCACACATATAGTCTCCCATTCATATGTAACCAAGGTGGACCCTGCTTAGCAAAGGGGACAATTCATGCTTGCTACCACAAGACCAGCTCTCCTCCCAATATAAGTGTAAAGTTGTACGGTTGGGCTGGGGAACAATCCCCCCCCCTGAATATTTTATTGGGGAAGGGGGACATATGAGCAAAGGATAATAAGCAAAGCTAGATAAACTCATCCACCTAATCTTTCAAAAACTGTGTCTCTAAAACAGCCAGTCTCACCAATCTCTCAAGCCTACAGCAATTTTCTTCTTACTGCATTACTTCTGATTCTTCTTCCTCTGGCTTTCTCCTTTCTATCAAAACCCTTTTCTAAACTGTGCCTTATACTCTAAAACTACTCCCCCTCCTAAAGTAGCCAGTCATGAGGGCAGATTTTGCATTCTTGGTTTCTGTTTCCTGGGCAGAGCCGGATTAACCTAGTAGCAAATGTAGCATTTGCTACGGGCCCCGCATTTTTGAGGGCCCCACACTAAATGTTTGCAAGCTTTTCTCCTATTCCTATAACCTCCTCTCCTGTCTGGAGATCTCTCCTCCTCTCTGCTTCTGCAATCCACCCTAGGCAGGAAAAGAGCCGTTGCGGTCTTAGTGCTCACTGGTCACCCAGTCCTCACAGCTTCACTCATTCCTGTTGAAGGGAAAGTTCGCTTTTCTGCCCAGGCAGTGCTCCAAATGGCAAAAAGCCGGGGCTTGCAGCAGCCCGAAGGAAATAGCCTGTCCATTGGCTTTGGAAATTTCTTGTCATGCTTACTTTAGGGCCCCTTTATAACATATGCTACAGGCCCTGCACTAGCTTAATCCGGCCCTGCTGGGCTAACCTTTTCACCTCTGGATGTAATGAATTTCCTAGCCTTTTGACCTCAAGCTGCCATTTGAAAACATACAACCGAACACAAAATGGAGGACCTAATCTCAACCCTTCACACTTTTCAACAAACACAATGCAGAGTCTCCATGGGCTTTGCTTAACTAGTTGTGTTGTAGTCCTTTGGAACCTGGCCATGGTGCCAGCCACGAGCAGGGTTGATGTTGTCCTGGGTTTACCCAAATGGGTTTGTCTTGAGAATTTTGAAGGAGGCCTGATGTATTTCCTTGACTTTGTTTCAAATTATTCAGCATGTTCATCATGATAACAATCTTAGCCAACTGTTTCTTCATGACCATGAGTGACCCTCCAGTGTGGGCCAAGGATGTAGAGTAAGTGTTGTTTTTAACTTCCTTTCCCATCCCCTCTGCTGATTCTCAGCTTGATCCTTATAGGTTGAGGTTCAGGGAGGAAAGGAATCGCAGGGGAGCAAGGGCAGGCAGTCTTAGTTCAAATGGATGGATGGATGCCCCGATAAGGAAACCTGTGTGATCTAAAAGCTTGCAGCAACAATAATCACTTTGCCCTTTATCAAAACATCTGCTCTTGATGTGATTACAAACTCCCCATGAAAGAGTGTTGTGACTCAGCTAGCATGAGAAGAAGATGGGAGTGCAGGGTTTTTGTTCCAGGGCTTAAAGTCTTTCCTGAATCTTCCCTTGAGGTGCTCTGCAAATGCTTCTCAGGTGAAGACAGATATAATATGAAAGAGAGCTCACAGTGTATCCCTCAGTTGTGGGCTGAGCTTAGCTTTGCAACAGAAATGAGAGCTGTGTGTGCATACCAGTGAACGGAACCCACCGTGGTTCAGTCATTACAGTCACCCCCCCCATGCTTCAGGTGGGCTCTCCATCTCTCTTTAAACTTAAAAAATACTCCATAGTTATGTTTCCATCAAAAACACATAAGATAATTATGTGATGAATAAATTTATCTGTTTACTCATCACATTGGTTAAAAAATAAGAATCTAGTGCAAAACTGCTCTGGGGATGGGGGAGGAGTCTGTCTCTGACAGCATGAGGCACCAGCAAATCAGCACCATGCACAGTGGGCATATATACGGCAAACTTACAAACCTGTTTTTTGGCCCCTGGAGAAGAAAGAGTACTTTTGGACCGAATAGAGCGAGGGGGCTTTTATTGGCCCCTGTCCTGCTATGCATGTTGTATCTGTCTTCTCCCTTAGATGCCCCCTACATAGGTTCACACTCAGTTCAGTAACCTGAAACCTTTCCTTTTTGCAAGAAAGCCTACAGCTTGTATGGAGAAGATCTCTGAGTTCAATCTCCCAGTTTCATCAACTTAAACACAGGCAATAGGTCAAAAATTTGACTTGATTAAGACCCTGGAGTGGGTCTCAAGCAAATTATAAATTTAGTTAGAAGGATAGATTCTCTTGCTTCAAATTGTTTGGGTTGCTTCCACACTGGGGGCCTTAATGTAGCATTATCCTCTCTAATAAAATGCTTGGTGTCCGTCCGTGCCTGGCCTGTTCTGGGCATGCGCAAAGCGCATGCCCAGAACAGAGCCAGGGAGACACGACCGCCAGCACCCAGCGGCCATCCTGGGCGGCCAGAAGCGGCCGCCCTGAAGAAGCCGGGTAAGCGGCGGCGGGGGACACTGACCGAGGCCAGAGGACGTGGTGCGGCCAAGGCGGTGGCGGAGCCATGGCCGCGGTCTGGCCGCACCGCCGAAGCCGGGCGGGGGGAGGAGGCAGCGGGGGAAGCTGGCCGAGGTGGTGGCAGAGCCGCCGCTGAGGCCTGGCGCCGCCGCCGGGCGGGGGGGGAACTTTGGGGCCCAACTTCCCCGCACTAGAGCCCAACTTCCCTGCACCTCCCCCACATGAACAAGGGCCAACATGGCCCAGGAAAATGCCACTGCGGCAGCTGCCGCCAACCGCCCTCCCAGGAGCCCAATCCCACCTTCCCCACTCCCCCACACATGAACAAGGGCCAACATGGCCCAGGAAAATGCCTCCGCCACCGCCAACCGCCCACCCAGCTGTCCAAGACCTCCTTACCCGAAGAAGAACCAACCCAGACAAGCGAGGAAAAAGGAGCTCACAAAAAGAGCTCCTCTCTCAGCAAAGACACTGCCCAGACTGCCACTATGGATGCAATAGGCGTCCTTTACACCCAATGCAACAGTCCGGGAAGAGGCTTGGCCGAGAAAGGAGCTCTGCTTGCGAGCTCCTTTCTCCTTCGCATTCAAAACAATGAGTAAAGTTGCCGGGTGGGGGGTGGAGCGCAAGACTCTTCTGGGTAGGGGAGAGGGGGAAGGGGGGAGGGCGTGGGGGAGGGGGGGAGCGGGGAGGGCAAGAGGGAGGGTTGGAGGGGGAGGGCAAGAGGGACTGGGGCAGGGAGGGGGGCAATAGGGGGTGGGGGGAGTGGGGAGGGCAAGAGGGAGTGGGGCAGGGAGGAGGAGGGAGGGCCAAGAGGGGATGGGTCAGGGTGGAGGGGCAAGAGGGAGTGGGGGAGGGCAGGAGGGAGTGGGCCAAGAGGGAGTGGGTCAGGGGGGAGGGGGAGGGCAAGAGGGAATGGGGCAGGGAGGAGGGCAATAGGGAGTGGGGGAGGGGGGAGGCCAAGAAGGAGTGGGGCAGGGGGGAAGAGGGAGGGCCAAGAGGGAGTGGGTCAGGGTGGAGGGGCAAGAGGGAGTGGGGCATGGGAGGGGAGAGGGCAAGAGGGAGTGGGGCAGGGGGGAGGGCAAGAGGAAGTGGGGCAGGAGGAGGGGAAAGGGCAAGAGGGAGTTAGGCAGGGGGAGGGGGAAGGGAAGGGCAAGAGGGAGTGGGGTGGCAGGAGGGACTGGGGCAGGAGGCTGACAGGAAGGGGAGGGTGCGAGCGGGGTGGGAGGGGGAGGAAGAAAGGCCAGAGTGTGGGGCAGGAGGGAGGGTGGGACAGGAGAGACAAACAAATACACACACACACACACACAGACAGGAAAAAGAGATGAAGAACACATAAAGGGGGGTAAAAAGGCTAGCGCCCGTTATTATAACGGGCTTAAAAATACTAGTATTATCAAATAATGCCTTTCAGTGCTCCCTCTAATTTTTTTAATCTGTGTGTGGAATGAGTTTTGTTCTGGGTGGCAGTATCAAGGCAGTGTGCGGTGTGCTTACATGCATTCAGAGTGAGGCCTTCCTGATTCAACCTGAGCAGGATCTAAAATTAAGCGGACATTAAAAAAACATGTTAGTGCATGCACATGAACATACTTTAGAAGGAACACTGGTGCCCTTCCCCATGTCAAAATCTTCCTATAACATTTATCCATAAGTCATTCAGCAAAGGTCCCCTGCAACATTAATTAAAAATCCGTTGATTGCAGAGTTGTTCCGTTATATTGCTTCCTGCCTGGGCATTGGATTAGTGATGAATTGCCTGCTAATTAGTGAATTTGTTTTTTTATGGGGAATCCATATGATGTTTTACAATCATTGTGTCACAGTCCTTTCTGTGCTGTTATCCAGTGTGATTTCAGACCTGATGTTTGACTGTTTATTTTGCTATAAAACTCAATTGCTGAACTAGTATGCCCAAATAAAGTGCTTCACAGTAATCCAGCCGCGACATGACTAAAGCATGGGTAATCAAGGCCAGATCTGCCTTCTCCAGAAAGGGACACAACTGGCTCTTCACTCCCTCAATCCCCCAAGCAGAAACTTACAAAGGGAAGTCCTCTAGGACAAATTGTGGGTTCTTCCTTCCCAGATCAGGAGGACACAAGTTACAAGGCATCAGGCAACTGAAGTTTCTTCTCTCCTGTATTGCTCCTGCAGCTGTTCCCGGAGCTTCAGTTTTCCATGAGGTGGATCTAAGATGTATCACTCCTTTGGCTCCAGTGCCTCCAAGTGCGATGCTAAGTGCAATATTTAATGTCATGCTTAGTGTCACATTTAGCGCAACCCCGAGGTGCACACCAAGGTGCTACCTCAGAAGCCTCCCCAATAGATATATTTGGGGAATAGAAACACAGCAGGAGCAGGTTCAAGTTTGATGACAGACAAACAAACAGCAGCACCCAGCAAGCACTCTACCCCCTCCCCAGTCCTGTTTCCCTGTTCAGCATGTCTGGGTGAATTAGTGCTGAGATGCTTTTTACTGCTTCTTATTTAGTCAGCATTTGGAATAGCACTATTTTGTTATGATAGATAGAAAGAAAAGTATATGCATATGGAAATAAACTCCTAATTTAACACACACACCTGTGGGAATAAAAATGGACTAATTAAGGGGCAAATTAAGCACAAATTCTCCAATCGTGCTGAACAGGGAAGCAATAAGACTGGCTGAACTTGCAAACAGAAGCTTTCAATTAGTTTTGGAAAGGATCTTTGCTAAATTGAATCTACTTGTGAGTAGACATTCTAGGAGGATCTTGGTCAATAGAGCACTTCATTATGTGCTGAGCGGGACCTCCATTTTAATTTCAGTTCCAGCAGTCCCTCAGCAACATTCAACTCTAGTTCTTCTGCTTTATTTTTTATAGTGCTATTTTGCTATGTTCTTTAAAAAAGGGAAAAAAATTATTGAAATTGGTAATTAAAACTGCCCTCCCAGCAGGAACATATACTAATATTGGAGTAGTCATGGGTCAATTAACAGGATATTAATATCACTAATTCCACTGCCCTGCTCAAGTGGAAGCAATAAAATGAACTGAAGAAGCAAGCAGGACGTGTTGAATTAAGTGCAGAAGAGCCCTGAAAAGTCTTACTAGTGCTTTGCCTGTGTTCATGGGACAGGCTGGTACTACAATTGTGTTTTATTGCCAAAAAAAACCCCATCACAGATCAGATCTAATGTAACATGGGAGGATAATTTATAATAAATTGGAATGCAATGATTTCACAACCTCATGTGGATTCTCTATAGAAAATATTGCATCTTGACCTTTAATTTTTAACATTAACCTTTTAATTTTGTGATTAATTATGGCTTTCTTTACCCTCTGAACCATTCCTTTCCACAGATACACCTTTACTGGCATATATACCTTTGAGTCTTTGATCAAAATATTCTCTCGAGGATTCTGCATCGATAGCTTTACATTCCTGCGAGATCCATGGAATTGGCTGGATTTCAGTGTCATCGTCATGGCGTATGTTGCAATCGACAAAGGAAGCAGGATGGGAAACCAACAATGGGGAACCAGAGAGTTTTTTAATGCATGTACACTGTGGAGATAGCAAGCACTGAAACTAGGGGTGTGCATGAGTCGGTTCAGTGCCTCCTTAGAGAAGTGCTGAACTGGCTTGGGTTCCGACATTTGAACTGGTTTGGCGGGGTGGGGAGTGGTTCACTTAAAAAGCAGATAAGCAGCTCCTTACCTGTTCCACTGCCACCCCACTGATTTTCTGGGTGCAGGGCTCACTCCACAAAAGGCCGGCCATGTGTGTGCCGATGCCGCACGCAGGCTGCAGAGAACAGCGCCTCAGCCACACGCGGCCTTTTGTGGAGCGAGCGCCACACCCAGAAAAGAAGTGGGCTGGCAGCAGAGCAGGTAAGGAGCTGCTTACCTGCTTTTAAAGGGAACAGCTCCCCACCCTGCCTATGGCTGCACAAGGATGTTCATGCACATGAACACAGGATGTTCATGCACATCCCTAACTGAAACTACACTCCTGATCCACCACCTCCCTCTGAAAAGTTAGGCTTGGATAGATATGCACTGAGTCAGTTTTGTAACCTGGCACCCTGTAAACGAATGTAAGTATTCACGTGCAGACCCCCTCCTGGTACCTCTGGTGAGCAATAGGTTTGTGGTCATTCAGCAATCTGGCTACTCTTGCCTAAAGCCAGAAAGTGTCTTGGAATGTATATTGAGTCATAGCTAGGGGAGGGACTGCAATCAGTCTGGCCTAGCAGATTCTGTGTAAGGGGAGCTCAGTGGTGGTTCTCCCATGAGGCCATGTGAGGCAACAGCCTCAGGCGGTGAGTGTGTCACAAAGCGGCAGTTTTCATGGGCACCACCCCACTTGCCTGCTGAGCCTGTCTTGTCTCCTCTCCGCTGCCTCGCCTTTGTGCATCTCTGTTCCTCCTTGCTGGCCTCACCTCCCTCTTCTGCACCCTTGCTCCTTGTGCTGGAATTGACACTTCCCCTCTTCTTCCTTGCCAACCTCACCTGCTGGGGTACTCTCTATTCTCTGGCTGGTACCAATGCTTGTTGGAGCAGGCAGCGTGGATGCAGCTTCACCTGCCCCTGTCTCTCACTGTTACTGCTGCACCAGCGATCATCTCTCTCTCTCTCTTCCACTGTCTTTCCAGCACCAAACTTGTCTACTTTGTCTCCTCCATTTTGGGAGGGAACAAAGTGAAGCTGTTTGGTGTTGGAGGGGAGAGAGGCAGCAGGGACTGGTGCTGGAGGGGTGACGCAGCAGTGGTAGTGAGAGACAGATGGACTGGCAAGGCTGGGTGTACACTGCCTGCAAAGGCAAGCAGTGGCACTGGCTGAAGAACAGAGCGTGCCTCGGAAAGTGAGATCAGCAGGGGAGAAAGAGGGATGGTGTCAGTGCCAGCCTCTGCCTGGCAGTGCCAATGGAGGGGGTGGTGTGGTGTCAATGCTGGGCTTGCCCAGGGGGCAGAGCTGGGGGGGGGAACAGGGCAATATGTGACTTGCCTCAAGTGGCGAAAGGCAATGAGCTGTCTCTTGGGGAGCTGTATTGAGGCAGGTTGATTTGGGTGTTATTGTGTTGTGGATACAGAGACGACTGAAGGCCTAATTTAGCTGTTACAGGGACAAACCCTCATATCCTCTGTGTGTCTCCCTGGTAACGTCTAATAAAAGAAACTCATGATGTGACACGATCACATTAAGTTTTTTTCCTGCCCCCACTCCGATTTATTGGCTGTCACTTGCAGGTGGTGGAGATACCCTGAGTGTGATGACATCACAGCATATTTTCCTTCAATTAAATGATACTGGGAAGATGTGTGGAGGCCATATGGGCAACTACCAGTACCAACTATACATTTGACTAGGTTTTTACATTTAAGGAGACTGGATTGCTGCTGAACCTAGTACAGTTTGTGTGCTTGTTGCTCTTCCCCTTTCATACATGCTCAGCTTGTACATTTGTAAATTAAAGAGATACTTGCAGAGACACCACATGCCTTTATGTGTTTCCCCCTCAAAGGTAATTTACCACATAAATGTTACCCTGGACATCCCAGCATCTTGTTAGTCTAAATTCCAAGTACTGTCTTAATCTCCAGGGTTGTATCTCTCTGGCATGTTCAGTCCTAATTTCTGCTTCTGTAAATTGCCTGCGTTAATTCACAGCTCTCTCTCTTCCCCACTTTTCTAGTTATGTCACAGAGTTTGTTGACTTGGGTAATGTATCTGCTCTACGGACGTTCCGTGTTCTTCGAGCGCTTAAAACCATCACGGTCATTCCAGGTGGGTTGTGGGGGTGGTATTGTTTGGGAGTGGAGACTTTCCT
Source organism: Hemicordylus capensis (assembly GCF_027244095.1). Taxonomy (NCBI): domain Eukaryota; kingdom Metazoa; phylum Chordata; class Lepidosauria; order Squamata; family Cordylidae; genus Hemicordylus; species Hemicordylus capensis. The sequence goes on from NC_069662.1 coordinate 53,792,497, forward strand.
CCAGGTTTGGCTGATCTTACCAGTCAGAGTCAGGCTTCTGGGGTTTACAATTGATACTCCATCCAGGCCATGTGGAAAGGCCTCAAAGCCCTTAATTTGTGTTATGCCAAAAAGTTGTCAGTTGCCATTATTAACAAGATAAGTGCAGAAAGTGTAACCAAATTAGATCTCTAGTTTTCCAGAGAGAAAAGAGATACTGATGGCATACAGCAAAGCTGTAAATTCATAATTTGCACAAATTCAAATTTGAAGGAACAAGCTCCATAGTTTCAGAATTTAAATTCCAGATTTGAAATGCCTTTTTAATGGTTTCAGAATTTCTTTCTGAAGAGTGCTTAAAATAAAAACCTCAACTGCTTGCTCCATTTTGCTTGTGTTGGTGAGTGTACCCTGTTTCCCCGAAAGTAAGACCTACCCCGAAAGTAAGACCTAGCAGTAATTTCTGATGTACCGCTAATTGCCCTAGTGCATTTTTTTGGGCTAAAATTAATATAAGACACTGTCTTATTTTCGGGGAAACACGGTATATCAAACTGCTGAGGTGCATTGTGTAAGGAGAAAGCTGTCTAGAGGTTCTGTCACTGTTCAAACTGAGGAGAAAGGCGATAAAGAGGCCTTTCCCTTTTCCTCCAGCTCATGCAGTATTAATGTCAATTTGAGCAGTGGGAAGCAGGTTAGGATTATCTTAAACAAAGTAGAGATGTGCATGAAAGGAATTTTTTTGATTTGTTTCTAATTTGAATCAAATTCCAAAAATTCATTTTGGATTAAAATGAAATTAGAATCTGGTCTGAAAATTCAATTTGAATTGAATTCAAATCAATTCAGCCCTGTTTTGGTGCCTTTTAAAAACTAATCAAGGGGCCTGAATGGTTTTTAAAAGGTGCCAAATTGCTCTCAAACGGAATTTGAATCAAACTCTGAAAATCGGCATAATTCAATTTGAATTCAAATTACTCGAATCACCCAGATTCACGTTGAATCAATTCAAATTTGAATTGATGTGCACCTCCCTAAAATAAAGATAGAGGAGTGGATCAACTGCTAGAGCTAATGTTGATCATTCCTTTTTTTGTTCAGTACAAAATATGGCCCCTATTTAAAATGTTACCAGCCAGGAATCTACTGCTTTAAGAACTGTTGATGTACGTTATAAAAATTGCCAGAAGACCCATCTTATGTTCTCTAATGAACATTAGTGCCTGTTTGTCTCCCTGCCTTCAACCAGGACTGAAAACAATTGTGGGTGCATTGATCCAGTCAGTGAAGAAGCTCTCTGATGTCATGATTCTCACAGTCTTCTGTTTGGCTGTCTTTGCCCTCATTGGTCTGCAACTCTTCATGGGTAACCTGCGGCAAAAGTGCGTTCGGTGGCCGATTGCCAATGAAACACTGCAAGGAGCTGCCTTTGGGCTGGATAGTGATCTCTTTGACAATGTCACGCTGTATGGCAATGAGACTATCCCCTTTGGGAACACCACTCTGCATAGCAATGGAACCTTTGACTATGAGCAGTACATAAATGATGAAGGTAGGACTATTTTTCAAAAGCATTTCTAATGTTTGTTATGTCCTTTGACTAGCTGCTATTTGTTGAATGAGCTTCTCAGATCCAAAGGATAACACTACCACTTTTTGACTACATAACTGCCTTATACTACTTAAGGCAGAGGTTCTCAAACTTGGGCCTCCAAATGTTGTTAGACCAGCTCCCATAATCCTAAGCCACAGGGCTATTCTGCCTGGGGATTATGGGACCTGAAGTCCAACACTATCTGGAGACCCAATTTTGAGAACCCCTGGCATAAGGTCATTGTTCCATCAATCCTAGTTTGTCTACTTTTCTCTCAGACAGGGAGAAATGTTTCCCAGCCTTGAATTTCTTTTGGCTTAAGGTGCCAGGAATTGAACCTGAGATCTGCTATATATAAAGCATATAGAGGGAAACGTTGCTATTCACGGACTTGCCATCCACATTTTTGCATATCCACAGTGTCTAAATCAGGGATTCTCAACGTTGGGTCCCCAGATGTTATTGGACTTCAACTCCCATAATCCCCAGCCCCAGTGGTCTTTGGTTGGGGATTATGGGAGTTGAAGTCCAAAAACACCTGGGGACCCAACGTTGAGAATCCCTGGTCTAAATGACACCCTATTTCATTATCCATGGATACTAAAGGGTTAAAACCCATGTATCCATAGTTCCTAGAACACTGGAGTAACTCCGACATCACTTCCTGCTGCCATTTTGTATGCGTGTCTATGTAAGCATGAGCTCATTTTTTTAAAAAAAAGGTATTTTTTCCAGCGATCTTTTTGCAGTCTTTTTTTGGGGGAGGGGGCATTTCGCTGCTTGGGGGGCATTGCTGGACACAAGGAGACCCTGGAGAGCATGGTACAGTTGCTGGGGTTTTTTGCCCATTTTTGCCCTCTCTTTACTGTTTTGGTGGGTATTTCATGGTTTGGGGGCATTGTTGGGAACATGGAGGACACAAGAAGACCCCATGGGGCACTGTACAGTAGTTTTGTTTTTCCCCACCTTTTAAAGACGTTCCCCCCCCCTTTAAATCAATCCAGGAACCAAACTCCCCTTTCTCCATAGGCATAATGTCTCATTTCTTGTGGTTTCGTTACTTGTGGGTAGTAGGCAAGGAACGGAACCCTCGTGAGTAGCGAGGTTTGCCTGTTCACTGTCATTGGGCTATGGTTCCTTCCCAATTATGGCTTGTTCATCCATGCATGTGCACCCCTCATCATTTGATGTCTCTCAGCTAAACGTGAACTATCGCCATTAAAAATATTGTGTTTGAGTTAACAGCAGATGATATGAATGTTTTCCCCTATAGAGATTCATTTGAGGGATTCACACACACATACCAGCTTCCTAACACATGTTGGTAGAAAAATAGATGTTTCATTGTGCTTCAGAGTATAAGGTGTGCAGATTTACAAGTATACAAAATTACAATTACAAATTCTGTATTTTTAATTTTACAAATGCTATTCTAACCAGAATTTTGACACTTTTAATGTACTGCTCAAGTTGCCATACATAGGTGGTTGCCCCATTTAATCCTCTGATCAGATCTGTGAGGTAGGTTAGGCAAAGAGATGGTGATTTATCTAAGGTTATCCAGGAAGCTTCATGGTTGCGTAAGGACTGGAATCCAGGTCTCACTGATTGAAGCCCAACCCTCTAGCAGGTACATCACACTGGTTCTCATTAACTGGTACTGCTAGATAAGATGCAGAAGATCCATTGTCAAACTCTCTAGCTTTAAAAATATTAAAAGCAGCCCCACTCCACCCCCATTGAATTGGGATTAAAGCCCTTGGGGAGCAGGCAAATAGTACAGTACCTGTATGGTTTCTCCTACAGGCAAACGCCAGTGTTTTTTTTTAAATTATTTCTTACATTTCTATATCGCCCCATACAAAAAAGTCCCTGGGCATTGCACAATCTAAAAAACCATTAAAAGACTGACACAATTAAAACATTTTTCAAATACAGATAAAAATGCTAATACCCGGAGCTTTAAAACTATAAACTAAAAGCCTGACTGAACAAGTGTGTTTTCAGGTCCTTCTTAAAAACCTTCAGAGAAGGGGAAACTCTAATTTCATTAGGAAGCATGTTACAGAGTCCCGGGGGCAAATCTAGAAAAGGCCTGGTTTCGAGTTGCCACCAACTCAACCTCCTTATATGATCTTAATAGGCAGCAGGGTTGATGAAGAAGAAGGCGTTCTCTTAAATACCTTGGACCCAAGCTACTAAGGGCTTTATAGGTAATGACCATCACTTTGTATTTTGCCTGGAAACTTATTGGCAGCCAGTATAGTTCTTTTAAAATGGGTGTAATATGATATCTTCGGGCAAGCCCGGAGACCAACCTGGCTGCTGCATTCTGTACTAACTGCAGTTTCCCAACTACATACAAAGGCAGCCCAACATAGAGCGCATTGCAGTAAAGTCTGGATGTTACAAGCATATGCACCATTGTTTTAAGGTTGTTTATCTCCAGAAATGGATGTAGCTGGCGAATCAGCTGAAGCTGATAGAAAGCACTCCTGGCCACTGCTTCAACTTGAGAAATCAGGGAAAGGTTTGGGTCCAGAAGTACTCCCAGACTACATACCTGCTCTTGCTGGCAGAGTGCAACCCCGTCCAGAACAGGCAGATCTAAACCACTTCCTGAGTGGTTTAGATCTTAGAATTTTAAACGTGTTATATTGTATGTTTTAATTTTGTAACCTGCCTAGAGATTTTTATACTAGGCGGTATATCAAATAAATAAGTCAGTCAGTCAGTCAGTCAGTCTAAACCTCCCACAATGAGTACCTCCATCTTGCCTGGATTCAGCCTCAGTTTGTTCTCCCTCATCCAGCCCATTACTGCCTCCAATCAGGCATTTAGGGAAGTTAGGATCAACAGAGTCACACTCCCTCTGTCAATTCCTAATTGGAGATCATCCAGAATTTAGGGACGTTAGGCGTTTTCTGATGAAGTTGACATGGATAAATAGTGTTGGGGTGGCAAATTATATTGAGAAAACACCAGGGGTCAGAAGGATTAAATTCCACTCCCCATGGCTGGTTTTGACTTTAACCTTCCTGTGCTTGAGATCATGACAGGTCTCCTATAGCATATCCAGTTCAACACATATAATAGCTCTTTTCAAGTAATTTTACCATTGTTCCAAGGTACAGACTTTCTCACATTTGCTTTTTCTTGTTTGTGAAGCCAATTTTTATTTCCTGGATGGCGCCCTTGATGCTTTGCTCTGTGGAAACAGTTCTGATGCTGGGTGAGTGAGGTCTGTCCCGACAACTGTGGGCTCTCCTTTGAGGAGGGAAGGGGGTTGCGATTGGGGAGGGGATATGTCTCCCAGTGGCCCTTCCCCTCTATATTTACATGAACTTGAAATCTGTCCATATGTAAGGTGAAGAGGAACTTTTCTCTTCAGTGAACAGAATTAACTGGAACAGAACCCAGATGTAATCTGGAGCAACAGGGTACCAGAATGCTGTGCTGGGAAAAGTTGTGTGTGTTGAATTGCCACGACGCAAGAAAAGAGAAAAAACTGACAGATCTATGATGATGATTCCTTGTCTACATGATGTTCCTGCGGGAGTGTGGAATTAGACACCTAGTGCCTGCACTCTTCCTTAGATTTAGGGACTCTTTATGGCTTTGCATATGGTGTATTGCTGACATCCTCTTTTTCTTCTTGACCTTCTTGGTAGGCAGTGCCCAGAAGGGTTCACCTGCATGAAAGCTGGCCGCAACCCAAACTATGGCTATACAAACTATGACACCTTCAGCTGGGCCTTCCTCGCACTCTTCCGCCTTATGACTCAGGACTACTGGGAAAACCTCTTCCAACTGGTAGGTCGAGTTTGCATTTTCAGCCCTACGTTCTGAGGAACCTTGGAGTTCCTTAAAAGCTCATTCTGTGAGGGCCCTCAGGGAGAAGAGCAGTAATGACAGACAAGATTTTTGTGAAAGATACTGTGCCCACCACCAATCTTCCCCTACACTCTAGAGTTGCAGGGGCGGGTTGGGTGTGTTTTAGGGACCAGGTAGGTGATGACAGTGAAACCCAATAGGTCTTATCAATATGTCACAGGAACAGAGTGTGCACCATCATATCCTTCCCCATTACTAACATCTCCAATGCTCAGAGAGTCCTTGGAAGATGGATTGATGCCAGGGTGGGGTGGGGAGTTCCTGCAGGTAGACAGTGTGAAGAACACTGTCCTTGTACTTGCCCAAAAATGTCCACATTCCTAGTAAGCCTGGATCCTGGAACAAGCTTAAGAAACGGGACATTTCCAGATGGCAGTAAACTGTGGGATGTTCACAGTTTTCACAGAAGTTCCAAGAATGATTTAACTTCCTATCATGATCTTTGTAGAATCCTGAGGAAAGAGTTGTGACATGCAAGGACAAGGCAGTGGAATAAAATCAGGAATACTAATGGTTTGTTGAAATATATATTATTTACAAGTGCAGTTTGCTTTTAGTGCTCTTGCTGCTGGCTGTTTGTTGGCCATGCCTCTACTCCACTATTCAAATAAAAGTAAGTAAACCACTTTTTTATTTTATTCAGAAGCTGGCCTGGATCAAGGAATGGATTAACCGTAAACACCACAATATTGTTCACTGTGCACATGCCGAGCAGGGACCACCTCCCATGATTTTTGCAGCACCATCTGCTGCCTGGCTCCTACTTTCTGAGAAGAACTTGCCACAATAGCAGTAATGAAAAGGTGGGTTCTTCTTGAATTGCAAGAGCTGGCCAGCAGCCATTGCTGTGAAAATCATGTGAGATTCCTGCTCAGCACATGTACAGAGGATAAGATTGGGCTAGAACATAGGGCAGAAGCTTGCAGCAGCATGTATACTAGGAGTAAATTGTGCCTGGGACATTTGTGAAAGCTTTGAACAACCTGCAGTTTATTGCCATCTGAAAAGGCTCATGATCACAGAACCAACAAAAAAATGGACAAACATTTTAATTTTCATTCTTCTTTTCCAGTTACAGAATAATTTTTCCTTGAGGCTGAACATAGGTAATTTGAAAGAACAGTACATAAGTACATGCCCTGCTGGATCAGGCCCAAGGCTTATCTAGTCCAGCACCCTGTTTGACACAGTGGCCCACCAGATGCCTCTGAGAAGCTCACAGGGATGAGAGAGAGGGCATGCCCTCTCTCCTGCTATTGCTCTCCTGCAACAGATACAGGTGCAGCTCACTATACGCAGCACCACTATTTGTGGTTCCGCGTATCCATAGTCCAAAAATAGGCACCTGACCTCGGCACACACAGGTACAGAAAGGGTTAATACTTGTGTATCTACTGTTCCTATTTGCTTAAAGGAGCCATTTTGTGGCTCTTTTGTTGGGGGGAGGGACAGGATTTCCCCCTGTGTTTTTGGTGGAAAATTGGACAAATTGACTGTTGGGGGGGGGCATTGCTGGACAGATAGAGATCCGCGGAGCACAGTATGGCATTTTCTTTCTAATATTTTTCTGTTTTTTGGACTCCCATGCAGGAACCTAACCCCACAATTCCCATTGCCCCAATGCCGCATTATCCACGGAAATCTGTGGGTACAGAACTCCGGCAGATAATGGGGTCCACCTGTATTTAGAGGCATCTTGCCTCTGAGCCTGGAGGTGTCCTATAGCCACCAGACTAGTAGCCACTGAAAGACCTGGCCTCCATGAATTTGTCTAAGCCCCTTTTAAAGCTATCCAAGCTAGTGGCCATCACCACATCCTGTGGCAGAGGATTCCATTGATTAACTGGAGTAATAGAGCAGTAGACAGTAATAGAGTAATACTGGTCAAGCTTCTCAGGAAGTCAGCTTGACCTCCACTATCATTCTGTCCCTGCACTGTACAGCCCCAGCTGAGTTCTGGGTATGTTCTAAGGTGCCTTCTTAGTTTACATGGTGAAATGATGGATCTAACAGCCTGGCCAGCATTCTGACATGAACTGAGTGTGCACCTCAAAACACTCCCCTATTCCCAGAACCCTCTGCAATGTGCAGGGATTCTGTGATAGGTAAGTAGGAGTTAGCTGACATGAACTGTCAATGGGTAGAATGGGTTCCTGCAGGTAGAAAGTTTGATAAAAAGTCCCATTATAGTAGTGTTCAAGTGCTAATCTGTTCACCAGGGACTTTTACACACAGCAGGCTTTGCCACGAGTTTACTGGTTTTTTTTTACTGTGAACTCAAAGTTATCCCCCAAACCCAACACAAATAGTGGACTTTTTTACCCCGGGTATAAATCGGGCTACGCTCTAAAGCAAAGTGAAAATCCCCCAATTGTGTGCGATCTACTCCCCGATGACTCGCAGGGACTTCAGGGTAATTCTGGCCGATATATAAATATGGCTGATATGTAAATATGGCCAATATAGAAATTAAATAAATGAATAAATAATAAAAATATGAAGGCACCCCCTCCATTTCGGAGGGGATGCGAGTTAATTGGCTTTGAAAGCCCTGTGTGAAAAACTTCAAGGTGACTGTTCTAATCTGTTCACCAGGAGAGCAACATTTTCACTTCAGAGAGCCCTTTTGTCAAAATGTTATATTTTAGAGGAGAAAAATTGGGCCTTAATTCAAGCCAGGCCCCACCTCTAGAAACCCTCAGTCCAGGACACTATAAATGTTGGCTTGGCTTACTAGACCCAGCAACCCTCTCCTCTTCTATATCTTGTGGCATATGCAGAAGACTTGGAAGAGTGACAGGGCCTTCTGTGCTGAGGTATGGAGAAGAAAAGAAACAGTGAGAGGTCTCTCCCACAATTCAGAAAATACGTTTTGCTGTTCCCTACCTTTCCCCAAACCACAGTGCAAAGGAAAGCTCCAGGGAGTTGACCTGTCTGGTACCGGGTATCTTGATTGCCAGTGGGTTAGAAGTATTCATCCCTGGTAAACTGGAGAGTGGATGCCCACTAAAACCTCCTGTTCTTCAATGCCAGACTTTTGGTCATGATCATAAATGCCTCTGAGCATATGCAAGGTTGCACTTGCCTCACAGATAAGAGGGCCAAATTAGATGAGAAATTGGAGGTCCTTGAATAGATGTTTCATCTTTTTAAATCTTTGTTAAAAAGCAGCTGTAGGAGGAATTCATATCAGGGTTGTAGTTTTGTGAGGGAAGGGGATGCATTTCTTTTCCTCATGCCATTTTCCCATTGAAAATTGCTCCCCTACAAGCTGCAATTTGCCGTGTTAGGGAAAATATATGGTTATAAATGTTCCCTAATGGGACCAATAACAGCTTTGCCAAGGAAGCAATTTTCACTGGGAAAACAGCAAGGAAGGAAAGGGTTAATCTGCCCCACTCCATTGCCATGCTCCTGATTTTCCCTCCCCCACCCTTTAGTTGTTTTTTAATAAAACATTTAATAAGTGGAAGATCTAATTACGGATCTCCAATACCTTAGTCTGGCCCTCCGCTCCAGAAGCATGTTTTCATATATCAAGAAATGTGTGTTGTAGCAGCACACAACAGTGCCCTTGAGCATGCTTAGAGGGCTTCCATCTTACTACCGAATAACCAAAGACACTATTGGGGATTGGAGAGCAACGTTTCCAGGTCAAAACGATGATAGGAGATTCTTCTTCTTCCCACAGACCCTGCGAGCCGCTGGGAAAACATACATGATTTTTTTCATTTTGATCATATTCTTGGGCTCTTTCTACCTCATCAACTTGATCCTGGCTGTCGTAGCGATGGCCTATGCGGAGCAGAATGATGCAACCATGTTGGAGGAGCAGGAGAAGGAAGCGGAATTCCAACAGATGATGGAGCAACTGAAAAAGCATCAGGAAGAGCAACAGAAGCTGGTTGGTAGCTTGTTGTTTGTATTCTGCTTCTTCCAATTCTGATAGCTTCTGTGGCATATGGGTACTGTCTCTTTAAGAATGTGTACAGCCCTTCTTTGTTCTCTTCAGAACTGTGTGGTTGGAGCTTGTCTTGGTTTTCTGTCTTGGTCTACTGAGTGTGTAGAGTTCTCCTGGAGCTTCCCCAGACAGCAGGCTTTACTGCAAGTTTGAATTTGTCCAAAAAACCCAACACAAAAAGTGGATTTTTACCCTGGACATAAATCAGGCTAGGCTCTAACGCACAATGAAAAACCCAAATCGTGTGTGAAGTGCTCCCCAATATAGTGCATAGACTTCGGAGCAAAACTGGCCAATGTGCAAACACACACCCTCCATTCCGAGCTCAAAGCCCATCTGGAAATGCTCCTGGTTAACTGTGCTAAATAAGGAAGCCTGTTGTTGAAAGCTAATGTCCTGATTGTTTCTGTCCCAAGAACTTAGTGGAAAGACATAAGACATCAAAGTTCTGGATGTATGAATACTGTTCTATAGTTCCCCTTCCCAGGGGTGCAGTTATAGTTGAGCAGATGGGTTCAAAGAACCTGTGGCCCCCAGCTCTCGAGGGCCCACCAACTCCACCCCACCCCCCATTTTCTTCATTATCTTCTTCACTCCAAGGGGCCGCCGGGTCATCCCTAGCTACACCCCTGCCCCTTCCTGATGTGGTTCAAGGCAGCCTGGTTACACAAGGTTGTGGTAACGATTACTATTAGGTGTCTTATGGACACATAATAGAGAGTGTGCATTGGAAACTTATTGTGCCTTTGCTACAGTCTGTTTATTTACAAATGTCCATGCTGAGCAGGTAGTTACAGTATGTAGGCAAGCACACAGGTAAGGTAGTAATTGTTTCAGTGGAATGCCTGTCTCCAAGCACTGCTGCCCTTCAAAACTGTCCCCTTTTCAGGTTTCTTAGCAGGCATTCCTTTTTCTCAGATCAGAGTCCAAACTCCAACTTTTCAAACCCCCACTAGACAGGTGGATGTGACATTCCTATCTGGCTTCTTGGACAAAAGGAATTTCAGTGGCCCATCAATTACCGGACCCCGCCAAGTGCAGGGAAAAACTTGTGCAGCAGGAGAACATGGCTGTAGCAATATAGTTGAAACACATATAAATCATCATATAAAGCATTCTTATGAAACTATAAGAAGTATTAAAACACAAGCATATGACTAGCTTTATCCCAGATGCCAAAAATCTGGAGCATAGGTTAATGCGTTTGGAAGAATGAGGGCCAAGCTACATGACAAAGGCAGTTTTGTAAAAGCAGCTATAGGAAACTGAAATATATTATGTATTTAAAAATGTATTCCCACTTTAAAGCCAAAACAATATTTCAAAGCAGCCTAGAAAAGACCATCACAACAAAATCACAGTAAAGTCTATCCAACACTAGGAACAGAAATAGCATAGTTTCCATACGATTCAGGATTACTCAGAGAGAATTTCTTGTCCATTGTCTTGCCTGGTCACTAGTTGTTGTTGTTGTTGTTATTTAACATAGTTGTATACCGCCCAAAATGCAAGTTTCTGGGAGGTTTACAACAAAACAATAAAAACACATAAAAACATTAAAACATAACAACAATTTAAAATTTAAAACATTAGAACTATTAAAAACACAATTAAAACAATATCTGATTAAAAGCCTGGGTGAACAAATGCATCTTGACTGCCTTTTTAAAAGTTGTAAGAGATGGGGAGGCTCTTATTTCAGCAGGAAGTGTGTTCCAAAGCCTTGGGGCAGCAATGGAGAAGGCCCGTTCCTGAGAAGCCACCAGACCAGCTGGTGGCAACTGCAGACGAACCTCTTCAGATGATCTCAATGGGCAGTGTGGTTCATAGTGAAGAAGGCATTCTCTTAAATACCCAGGGCCCAAGTTGTTTAGGGCTTTATAGTTTATAACCAAAACCTTGTATTTTTCCCGGAAACATATCAGCAACCAGTGTAGATCTTTTAAGATATAAGTGATATTGTCTCTCCGAGATGACCCAGAGACCAACCTGGCTGCCGCATTCTGGACTAACTGCAGTTTCTGGACTACGTACAAAGGCAGCCCCATATAGAGCGTATTACAGTTATCAAGTCTGGAGGTGACCAGCAGATGTACTACTGTTCTGAGGTCATTTGTCTCAAGAAATTGATGCAGCTGGCGTATCGGCTGAGGCTGATAAAAGGCACCTCTGGTCACTGCCTCAACCTGGGACACCAGGGAGAGGTTTGTGTCCAGAAGCACCCGCAGACTGTGTACCTGTTCCTCCTGGGGAAGCATGACCCCATCCAGAACTGGCAGATCAAAATCATCTCCCGAGTTCTGACTGTGCACAATAAGTACCTCCATCTTATCTAGATTCAGTCTCAGCTTGTTACCTCTCATCCAGCTCATCACTGCCTCCAGGCAGGCATTTGGGGAAGTTATGCTTTCTCCTGATGATGCTGATGTGGAGAAAAAGATTTGAGTGTCATCAGCGTACTGATAACACCCTGCACCAAATCTCCTGATGATCTCTTCCAGTGGTTTCATGTAGATGTTAAACAACATTGGTTGATTATTTGGTGTTACTTTTCAGCCTTTGCTTTCCAGGCACCTTAGTGAGGACCATTGACGCAAGGGAGTGGGATTGAGAATAGAACTCCATCAGCTCAGCAAAGCCCAGTGAGCAGAAATAATATCATCTCTCTTCCTCTCCCCCCATGTTGTTTTCCTGCAGGAGTTGACTTGGTACAACTTTTTATATTCCTCTTTCCTAGCTCAGATTAATTGGAAGAACCTAAATTCAGGCACAGCCCTCATCTCCTTCTGACATCTGCTTCCCAGCCGAGACCTACAGTAGCGCTCAACATGTGGGAGTGCTCTGTAGGTCTTGGCTGGGAAGCAGAGCTCAACAGGAGCATTAGGGCTGTGCCTGAATTTAGGTTCTTCCTAAATTCCACGACATGTTGGAAGGAAGAGAGAAAATTTTCTTTGCTCATGGATTGGCTAATAGCTCCAATAAGGTCTCAAGTAGAGGACTCTGCTGAGCTGAGCTGATTACACTGAGCTTGCTTGCATTGCTGCAAAGGGCATGCTGGACTAGGAGGAGGTCTTAATTTAACAGACGAAAGACGCCCTTTCCCATGGAACCTTATCTAGATAATGCATGAGCTATCCCAGACAGGAAGGTTACCATGAATCTCTGCCAGAAGGGAGTATTTGCATTCACACACCAGCCAGATTTATCCTGAAGTCCATGCGAGATCTTTGAAAGCACCCCACACACAAATCAGGCTTTCCTTTCCAAATTCGAGCTTGTCCTGATGTTTTTCTGGGTTTAAAAAATCCTGTTTTTCAGCATGTTTTCTCAATACACCAAGCAGAGGCACTCATGTAGAGTCTTTACATAATCATTAACAGGGCTGCAGAAATCCACTAGTTTATTAGTTTGTGACGAGTGAAAAATGATGCCCAATGAGTGAAAAAAGTCCTGATGAGCAATGTACCAAGACAGCCTGATGAGTAAAATATTTTGTCTGGCTGATAAACTGAGCCAACATTTCTTCACCCCTGATCATTAACATGACAGGAGTAAAGCACGCTTTAGAAATGCAGATAGAAACTGCCTTGCCTAAATGGAAAAACTAATTTTAAGCAAGCTCTTTGAAATTTATAGTTACAAAACCTCTGCTTATGCTCCAGTTAACGTTTTTGAACAATATTAGTCTGATTGCTTAAGGTTTTTGCTGGTTCAAAAAGAGATTTTACAAACAAACTGCTGTAAAGCACACCACATATGTGCTTGGAAAAAGGGAGGCATCCATATCTGGGAAGCCAATGCCATTGGCTAGAAGGAAACACAGAGGCAAACAATGGGAATGTGCGCACACACAAAAACAACGCCCCAAGAGCAGAGGGGAGGAGCTGCTTCCTTAATGCTGTGAGTGTACTTCGAAGTGGCTTCACTCATCGGATACTCCAAGAGCTGGAAGGCCTGTCTGGGAAAGCCCCATGTAATATCACATGTGGTTTAACTCTGAGCCTACCATGCTTGTTTTTCAAACTATGCAAGTGCCTGATCTAAATCAGGACGACAGCATGGGGGAGAGTGGCTTTAACCCTTTCCCTTTCCCATAGTCCCAGTCTGGACTCTGGACTGCTGCCACTTTGTGTGCTATTTTCTTTTTAAAAATCAAACATAAGTGAACAAGCCCTAAACTAAACATAATGTTGGAAATGTGTGAATGCATCTCCTGATATATTTTCTTTTAGAAAAAGCGATTGTGGGGTGTGTGCGTGTGTGCGCACGCGCACATACCCAATCTGGATTGGGGCCACAGCACCTGGCAGTCCTGCCCTTCCCCCTGCATTGTGGCCTCAGTCCAAACTGGCCCTCTGAGGTTGCGATTAGGCATGCAGGGGGAAACATATATGCATAATTAGTCAAAACAACCATGGTAAAAATTAAGAGGAGTGGGGGGGGGTGAAGGGAGTAGGTTTTGAGATTGTTTTACAATTTTGGTTGTAAATTCTTCTATGCCCTCAGCAAAGGATAGGATAGCTGTCCATGTATATAAGGAAAATTCCACTCTGGATGCCTTGGAGTCTTCAGCATGAAGTTGTGAGCCAGCAGTTTGCTACTCCATTCCTGAGCTGTGACACAGCCCCTCAGCCTCCTGGCCTTGTTTACTGACAGCAGAAATATACTTCAGTGTCAGCAAGACTCTCTTTTCACTTCCTGAAGCAAGCCACATGGAGCTGCTTACACTGAACAGATATAGAAAGTGTCCTTCCTCCCAACAACCCTGAAAATTGTCCTTCCCCCACCAACACACACTTCGTTGCGTTTCAAAGATAATGGAAGCAGTCAATCATCTCTGGCCAGTTATGTCCTACAGGTTTTTAAAATGTGTAAAACCTGTTGGATCAGATGTAATGAGTGTATTTTAACACAAGCAGCTATCCTTTTTCCACACCACCTTGCACACTCTGAAAAAATGGTCTCCAGCCTACAATCCTCTGTCTCCCCCTTCCCTTCCTTCCCGTCTTCCCTCTCATGTGCATGAATATATACTCTTGAGCAGCTGATCCATAACACCTTGGCAGCTGTGATTCTCATTCAGCCTGTGTTGAATTCTAGCTGCATCCGCCCGTGGTGAAGTGGCTGTGTATGTGTTTCCATCATAGCCAACATGAGTTGGCTTTGGCATGCCACTGCAGATGCTCAAAAGGCTGCACTTGTGGTGATGTAGTCTAGCAAGGAGATAACATCCAGTCCAGGGGGCATAAGAGCAGCCCTGTTGGATCAGGCCCAAGGCCTATCTAGTCCAGCATCCTGTTTCACACAGTGGCCCACCAGTTGCCTCTGAGAAGCCCACAGGCAGGAGTGTGTGGCATGCTTTCTCTCCTGCTGTTGCTCCCCTGCAACTGGTAAAGGAAAAGGTCAAGGAAAAACAAGGCCAGCAAACAGGAATGTACCGAATAACTCAATGCGCTTCCAGTTTTTGAGGGGTATTCTTCAAGGGAAAGACTTATTTCAGAGAAGTAAATAATATTTAATTTAGAAGACTAAATTATTATTTATCTATTTTTGTACTTATTTATTTACTTTTACTTTTACTTATTTACTATTTACTTTTACTTATTTATTTTTGTACTTATTTATTTACATATATTGCACCATCAGTGTCCATGGCACTTTGCAAGTAATGAGAAGATATGGCTCCCTGCCCCAGTGGGCTCACAATCTAATATTAATAATAGGGAGAGAACAGAGGAGGAAACAACAAAGGCAGGAAAGTTGAAGCAGGAATAAATGGGAAGAGCATGCAGTCGATTCCTGTACATGTACTTAAAGGAAAAGTGTGCCGTAGAGTCGGTGTCGACTCCTGGCGCCCACAGAGCCCCGTGGTTGTCTTTGGTAGAATACAGGACGGGTTTACCATTGCCTCCCCCCGTGGAGTATGAGATGATGCCTTTCAGCATCTTCCTATATAGCTGCTGCCCAATATAGGTGTTTCCCATAGTCTGGGAAACATACCAGCGGGAATTCGAACTGGCAACCTCTGGCTTGCTAGTCAAGTCATTTCCCCACTGCGCCAGGCAGTATAGGGGACCCCTATAGTATGGGGACTGGAGGTTGGGCCCACCCAGTTTGCTTGATGGCAGTTAGAATTCCAAATAGGAGGGGGCTTGGTGGTTGTTCTTGTGGCTGGCCAATCCAACCCCCCTCTAGCCTTCTACTCCTCATCTGGCTCTTCTCCTCCCCATTTCCCTGTCGATAGAGACTGTGCTCCACTCTTCCTCTCTGCCACCCTCATCCATTCTCAAACCTACACTTCCCCTTTCCCCCCACACACACGGTGGCCTGGTGGTACCTGCATTGCTATTGCGGCCCCCGCCGCCCTGCTCTCACCTCTGGCATTTTCAAAAGCTAATGTGGAAGGAAGTGTGGAGGAGTCGGAGTCGAATGCCAGGCTGGGAAGGGACTCTCCTCTCCTCCGCCACACTTTCTTCCACTCCTTTCCATTTTATCTTTTGAAAATGCCAGAGGCGGGAGCTGAGGAGGAAGAAAATAGTGGTGCTAGCTGGTATGCTGCTAGGTAAGCTTTGAGTGAGGTCAGGGGCATAGCTGAGGGAGAGGGGGCCTGTGTTTGCCCCTCTCCCTGGGGGGTGGAGCTGGAGGGCCCTCTGGAGCGGGGGCCCCCGGGTTCTTTGAACCTATCTGCTCAATTATAGCTACAGCCCAGAGTCAGGTAGCAGGCCAATGGAGCAGCTTGCAGGCAATCTGCTGCCTCTGCCAACTCCACTACCTGAGGTGACTGCCTCATCCAGCCTCATCAGTGAGCTGGCCATGGTTGCTCTCCTTCTTTGCCAATAGCCTCCAGAAAGTTATCTTGTGGTAACTTGTCAAAGCAGATACATGCGGTATTCATTCATAGAAACCTCTGTCTTGCCACAAATGGGCTGGAACCTGTGGCAGCCACATGCTGGTTGTGTGAATAAGTGTTTTGTCGTGTGCCTGTCCTTGCTGTTAAAATTTCTCTTAGGTGGATTCAAAGTGATGGATGTCCAGTGGCCTGACTTACATCTCCTTGGTCTTTTTTGAACCCAGCATGTTGTGCTAACCTCCCTTCTGACCTTGAGTGTCCTCCTGTTCTCAAAAAAATTTGACAGAGGAAGGCATACATGCTGGTGTTTGTAAGGGCTTCTTGCTTGGCCGGCTGCTTCTGCTTCCTGTCCCTGAGCCACCCTTCCAAATCTAATTTTTGGGCTGGGCAAACAAGCAGTGTCCTCATTATAAAGGCAGATGCAGACTGATGCCTTAATATTGTGGCCTTGTGCTTCTAATCTCCAAGCACTCGGAAGTGGATTTTCTATTTCTAGACAGTGGATATCTTCTCTGGCCTTGGGGGTTGCTGCAAATTCCATAAATGGTTCAAGACTTGCAGGACTCTGGACTGGTTCTGATAAAGTGTTTTATCCTGTGGAAGAATGAGCTTGTTCCTGGTCCACACAGATATTTCCTGAGCAACCCATTCAGTGGCAAACTGTTGAGACTTCAGTTTCTCCTTATAGCTTTTTCTCTGCTGCAGCTGGGCACATGGCTCACCAAACTACACTTTTCTGAGGATACCCAAGGTAGCCTTTATTATTTGGAAGGCAAAGTGATTACCTCCAATTATTTGGTGATTACCTCCAATTATTTGGAAGGCAAGGTGATTACCTCCTTACCCACCTTACCTCCATAACAGAGAAATGCAGCAGAGATTCTCAAATCAAATATCAAGAGTGATTAATGGACTTTTTGTAGTAGTAGTAGCAGCAGTAATAATAATTAACTAGCCAACCCGCACAGAGCATCTGTGCCCTCTTTGGGGCCAGCTGTTCTCCCCTCCCTCCCGCCCCACTCTCTTGCCCTCCCTGAAGCAGAAGGTTTCAAGTTCCCTCCCTGGCTTCTCGAGATAGGGCTGAGAGAGATTCCTGCCTGCAACCTTGGAGAAGCCGCTGCCAGTCTGAAGACAATACTGAGCTAGATCGACCAAGGGTCTGACTCAGTATATGGCAGCTTCCTATGTTCCTATGTTCCCTCCCTCCTCTCTCTTGCCCTCCCTCCTTCTCCCGCCCAACTCCGTGGCCGGGCCCACCGCCTCAACTCCGCAGCTGGACCCACCGCTGCCTCAACTCTGCAGCTGGGCCCGCCGCTTGCCTCTGCGGCCGGGCCTGCCGTGGTGGTGGCAACCAATCCTCCTGGGTGCGCCACAGCCAATCAGGTGCCTCCACCGCCCAGCCAATCAGCTGGGTGCTGGAACGCACATTCTAAGGTGCACCCAGGAGAATTAATAATACAGACTCGCTGACCCCGCACAGAGCATCTGTGAGGTAGTGCACTTAGCCTTTGGTCTCCCATCGGGAGACTTTGCTAGGCCTTTCCTCCCCCTGCTCCACTTGCTGCTTGGCTGTGCGCTCACCTGGCAGCCTGCTGTGGTTGCGATGTTTTTCAGCACTCATAACTGCACAGCAGAGAGCAGTCACCCCATTAATCATGGATCTTTTGTGATTTATTCTGGCAGGCGGACAAAGTTAGTGCAGAGGTCGCTGTGTTCCAGGCTTGGCCCAATGACCTGGTGCTACTGCCCTATTGCTGTTATATGCTGTTATTCCTGTTTGGCTTAGTCTTAGTCAGTGCTTTTGCCCCTCACACTTCCTTGCTTGGGCCCCCCACCCCTCCTCCCTCTCTGTGCTGGGCTCCACGGCCCGCCCAAACTGCTTGCTGCCCTCGTGTCCAGAACTCTTGCGAGAGTTCCGCCACGCATGTGATTTCCGATGGAACGGCACGTCTAAGAGAAATGAGTATATAGATAATAATAATTCATAAAACATTTCAAGGACTCAGCGCTGACAGTGATTGAACTAAAAAAGAGCTAACACTGCCAGCAGGCTTACAATCTAAGCCTTTTAGAGGTGAATGAATTAACAAGATATGCATATGATTACATGCATACGTGTCATCCCATTTCACATGTTTGTACACTTGCAATGCATTTTTTGTGCATGTTTACATTTAGGTTTCTCACACTTATCTTGATATTGAAATGTGGGGTGCCACTGTCAAGGTGTCAATACTCAGCTAATAAAAGTGGAAAGCTATGGCTATGTTAAATAGAAATAATAGGGGACCACACAAATAATGGGGTGGGGGGCAGCCTTATCAGTTCTTGACAGCTATGTTTCATCTCCAGTTGGCTTATGTTTTGTATCAGCCATAATACATAACATTTATATATGTCCTTTTGTTGAAAAGCGATATATAAATATTCATTGTTGTCATTTATATATTGATTCTTTATTACATTCTATGACTAGCAAAAGTGCTTAGAGTGTTTCAAGCACTTCTTCATATACTTATCAAAGTAAGGTAGGTCAGTATTATTTATCCTCATATTGTAGATGCGGGACTGAAGCTGAAAAGGGTTTGCTTAAGGCTGCTTAATTCAGGGCAGAGGCAAGATTCGAAAGAGGGGCTCATTTGCTTAGCCTCTACCCTATCACACACTAAGCAGCCTTGGAGTATGTAGCAGCTTCTACTGGACTATGAACCAGACTGTACCCTGTTCAAGTCTCATAAACTTGTAAACTGTAAACTGTAAGCTGTAAACTGACTGGCAGGTGGCGAGCAAGCTGTACCCTGCCTCCTATCTGCAATACTGAGAAAACCATGCTGGCCTACAACACTTTCATTCTAAATAAGATACAGCCTCAGATAAAAGAAAGTAGCTAAACCACCAAATACATTTCAACATTAAATTGTACTACTTCCTATCCACTGTGGATGGTGGCCCTCCACTGATGTGCCTAGAAATGGCATTGGCTGGTTGTATTATCTTACTGAGCCCTGTTACCTCTCTGTGTTGGATACACAGAGCCATTATTTATGGCTCTGTGTGCGTGCGTGCGCACGAGCACGATTTTCTACTTTATTTTCTTTTACGGTTTCTGTTTTAAATAACCTTTTTTTAAAAAAAAAAATTAAGTTAACAGAAATAAAAGTATTGACCTACCTAGCAGGGCTGTTGTTAAGGATGGCCAAAATATGGTATGTGAAGCTCTTTGAACACTCTAAAGTGGTATAGAAATGCTAAATAATGTTAAGTTTCTTCCAACATGTCATTTCAGTTTGAGACAATGGCCGTATGTGACAATCAAGGAAGATAATTACTTTATGCATATCCAATGCAGCTGTGTGCTTGGTTTTTCTTTGTTAAACAGAATGTTCAAGGGGCCCAATTCAGACTGGAATCATGGTGGGAGGGGTTTTTAATCTTTCCCCCTGCCATGATGTCAATCCAGATGGGCCCCTTTGTGGCTGCTATTTGATCAGAGGGAAAAGTCAATTGGTGTCAATTGGAGCTTTCCTCCTGGTCAGCTGCAGGGAGCTAGTCTGGATCTGGACCACAGTAGGGACCAAGCCCCCTTTCTCTTTGTGATTCCAATCCAGATTGGGTGACCCATATGTGCTGCTTAACAAAGGAAACACTCTGCTTTAAGCACATGCTTAAAATAATGCGCATTTTAGCTCTGACACACTAGATGCTTTGAATGTGCTTAAAACAATGGAAAGGGGCAGTCACAGAATGAGACAAACAATAAAGAGGAGAAAGGGAAATCCCACCGTGACTACAAAACAAAAAAATGCAGATAATGATGACCAAACACTGAAAATATAGATAAACACTGGAAATGTATATTCAGAAATAATAAGCCAGTAATAAATAATCCATAACATTAATAAACAAAAATCATAAGTCTAAACTAAATAATTCCACAAGAAAAAAAAATAATAATGTATGCAGTAATACTCAAACCAACCACAATGCAGAATACATAAGTAATAACATGTGCAATGACAGTAATGCCTTCTCACAATGCAGAATGCATAGATAATAGCATGTGCAAAACCAGTCAAAAGTTAAGGAAGGAGGTGTAACTGAGCCAGGCAAAAATTGGGCTGCAGGATGAAATAGGCAAAGTCAAGTATCAAAATGGAAGCGGCAGATGACAAAAGGACTGCGTCAGACGTGGTCTCAAAAAAAGGTGTGAACGTCCTCAATGGCGAAATGCTGAATACCATCTGCACAGAAATGAAGGTGTAAAATCACAAACATGCTGATAGCAAAGAACCCGTTGAGCATGCTTCCATAAATAAGCTGACCTGGATCAGAGATAAAGCCCACTGCATGTCCTTGTGGAGAAAAACAAACTTCATGAATCAATGTCGTTCATGAATCATAGTCGAACGGCTCTTCCGGATATGTGCCGTTTCGCCCACAAAGCTTCATCAGCCTCCAAAACAACATTAGTACCGGTACCCCTTGGGGTACCGGTACTAATGTTGTTTTGTAGTCACGGTGGGATTTCCCTTTCTCCTCTTTATTGAATGTGCTTAAAGCAGAGTGATTGTTTTTCTTTGTTAAGCAGCACATATGGGTCACTCAATCTGGATTGGAACCACAGGTGTGTTTGTGAGTGAGTGAGTATGTAAAAACAGTTTTTTCATGTGCACACGCACTGCCCCCCACCCAGATATAAAAGTTCAAGATTCTCAGAAATGTGAGTAAGTTGCCATTTCAACAACTGTGAAAAGAAGGTGCATTTCCTGCACTCTAGGAAGGCATGGCCAATGATGCCAAGATCATTTAAACAGCCCTTGATGTGCCTCGATTCCAGATGCAGTGGAGGAGAGGCAGGGAAGCAAGTTCAGACATTGGTTCAATCTAAAACAATAAGATGGTCCACCAGTCCTGTTGGCTTGAGAGAGATATTTCTCAGTTGGGCACTGTCAAAAGAGGTGCTTCCAACCCAGTCCTCTGGTTTATCTGCAGCTTCAAGACCAGGCTGCAAACTACAGCTCTGTAGACAGTATTATGGTGGAGGAGAAGAAGAAAGGGGAGTCTGACCAAGAGGTGCAGAGTGATCAAGATGCACCAAAAGACTGCAATGGTCGGGTCATCCCGCGCTTGGTGCTGGAGCGGTCAGCCACAGTGGATGAGGTATGTTGCTCATGGGGGAGGAATAATTCAAGGGTGGTTCCTAGGGAGGTCCTAGTTCAAGAGCAAAATGACAGTCACACCATCTGTCTTTCCAGTCGCTCCCTGAGAAGGGAGCAGTTTAGTACTGGTGCAAGTTGCCTTGAGGAGATGTCCTAGAAAAAGTTTGACAGGAGATGCTTAGCTGTAAGCCACAGGCACCAACCTGTGGCACTGGTTCCACAAGTGACACATGCAGCAGGAGTCTATAGCACTCCTGGACTGGAGCCGGAGGACCTTACCATGGCATACAGTCAGCCATCCACTCCTGCCTGCTTCTCCCATATTACGTTAGTGGCTGTTGCCATCTAGCTAAGCTCAGTAGACTAGAGACAAAACCACACCAAGACTGCATAGGTACTGTAGTGTTCACTAGAGCAGCACTGTCTTGTATTCTGTGGGTTTAGTTCATGGCACACTTGACGATAAGCTTGGCCTTATGTTGCTGTAGGCTATAACATGTCTTCGTACAGGAGGTTGAGCTTAGATGCTTTCTGATACTTTGGCCTAGAACTTGATGCCATTGGTCAGTGGTATGATAAAGTGACATAGCTGACTCCGGATGGTCAGAGCCCACAAATGTTTGAGAGGCCCACTGAACTGAGCTCCATCCATGGCATGAGTTCTGTTCTCCCGCGCACCCCACTGCTGCTCATGGAAACCAGAGAGGGGGTGAGGGTAGAGTAAGACTTGGGCATGTGAGTGAGCAGTATGTGGCCACCAGGGGAGGGAAGGATCCCTTGCCCTTACTCCTGTGCAGTTGGGGAAGGGGATCTGTAGCCAGCAAGAACAGATCTCCTAGATGCCCAAAACAGTGAGCAAGCTTTGACACAGAAGCTTTTACAGAGGTCAATGATTATCATTTGACCTGCTATGGCCCATTAGTGGTAAGAACCTTTCTTGGTTGGTGTGGCTGATTACCATGCAGCTCCTTCCAGAACAGTGTGGTGGTGCACAGGCTGAATCTCTTCCTGATTCAAGGATTTCCAGCAGGTCCTCAGTTCAAGACCCACTATAGGCTTCAGTCCTGATACCTACAAGGATTGGAATTAGCCTTGCTGTTTTAGCAACATAATTAGGTGATAAAGAACATAAGAACAGCCCTGCTGGATCAGGTCCAATGCTTATCTAGTCCAACTTCCTGTCCCCCACATTAGCCCACCAGATGTCTCTGAGAAGCCCACAGGCAAGAGATGAGAGCATGCCCTCTCTCCTGCTGTTGCTCCTTTTTAACTGGTATGTAGAGTTTTGAGGTGGCTTATAGCCACCAGACTATTAGCCATTGATAGACCTGTCCTCCATGAATTTGTCTAAGCCCCTTTTAAAGCCATCCAAGCTAGTGGCCATTACTATATCCTGTGGCAGAATTCCATAGATTAATTATGCCCTATGTGAAAAAGTGTTTCCTTCTGATGGTCCTATATTTTCTGGTAAACTGTTTCATGGGATGACCCCTTGTTCTAGTGTTGTGAGACAGGGAGAAAAATATCTTGCTGTCCACTTTCTCTACTCCGTACATAATTTTATAAACCTCTAGCATGTCTCCTCATAGTTGCCTCTTTTCTAAAAAGAAATAATAAAGAATAAATACAAAAAAGCCCCATATGCTATAGCCTTGCCTCATAAGGAAGGTGCTCCAGGCCCCTGATCGTCTTGGTTGCCCTCTAATAATAATGATTATTGTCATTACTGGATTCTGTAACCCTGGATCTTGTTTTTCTATTGTAGTCAGATCCAGGGGAGGAGCATGAGAAGTCTGACCAGAATCACTTGCATGTGGGGAACCAAGATGTAACAGGCATGCAGAAAAGAGCAGAAAGTGCACTCAGTATAGTCTCCAACACCTTGGAAGGTAAGTTCCCTCTTGACTTTGGGAGGAATTTGATTTTGGGTGGATTTTTTGAAAAGATAATCATGTTTCTCATTCATATATCTGTATCTACATCTACATCTATAGTGAACTGGTCTGAACTAAGTGATAATGGGGAGTAGGGTTGCCATCATTACATTGGCCAAATTTGGGACACAAGTAGGGGGAGAGTCGGGGACAGCACTTAGGGGAGGGACTTGGCCCCATGTGGCAGGGGTGCAGCTGCCAGCTGCACTTACCTGTGGTGCCATGGTGGCTGGTGCTATGCAGCGGCGGCTCAGTGGGTGGGTGTGGTGTGGTGAGAGCTCCGCCCACCTCCCAAACTACGACAGATGAGGTTGGGCAGGTGCGCTGGACGCAGGAGGGAGAGATAGTGGCAAAACAACTCCTCATTCATGCTCACCTTCCTCCCAAATGAGGCAGATCAGGATGATTTCAAGCTTCTGCTTACATGTGCTCAGAGGCCTGAAATCGGCCCGATCTGCCTCATTTGGTAGGAAGGCAGGCGTGAGTGAGTAGCTGTTTTAAAGAGCCCCTGGTGGCGCAGTGGTAAAACTGCCGCCCTGTAACCAGAAGGTTACAAGTTCAATCCTGACCAGGGGCTCAAGGTTGACTCAGCCTTCCATCCTTCCGAGGTCGGTAAAATGAGTACCCAGAATGTTGGGGGGCAATATGCTAAATCATTGTAAACCGCTTAGAGAGCTCCGGCTATAGAGCGGTATATAAATGTAAGTGCTATGTAAGTGCTGCTTTACCCCTGTCTCTCCCTCCTGCCTCCCCAGCGCCCCCCGCCATCCGCCCTCATCTGTCATAGTTTAGGAGGCGGGTGGAGCTCTCACCGCCATCCCTGCTGTGCCGCTGTGGCACAGTGGCAGCATTGAAAGTTTTGTTTTTTTTAAAAAGGTCAAAATGCGGGAGAAATTGAGTCCCGAATGGGATGAGCATTTCTCCCCTGGAAATAGGGACATGTCGTGTAATGCAGGGCAGTTGGCAACCGTAGTGCGGAGTGTATTCAATCATCCAAAAACCTTCAGTTTGAGATGAGAGTTAAGATGCTTTCAGTTTTCTCTCGTGCCTTAAGAAGCAGGGGAATGGCAAATTAAGGTGCTCATCTCAACTTCCATGCCATGTAAGCTGTAAAGACTTTGTGCAGTCTCACATATTATCCTGCTTTAGAAATGAGGCACCATGCACCTACACTCTGTCTCGGTTTTTCAGCTCGAGATTGGGATGGGGAGGGATACCTCCTGGCAGAAATTGGGCTGGGGAGGGATACATATTAAGTCAATTTGCCACCTCACCCCACTCTGCAAGCCCTCTCAAGGCCCAATGCCACTTTGCCATCATCTCAGCAGTGGTGGGGTGGGGAGCCATCAAGGAAAAGGAAGGGGAAGGGAACACTTGTTTAGGTATAAACGTGCCGGAGTGCTCCAGGAAGCCACTCTCTACAACTTGCCAGGACTTGCCCCTCACAGCCCTGGCTTCAGAACCCTCATTGGGCAAAATCGACAGAGTGCCCTTAGTTGATTTTTCCTGTTATTATGGAGACTTCAGAAGCTAATAACTCAGGAAATATTGGATCTCCCCCCGCCCCCCCAACCAACACAGGATTATGCTTTACCATGTGGCTTTTCAGTCAGCAGGCTTTACTCCAGGTTTACTTTGAGGCTTTACTGCAAGCTTGGAACATAATTTTTTTTTTACCCTGGACATAAATTGGGCTAGTTTCCAGTATGGAGGGGAAAACCCAAATCGTGTGTGGAGTACTCTCTGAAATATCTCACGGACTTTGTGGTAAATCTGGCTGATATGTGAACGCACATCCATCCTCCAAAGTAATGTCGCGGTAAAGTCACCATCTGAAAAAGCTCCATATATCTGAATTTTAAATAATGTTTAAAGGGACATTAAAACAAATTATAAAATATGTTATCTGATGGCAAAAAAGCATAGCAATCAGTTTTCTAGAGTTTAAGGGATCATTTTTAAACTAATGTATCTCAGCCATTTTACATCAGATCTACACCAGATTTGGAGGAGTGGTGTCTCTTGTCATCTAGTTCATGTCTGCAAGTGGGCAGGCAGACCCGGGCTTCAGTTTTATGTCCCGTAGACTGTTCAGGTTTTATAATGGCAGAATGTTGAAACAACTCCCCACATACACTTATTACTCAAGTTTTACTAGTGGTAGCAATATCCAGTGCTGTTCCTGAACCCTCAGAGTGGGAGGAGGCAGGGCTAGTAATAGGGAATCAGGTTTCAGTGGAGCTGTCCATCTAAAAACCTATTCATAAGCAGTTAACACCTGATAATCTTGCATGAACACAATAATATCTAATAATTTAAGTCACTATAAAATGAATTGATGTGAACCTGAGAACTGTCCTGGCCTTGGCTTGAGCACTGCCAGCTTCAATGACCCTTCTTGCGAGAAGGAAAACCACAGTGGCTTCCCTCTGAGATGCAAATATCTTCTAGCTTTGGATACAATCTGAAAGGAAAAGTCATCTTTTGAATTGCTGTTTTATGAAATTTAGTACAGAGAGAAGCAATCTAGTGTGTCTGTGTAGCCCCACAATGGCTGGCCTTCCAAATGTTCTGCATCAGTGATGGTGGTTGATGCCTTTCATTGTGGGGAGAAATTTTAATTGGCACATAAAGCTTCAGTTGATTGATCTCACTGATTTATTGATAAAAGTTGGCAGGCTTAATAATGTCTGACTTCCTTTTAGTGAAAGTGATTTGTATGGTATGGATCTTTCTTGATTTTTTGCTTTCAGAATTGGAAGAGGCGCACCAGAAGTGCCCGCCGTGGTGGTACAAGTTTGCCCATGCAGTCCTCATATGGAACTGTTGCCCACTGTGGGTGAAGTTAAAAAAAATTCTCAAGATCATTGTCATGGACCCCTTTGTTGATTTGGGGATCACCATCTGCATTGTCCTCAACACTGTCTTCATGGCCATGGAACACTATCCAATGACCGAGGAATTCAACCATGTATTGTCTGTGGGCAACCTGGTAGGCCAATGCATGCCCTCTGCTCTTCATTCTTTGGTTTGGTCATAAGAGGCTTGCAAAAACAAGGGTGAACGCTGGTCCCATAAAAATATAATAGTTGCCATGCTGGAAGAAAGAAATAGTCCCTCTTCCCTGTACTCAGATTGAGGCCAGTCAGATCCCTCTGGGAAGCTCACAAGTAGTAACATTTCTCACAAGTAGATTCAAAGACCTAGCAGTTTATGTCTGGCCCTACACATTTGGCAGTACACACTCTTCTTCAGTGTTTTTTGTTCAAGTCAGGAGAATGATAATGTGAATATGGGGGAATATATGGCATATAAAACATCACATATGTTATATATGTGAAAATAACTCCTCTTGTTATGGATCATTATCTCGTAGTTTTTAAATTTAACAGAGACCCCAAAACAATGCAGGGATGGTGGACCAGTTAAGATAATTTGCCTGCAGATTATTTCTAATTATTTATTTTATTTAAGAATCTTTATGTACTGACTTTTCAGTCAGACAAAATCTCAAAGTGACTCACAACCAAATTCAAAGGCAATCATATAACATAACAAAAAAATGAAAAATTAAAATGTTGAAAGTTAAAAGCAGCAATAATGAAAAAAAAACCCCAGGAGATATACTCAAAAGCAAAACTGTGAAGCCACCCCACGGGTAAGGTGACCTCCTGCCTCCCCCCCCCACCACATGCTTGCCCTTTTCAACCCCATGGCACTTCCTAGGGATCTTCGATGCTTGTAAAGGGGAATCTTTACCAAATTTCCCTTCACAAACATCCCGTACCGGGTCGACACAGTTCAAGTGCATGAACCGAACTGCCCCGCCAGTTCTAATGAACCAGTTCACGGACCGGAGGTTTGGTTTGAATTCAGTTTGTATAAGGGTCTATCCAAGGTTTCATGAATCCTAGTTAGATGCTAGACTGACTATATTAGCTTCTAAAACTCTTTTTAAAAAATATAAAAATCAATACATTTAATAACTTATCAGACTCTTTGTGCTTAGGGTTTTGCATTGACATTTGACAACTTCCTTAGGGAAACTTCACACCTAGAGTATATCCACTATGTTTCTAAAGCTGGATCTGCAGCCAATTTCCAACAGCTTAGGAAATGCGGTGACAGGCTTTGTCCTATTAATCTCCTTATATTCCCTGAATGAAATCTGACCCAAAGCAAACATGCCCCTGATGGTGTTTGCCAGGCTCCTGAAAGTATGTCAAATTATTAACATGCCAACAAGTCTGGAAGGGATAGAAGAGCATCCAGACACAAAGGCGTAATGTTATTGTTATTTACATAATGTCACTGATGTACATGGCACTAGTTCAGAGGTAACAGAAGCAAAAGGCAGGTTCCTTCTCTGTGGAGTTTACAGATATACAGAACAAGAATATGCATGATATTCTTAGGTTTAACTTCTTAGGTTTAACTTCTTTAAGGGAAGAGGACTAAGGAGTTAAGAATATAAAGGCTTCTTCGGAGTTTTGATGTTTAAGGATTCATGATCTGAACAAGATGCCTTTACTTCCATGAGTGACTTTTATCTTTTCTCGTTTAATCTGAGAAAATTTTTAATCTTATTTTAATCTGAAAAATTCTCCAGTTTTCGCTTGCAGAAGAGAAAACTGAAGGCTGATCGCTACTTTATGTGCATATACATTTGCTTCGTGTAGAGGTGTTGACTGCTGTGAACACCTTAAAGTGTGAAGGGGAGATGAGTGCTTATAATGTTATATTATAATTATTAAGCAGTATTATATTATTATTAATAATAATAACAACAACAACTAGCTGGGCTGGTGCAGAACGTCTGCTCCTCTACTTCTCCCCACCTGGCCATTTCCCACCACCCCACCCGTTTCCCACCCCTCCACCCGTCATCACAGCTTTCTCCGGCCTGGTCACCTGCCCCCTGCACTGTTTCTTTCCTCCTCCTCACCCGCCCACCTCCGCCGCAGTTTCCTCCCACTCCCCACCTGCCTCCACCACCTCCTCCCTGCCCGCCTCCACTGCCGTCGCCTCCTTGCTCTCCCGCCGTCCGGCACCGTCGTTAGGCCACCCTCCACTGCCGTTAACTACCGGCCTTCCGGCCGGCTGCCCATCCCCATCACTATCATCCCCTTCACTATCCAGCAGCTCTCCGAACTCCCGCGAGTGCTGCCACGCATGGGATTGGCGACAGGTACATCTAAGAGAAATAATTGTATAGATAATAATAAAAATATCCATATACTGCTATATTTTCCTGTGGATCAGATTTTCTTCACCAGCTCTGATCAAGTAGGAATGGAATTGGTGACAGTTCATATTTTAGTAGTTAAACTGGGTGAGCAAAGTACCTTTAACTGAAGCTACAGATTAAGGCAGTTCTTTTCCTTAGTCCATTGCATTTGCATCAAAGAAAAAAGTCTTCCTATACCTGCACTGTGGGAAGGAATTGAGAAAACAAACTGAGGGAGCTGGTGGCAGAAGTGGAAGAGAGGACTGTGTGTGGCAGGCTTGGTGGTAAAAATTCAGGCAGATAAAAGGGAAATGATTTAAGTACAGAGGCCAGGCCTACCAATGGACTTGCATGGGGCAGCGACAGTGGTGGCAGTAGACAAGACCTGGCTGCTGGAGTGATGGAGGCCTGCTCTACCTCTTGACTTGAGTGAGCCAGTGACAGCCATAGACCTGGCCTCCGGAGAGCTGGGCAGTCAGGTCCACCCATTATTTCAGGAGGGGAGGTGGCCTGCCCACCCAGTAGACCTGGCTGCTGAAGAACAGAGGCCAGATCCACTTAGGGCCTCCTGCTGCAGTGGGTAGCCCTGGCCACTCATGCAAAGGTGGCCAGGTTTACTTGCCAGCTTTCTATCTTGCAGTGGCAGCCTTGGCCTCTGGGAACTGGTAGCCCTGGCTTGAGGAAGCCAGATCTTCCAGGTGACTCTCCTGTGGGGGCAGGCCATACCGCCCTTCCTTTTTTTGTGGAAATACGGACATGTCCAGGGGAAATGAGGATGTATGGTATCCTTATGCACAAGGGAAGGGAGTGTATTTCTTAAAATTAAAACTAAACCAACAGTATCCAGAATCATAAATATTGTAAAGAAATGTGGCCTGAGAGAATAGACATTAGAATTATTGTCAGCAAATGACACATGAAGAGCATTTGCTTTAGAATCTTGCCCCTCCACGGGCACACACCATTTGTTACTGCTGTAATTTATCTGGCTGCTCATTGCACTTTTCTCTGCAGGTCTTCACTGGGATATTCACAGCTGAAATGGTGCTGAAACTGATTGCTCTAGATCCCTATGAGTACTTCCAGCAGGGATGGAACATCTTTGACAGCATCATCGTCACCCTCAGCTTGGTTGAGCTTGGCCTTGCCAATGTCCAGGGTCTATCTGTGCTCCGTTCCTTCCGTCTGGTAGGTGACATGATTCTTTAAGCCTTCATGGAAAGGGCTCCTGCAGCAGCTTATTTGTTCAGCACCTAGAAAGGCACCAGGGGTGGGTCAAGATGTCCCCACCCCCCTTGGGTAGAATGGGGTAAGGGTATTCCCATGTAAACAAGGAAGGTGTCCCTGGCCTTCCTGGAGCATTGCAGAGGAGATTAGAATACACGCTCAGCTTGTACAGTGA
This sequence comes from Hemicordylus capensis, assembly GCF_027244095.1. Lineage (NCBI taxonomy): Eukaryota > Metazoa > Chordata > Lepidosauria > Squamata > Cordylidae > Hemicordylus > Hemicordylus capensis. The sequence goes on from NC_069662.1 coordinate 53,822,497, forward strand.
ACCAACCAGTGCCATAGGCATCCTGAGAGCCTGGACTTCTGCGAGGAGTGCCCCTTGACATGTGCCACCACAACTCAGATACAGTGTTAGCACTTTGGAGATGGATAAGTAGGTGCCCATAGCAACAACTGGGGCTGGACATATTCTAGCATTTCTGTGCAATTTTGACCTCCTAGGAATCTCAGCTATCTTAAAAAAAATAAAATGTTTCCAGCCCTTGTAGTTTTACAGAGAAGCTTAGGAGTATATGGGAAATATCTGGTGAAATCTCAGGCCATATCTAGACTTTGTCTGCCCTTGTTCATAAAGGAATGTGCTGTTATATAGCTAGCTGGGTTATCTCTCTTAGATGATAGAGAAACCCAGGATAGACAAGCAAAGGGCTGTGGTTGAAACACCCAGGACTTTCTTCTTCCAGAAGGGTTACACTGTCGGCACTGTAGGTTTATTTTTTCAGGATGAACACCCATGGTGATAGCCTCTGGATCTTGACCAGCCAAATATGCCCTAAGCATTCAGACCTGAATCCTGTAGCTAATGGCAAAGAGTTCCACAGACTAAGCACAATTCTTCTTCCTCTTTCAGATGAGGGTTTTCAAGCTTGCCAAATCCTGGCCAACCCTCAACATGCTGATCAAGATCATTGGCAACTCGGTGGGTGCTCTGGGCAACCTCACCCTAGTGCTGGCCATCGTTGTCTTCATCTTTGCTGTGGTGGGTATGCAGCTGTTTGGGAAGAGCTACAAGGAGTGCGTCTGCAAGATTTCCAGTGACTGCGAGTTGCCACGCTGGCACATGCACGACTTCTTCCATTCCTTTCTCATCATCTTTCGCATCCTCTGTGGGGAGTGGATTGAGACTATGTGGGACTGCATGGAAGTGGCCGGACAGCCCCTCTGCCTCACTGTCTTCATGATGGTTATGGTCATCGGGAACCTGGTGGTGAGTTATTTGTCCTAATATGGAGGGAACAATGTGAAGGGCCTCCTTGCCAAAGGGGTCCTGGTTCCAACGTACTCTAATTGGCAGTTCTGGTTTCAAAATAAACATGTCCATTGGGGAGACATCCAGTGGCAGGCAAATCAGGCTTGCATCACAGGGATGTGATGCAATTCCAAGCAATTGCATCATGGCCCTGCCACCCAATTGGTATCGACAGCTCAGGACTGTGTGTCACTTCAGCCTTTTCTTGACTAAGCGTTTTTCTTGACTTTAGTCTTCTCTTGCAAAGTGGTTACGGCACCAAGAGAATTTTTGAATATTTATTCTCCTGGAACTGCAGTCTTTCTGGAAGCCATGTCATTGGCCCAGGAATCCTAGTCCTTTTAATCCATGTGTGTGGATTAAAACACACATTTATGTGTGTATGGAATCTGAATAGATTTCAGGACTCAGACCTGCTATTGGAAAGAGATTCTACATTAAATCTGTTTGTTTAGTGCAGGGGCTGCATTAAATCCTTTTCATCTGCTTTCCCCTCCCCTTGGCATGCAGTCTTCAGTGAGCATTTTGGCCAAGTAAGAACACAAACTTGGATTTCCTACCTCCGGACAAATGTTCTAGCCGCTTATACTACACTGCTCTCTGATCATTTATTTCCCCCCACACTTCAGCTGTGTTTCTTTTCTTTATTCTAAGGTGGAAACTAGGCATTACTTGTGGTCCCACTGTCTCCTCCTCAGCCATTGACAGGTAGTGCATGTCAAAGGGAGAGGAGGACATGATGCAGTTGTGTTTGATGTTTCTTCACCACTCCTGTTACACTTCACTGGCACCCGCTTGTGGGATGTGGAGAAGTGGAGCATGATGAATGTGATTGGTTTCATCACACATTACAGGTGGGAGGGGAAGGAGGAGGCCTGGGGCCTTTGCTTTGGGTGGAAGCTACATTCTCTGTAATGTGTAGTTCTGGCCTCAGACAGCATTCTTCCTACAGTTTTCGGAGCACATAACCCCCCAGTTGTGAAAGATGCTTTGAACCACCCTTGACAAATTGCTACCAGCTTATTTGTAATGTGTGAACCAGCCTATAGGAAGAAACTGGTAAGCATTTGTCAAGGGTGATGTGCTCAGCTAACTGTGGCTTTTAGGTGTATACCTAGCAGTGTGAATTATGGATGAGACAAACACGTGTTGGAGACGGGCGTAGCAAGGTTGGAGTGGGCCCATAGACAAGATTGTAAAATGGGCCCCCCTCACTGAAGCTCAGCTCATGAAGTAAAGAAATCTTAAATGAGGCTGAGTAGTGGTAACAAAAAGCATAGTAAAATTTCATATATATTTGTGTGTGTGTGTGTATGTGTGTGTGTGTGTGTGTGCGCGCACACACACACACACACACACACACACACACACACACACACACACACACACATATACACCTATGTGCCACAATAGAATAACATCCTAAATTATTTTTAAAAAGGTTTTGTAAATTGTGGACAATGCAAGTCATTTAATGGTACTAGAGAAAGACATGCCCTCAGACAACTGTCCCCCCTTGCCCGATTATAGTTACGCCCCTGGTTGGAGACTTGTATCATACAAGTATGCTCATCAGAAAGCCAGGGCTGCAGCTCCTGTTGAATGAACTTCAGTGGGAAACTTATTGCAGAGTTACTCTGGAGCCACCGCTCTGGAATCTGTTTCCAGTTTGGAATGATAAAAAAGATGATGTTTCTTAGAGTGCTCCTCTCTCGCCACTGTGTTTATGAGACACTGTGTATATATGTATGTTATAAGGAGCTTCTAGGAAAGATGACTAGCATCCCAGGCAAATGTGACCCCAATACCTCTTACGTTAGAAATTAATCAGTGCCATTAGTTCTGATGTCCAGCATCCCCCTCCCCTCACCCAGTAAGGATGTGTTTTCTTCTTTCCAGCTGAAATTTATTTCCCCACCTTGTGTTCCACATTTCCTTCCTTCAGTACTCCATCACGGGGGGGGGGGAGCTGGCGGGGTGATTTTTTAAAGCAGAAAACCTCCCAGAAGGGAAATGGAAAGAGTTAGAAGGCCCTTCTTTTCTCCAGTCCTCAATATGAACCTTCTTCAGCTGATTTGCAATATCCACTGCTGCATTCTGCATTAAAAAAAGAAAATTCTGCTGGGGACTATGTTTGTGGAAGTGTGAGCCCTTCCTAGCCCCTTCATCTGCAACCATCAGCCACTCTTTTAAAGCAGAATTGGGGAGTTTAAAAGGGAGCCTGCATTCCTGGTGGTGGGGCCTCTGAGGGTTGGATGCTTGGCAAGGGTCCTTTATAATCTTCTAGGAATCTACTTGGAAAATGATATGTGTAGGGGAGTTGTTCACGGTCATTGAACGAGGTGACCTGGGCTGAGGCTGAGTTTATATGAAGTTAGGATATAAGGGAGCACCTCTGAGTGCATACAGAGTGCTTATTTCACATAACTGCATAACCTTAGCCTGTCCGTGCACATTGCATTAGGGAAAAGTGCTTCCAGGGCAAAAAGCACAATTTCCCCAGTGATTCTTGCCTGAGCACCTCTTATTGCAGAAAATATTGTCCCTGCAATCCCAGGAACCCATGGGCAGTGGTGAGAGGGCATCTGAATCCATTGGCTGCACTTAGATAACCGAAAAGGGGGTATAGCTCAGTGGTAGAGCATTTGACTGCAGATCAAGAGGTCCCTGGTTCAAATCCGGGTGCCCCCTTGAAGCTTTTTAGGAGAGGAGAGCTGGTCTTGTGGTAGCAAGCATGACTTGTCCCCTTAGCTAAGCAGGGTCTGTCCTGGTTGCATATGAAAGGGAGACTAGAAGTGTGAGCACTGTAAGATATTTCCCTCAGGGGATGGAACTGCTCTGAGAAGAGCATCTAGGTTCCAAGTTCCCTCCCTGGTTTCTCCAAGATAGGGCTGAGAGAGATTCCTGCCTGCAACCTTGGAGAAGCCGCTGCCAGTCTGTGAAGACAATACTGAGCTAGATGGACCAATGGTCTTACTCAGTATATGGCAGCTTCCTATGTTCCCCCCAACCCTCCTTAGCTCAAGGGTTCAGGCCAGGCTCCAGGGTGGGTTCTAGGGCCAGCCCACCACTGAGGCCTGATGAAGTGGTGGCCTCAAGCAGTAGATTGGATGAGGCAAGGCAATGCCCTGCCACCATCCCAGCCACCTTTCCTCCTTTTGCCCTGCTCGGCTGCTGCTAATGTCCCCATGAGTCCACACACTTCCTGTTCTCGGTTCCTTGCAAGGAGAGCTGGAAACCAGGGACTGGGGAAAGGAGCAGTGGCAGTAGTTCCACCACCAGAGGGAAATGGGGGAAGAGGCTACAGGGAAGGGGTGGGTGGGAAAGAAAGGACAGGGCAGGGAGTGGGGGAAGGTGCAAGCAGAGCAGGCAGGAAATTCTTCCACGGCGCGCTCTGTGCGCTATGGGAAGGGGCTGTGTGTTTGGAGGGATGTGATCTGGGTTGTATGGGGGAGGAGAAGGAAAAGGGTCCTGGTGGGAGGGAGGGAGATTCCTCATGCCATGAGGAATGGGATTTCTCTTGTGGAGAGGAGGAGAACGGTTCATGTGAATGGTGGAAGGAAGTTAGATTCCTCCATGACGCGCTCTGCATACGATGGGTGTTGGAGCGTGGGAGGAGCAGCAGCTCACCAAGCTCTCTCGGGTGCCAGCAGGTCTTGGCCTGGGCAGGCTGGGCTCTGTGTGCCTTGGTGGTGGGAAGAAATGTTTAGATATGAGGAGGGCTGAATTGCACAGAGATTTCACATATTTTATAGTGCTATTTTATCTATCTATCTATCTATCTATCTATCTAGATTTGTTGATTGATGATTTGATTTGATTTGATTTGATTTATGTACCATCCCTCCAGAATGGCTCAGGGCGGTTTACAACAAATAAAAACAATTAAAATCAATTTAACAGTTAAGATCAAAACTAAATCAAATTAAACGATTACCATCATTTAAACATTAAAAACGTTACCATGAAAGTCATTTAAAACCAGCATTAAAAAATTTAAACCATAAATCGAATTGAAAGCCTGTGTGAATAAATGTGTCTTCAGTGCCTTTTTAAAAGTTGCCAGCGATGGGGAGATGTTATCCATCTTTAGTTGTAATGTCCAGGAAAGGTAAATCTCCAGAAAAAGGAAGCTTCACAAATATTGTTGACAACAGAGGAAGGCTAATGCAGGTTAATCTGGGAGAGACCTGGTGTCTGGAATGGCTACTTTTTGAGTAGCAACTGAAGGGACTTCTAATTCCTCCTGCTAGCTCTCTTACTCTTTGAACTAAGCCATCTCCTTTTTGTTCTAGGAGTGGGGGGTCAGAATACTATATAAGCAGACTGGCTGCAGGATTTCGGCCCCAGTGCCAAAGCTCCTGGCACTCTGGTCCTTCAGTTCCCTGGGGCTGTGAATCCCCCCATCCTTTAGAATAGAGTTTCTCAACTGTTGGTCCCCAGATGTTATTGAACAACAATTCCCATTATTGGCAGCCACAATGGGTGAAAGGCTGTTGTGGCTTGGGATGATGGGAGTTGTAGTCCAACATCTGGAAACCCAAGGATGGGAGACCCTGCTTTAAGATGTGCATGCATACTGAAAGGGCCATTATGAGTATGATCAACAGATAAGGAGGCCTGTGTGTGTGTGTGTGTGTGTGTGTGTGTGTGTGTGTGTGTGATGCTCACAGAGATGCAGTGCCTCATCCTCCTTCAAGTGCTGCTGACAACAGTGTCACAGACCTGCTCAACTTTGGCCCATGAGCTGTTTTTGGACTACAACTCCCATAATCCCCAGCCACAGTGGCCAATTGCCAGGGATTATGGGAATTGTAGGCCAACATCTGCAGGAGGGCCGAAGTTGAGCAGCCCTGGGAGCTGCTCAACTGTACTGTTGAGTACAGGAGCTGTACTGGGGGTAAGGATGGATCATCCTTCCCCACTACAGTTCAGCCTCCCCAACACATTCCATTGAATCTGTTTTTTAATGAATTTTGTTGTAAGCCGCCATGAATTCATTTATGAAGAATGGAGGCATATAACTCTTATAAATAAATAAACAAACTGACAAGTATATTCCTCAGATAACAAGAATGCCTCTGAGCAGAATACCTCCCCATCCCTGCTGAATCACAGCTGCACACATCTGGCAGGAAGCAAAAGGCTTTCTAGGTCAATGCATGTGACTTCCAGCCTGGCTTCAGCTCCTCCCTGTTATCTCCTCTGCAGCACCTCACAGTTTTAGAATTTTGCAGTCTGGCCTCAGCACTTGGTGTATTTTGGGAGTCCCCTGAGCAGGCCACCCTTTTTCTATTAATGTCACTTTGGGCATTTCCGTTTCAAGTTATTATGAGGAAAAGAACGGAAGCCACTTTGTGGAGGAAGTAACCGACTTGAGTAATCTTTAGGGTTATGAGTGGCAATGGCAGCAACAGCTCTTTGGGCACTTTGGAGAAGCATCCAAGAGGGGCAAGGAAACTGAGGGGGTTTATATAAAGGTCCTTGTTAAGTCATGAGGCATGAGCCATGTGCAAATAGCCATGACCTTGAATATCAGCAAGTCTCAAATGTGCTCCTGGCAAGGGAGAGGCACAAACACCAACAGCTGTGAGTGGGCAGGAGGTCGGCTTTTCACAGCAAATGCATTCCACTTTCTTGCTGATGTTACTGTACATGCCAGTCCTGCCGGTGCCTGCCATGAAGAGGGCCAGGCTGGGGGCAAGAAGGGTGGACCTTTGGTTTGGGCTGAACACAGACCCCACTTTTGGCCTCTCCTACCTGATAAGGGCCGCCTTATTGGAGGAGACCAAGGTCCAGGATGTAGCCCACCATCCTGTTTCCAACAGTGGTCAGCCAGATGCTTCAGGGCACGGATACAATAGCCCTCCCTTGCTGCTACTGCTGCTGCTACTGCCGCTGCTGCTGCCTCTGCCCACCTCTTGCCTGTGGTCTTCCCAGAGGCATCTGGTGGGCCACTGTGTGAAACAGGATCCTGGACTTGATAGGCCTTGGGCCTGATCCAGCAGGGCTGTTCTTATGTTCTTATGAACTGGTATTCAGTAATATACTGTAACTGAACATGGAGGTTCTACTTCGCCAGCATAGCTAATCGCAACTAGTAGATCTATGCTCCATAAATTTGTCTTAAGCCCATAGCTTGTGGCAGCAGATTCAGTAAGCTAATTAGGCACTGTGGGATGAAGAAATATCTTATTTTGTCTGCCTTATTTTGTCTGCCTTATTTTGTCTGCCATCCATTTCCTTAGGTGACCCCAAGTGCTGCTGAGAAATGGCAACATGTTTTTCTCCACACTCCTTTATCAGGCTGTGTCCCTTTCCTTCTTCAGTTTTGAGTTCTGTGATATATGATCTATCCTCGTCTCCCCTACTTGCGCCTTATTTATTTATTTATTTATTTATTTATTTATTTAATATATTTCTGTCCCACCCCTCCAGTGCAATATTGCTTGAGGCAGCTCACAAAAATGATGTTTAAAACGCACATGATAAAAACAATTAATATAATAAAATAATAGAGCCCTAATAAAAGTAAAATAACTACAAGCAGGAACCAGTTAAAACCAGATTTAAAAGTTGAAAGTTAAAATATCTCCAGATGTAGCTGTAGATAAAACATTAAACTGTCTCTCCAAAAAGATGAATTTTCAGATGCTTTTTAACAACCCTGAGGGAGGGAGCATGGTAAACCTCTTGGGAGCGGGCATTCCAAATCTGAGGGGCCACTACCCAAAAGGCCCTGCCTCTAGTCCCCATCAATTAGCTCTCAAGCAGCAGCGGGGCCGTGAGCAGAGCCCAAGATGCTGAACAAAGGGCCCTGGCAGATTTATATGAGTGAATGTGGACTGACAGATACCCCGACCCCATGTCTTATTGGGCTTTAAAGGTCAAAACCAAGACCTCTACCTCCTGATCCTCCTCTATCCCATTCTTCAATGTTGATTGCTGGCTTCTTCGATCATCCCTGCATTGTCTGTGTGGCTCTGTCAAAAGCCCTCTGAGAAGGGGTTGACTAGCAAGCCAGAGGTTGCCGGTTCGAATCCCCACTGGTATGTTTCCCAGATACTCCTATATCGGGCAGCAGCGATATCGGAAGATGCTGAAAGGCATCATCTCATACTGCGTGGGAGATGGCAATGGTAAACCCCTCCTGTATTCTACCAAAGAAAACCACAGGGCTCTGTGGGCACCAGGAGTCGACACCGACTTGACAACACATTTTACTTTAAGTGCCTTGGGGGAAAATTGTGCTTCATAGTTTTCTGGAGTAAATATGAATAGCAAATATCAGGACTCACCATCCACCAGGACTCTGTGCCAATTGGGGGCATGGAGGCATATCTCAGCAACAGAGCACCAACTTGGCATGTAGATGGTCCCTCGTTCAGTCCTTGCCCTCTCAGGTTGCAGAGCTGAGAAAGAGCTTCAGCCTCAAGGCTTGGCCTTTGCAGGCTGAGGAGCCCCCAGGAGCGCCTTCTGCCAACCCCTGCCCTGCCTGCAACTGCAACCACCGCTGCCACTCTGAACAGTGGCTGTGGCAAAGAGCCCCTTGGCACGGCTGGGCTCTCCCACCCCTTTCCCTTTTGCCATTGGTTGCACGTACAAGAAGGGTGTTGCCGCCAGCACTGGCTCACCCACCATGGGACAGGCCTTAGCTGCATACTTTGCATGCAGCAGGTCCCAGTTTCAAACCCTAGCCGAGATTGGTCTGGGAAAGATCCCTGCCTGAAGCCCTGGAAAGCTGCTGCCAGTCAGTGTAGGTGGACCCTTTGTGTGACCAGTGCTCCCTCTAACAGGGATTCCCAGGTGTTGTTGACAACAACTCCCATAATCCTTAGCCAAAGGCCATTGCAGCTGGGGATTCTGGGAATTGTAGTCAACAACATCTGGGAGTCCCTCTTACAGGGAACACTGGGTGTGACCCAAATACAGCACTTTCATATGTTAACATATGTTTGTATAAGAAAGCACAGGAGCAATAGCTAGCAAGAAGGAAACTCTGCTCCTCCTAATTCCTATTATTACTATTTGTAATACGCTGTTATTAGTATTGCCTTTGCCAGCAATGGCAGCTAGGAGCAGCTGCTGCTACCAGTTAGTCACCTCTAATGACTCCCCACCCCATGATCAGATAAGTAAGCTGTAATGGTAATTAGGAGCAGCATTGCCACTCATTTTTGTGGGAGATCGCCTGCTGCGTGTCACCCACCTAAGTTTTTGGGACAATAGTGGCCATGGCTTGCTTGCAGCCCTCTCCCACTCAGATTTGGAAGCTCCCAGGGAGTGTGGAGGCCCTGGACTTTGGCCCGGAAGTCCAGGGATAAGGATGCCTCTGAGGAGAGGGCTAGATGGCTAACGGGTCAGCTCAGTGTTCATCTTTCTGCAGCAGCCAACTCCTTGGAACATCTTTGCTGAATTCCTCTATCCTTCCTGGCCACATCACACTTCTGACACTAGTTTTCTCACCATGTTCTGCATAAATAAAAAGCAGAGTTTGTAACTGAATGTAAAATACTGCATCCTGAGAAGCTTACATTTTCATATAAAAAAGGAACGCATTTCCAGCCATTGGGTCGCAAAGAACTAGAGATTTATTGAAGTACATTTGAGATAGGAAAGACTTATCCTATCTATCAGCTACATAATGAATAGGTAGGGAGAGAGAGAGATGTTTCCATCTTCTCTCTAGGAGGAAAGGAAGAGGACTGACTCACTACAGGAAGTACCTGAGGAGTCAAAGCAGGGATCATAGAGCAGAGGCCAGCAGGGACAGGTAAGGAGACCCTCACTAGCTACCTCTGCTCCCAGTGCCCCTAGTGGTCATTAGGATAGTTGGTGCAAAAAGGTCGATGCACTGCAACTCCATCTCCAACAGTATTAGCAATCATGCCTGTTATTGATCTCTACTAATTGGGTGGTATTTTCCTATGTGTGTCATATGAATTTAAACCTAAGCTGATGGCTTCTCTCTTTCTGGGTTGGTGGGAGAGGGGTCGTTTTGAAGCTGCTAAAAGCAGGATCCTGACCTTTGAGATGGTGTTTTCTTTTGTCTCCTCAGGTCCTCAACCTGTTCTTAGCTTTGCTGCTGAGCTCCTTCAGCGCTGATAGCCTGGCAGGATCTGATGAAGACGGCGAGATGAACAACTTGCAGATTGCGATTGGCAGGATCACACGGGGGATTGACTATGTAAAGAAACATGTCCTCCTCCTACTTCACAGGGAGTTGAAGGCAAAGTCAGAGCCACCAGCTGAGGATCAGGAGGACAGCAAGAAGGAGAACTTTGTCCTCAACCATGTAGACACAGGCCAGGACTCCAAATCAGAATACATGGATGGTATAGCCAAAAAAGAGGCATTCATTGATGAACTGGACCATATGAACTTCATTAACAACCCCAACCTGACCATACATGTCCCGATAGCTTCTGAGGAGTCTGACCTTTATGATGAAACTGATACCGGTGAAGAGACTGCTGACGACACCAAGGTGAGCCTTGGACCCCAAAGAGAGCAGAGGCAGGGCTGCAGGTGGTCTGTTGTGCTAGTTTTCAAGCAGCATGTCAAGGAATGGGGCTCCTTGGAAGTGTATCGGAGGTTCTTTGAATGGAAGCTCCATGGACAGGCTTGCCTTGAAAGCCAACTTGTCCATCTTTATCAGTCTTCCTCTGCAATGGGCTCTGCAGAGGATTCTGGGATGCATTTTAGCAAAGACACTCCGTTCATGTGGGACAATGGTGAGACAAAATAGGCATGCTGCCAAATATAAAGGACATGCTCTAGAATGTTTTCCAGAATCCTCTTTAAATGCACCAGGGTTTTGTGCTAGAAGTAAAGAGATTCCCAGGCAGACTGAGACACATTTGTACAGAAAGGTGTTCCAAATTAGTATGATATTCATACAGAAAAGTGCTATCTGAGGCAGTTGCCTTGCTAGGCCTTCTTGACGGAGCAGTCCTGGCTCCCAGAGCAGAGCATTTACAACATGGCCTCTCCTGACAATCTCAAGAGGTGATGGAGAGGAGGTATTCCTTCAGATATCCCGAGCCTAGATGATTTAGGGCTTCCACAGTTAAAAAGCAGTACTTTGAACTGAGCTCCCAAACCAACCAGAACAGCTCTTTGAGAGCTCGTATTACCTGGGTGCTTAAGTCAAACAAGCACAATGGGTCAGGATCATGGTGGGAGAAGGGACTGGCTCTATGGAGGCGGATACTGGCAGTGCCAATCCATTTTCCGCCTTCATGGCTGTTATTTGCTAAGGGGAAAAAAGAGCTCCAATTTTTCTCCTTAGCAGCCATGGTGGGCCTGATCCGGATCAGGACTGTGGCAGGAATAGGATTAAAGCCCTTACTACCATGGTCCTGATCTGCCTGCAGCTTAACAGTACAGACTTGCAAAGCCCATGCTAACGTTGCAAGTTTGACCCTTAGCACCTCGTTGCTACATTCTGGATCAGTTGCAGTTTCTAAATGCTTTTCAAAGGCAACTCCAAGTAGACCTTTTGCTGAGGACTTCCAGGTCAAGGGGAAGAGCCTAGATAGACCTTTCTCTTCAAAAGCTGGCATGCCCACTGCTGGTAATCTTGTACTGTCTCCCAGTCCTAACATTATGGTAGCTCTTCTATATGGATTCAGACACATCAGTGTGTGTCTGCCCCACAGAGTCAGCCCCTCTTCTTGTGGCGTGTAGATCTTAGGTGCATTGGCTGAGGCTTAAAAGCCCAGCAGCCTTTGCATAGGGGGCCCACTTCCCAGAGCGCATCACATGTCTAGAGATTATCCGTACTGAAGTATTCACGCTAGATCCAATTGTAGGGGCCTCAGCAAGTTTCCTTAACTCATAGGCTCCTCTGCCTGCCCCTCCTCCAGTCATTTATAATCAAACTCAAAAAGCCACTGCCCTCTCCTCCATGGTTTGCTTCCTTACCTCCCAGCCAAGTTCTCCTCTTCTTGTTGCCATATCATATTTCCCAGCAGTGACTTTATCATGCTTCTCTCAAGCAACCCGTTCCTTCCACAACATCAGAGCAGATTAGGATTTACATGAAGATCTCAGCTGGCAACCCGTCTTGCAGGGAGACCACTTAGAGTTTAGGGGATGGATGGAACAAGTTCCTCTCCCAGCTCTGGTTTACTGCACTGTTCTTGTCCCCCCATGTCTTTTTTCAGGGGATGAGAAAGCAGTGCTTAATTTCTGAAAAGTTGATTACTGGGATTTAAGCCTGCCAGGAAACCCATAACCTCCTGATATGGAAGTCTTTCCCCCTAACCAGAGCTAATTGATAGCTGGATGCACTGGCTACGGCTGTTTGGTAGTAAGAAAAGGGCACTCTGAACATGCACAGAGATGCTTCTGTCTGTATTGCTCCTTCTTTGGATTGATAAACAGGTTCTGGGACTGAGCAAGAAAACAGAGAGATAATCCCATCCCACACCCATCTAGCCTGCATAGTCCTGTTCCCTTCTCTCACTCTCTTGGTGACATTTCAAAAAGTGGGGTTTTGTGGGGCTTCTGGAGGTTGATGGTGGCAGCGGGGGGCAGTCTTCAGCACTCTGCTTATTGTTTCTTTATTTTAAAAAATTATATCCCACCTTTCCATTTAGAAAATTCACAAGGCAACTTAACAGTACAAAAAACAAAAACAACAAGACAATTAAATGAAAACAGTTAATGCATAGGGAACAGACAGACAGACAAATGGACATTTATATTTTATATATATATGAATGTCAGTTTTTCTGTTTGTCTGTTCCCTATGTATTCCCATACCCTTTTTTGCTATCAGGACCAAACTTGGCACAGTGACTGCCTGGGACCCTACGGGTAACATAGGGTACCTGGGAACCCCAACAACCACCCCTGCACAGACAGGCAGGCAGATATACAGTGGGTAGAGTCACAAAACAAAGAGCAAACACCTTTGAGCTATTGGGACCAAACTTTGCAAAGTGACTTCCTGGGACCCTACGAGTAACATAGGCTACCTGGTAACCAGGACAACCACCCCGCACAGACAGGCAGGGAGAATATACAGCAGGTAAAAGGTAAAGTGTGCCATCAAGTCGATTTCAACTCCTGCCACCCACAGAGCCCTGTGGTTGTCTTTGGCAGAATACAGGAGGGGTTTACCATTGCCTCCTCCCATGCAGTATGAGATGATGCCTTTCAGCATCTTCCTATATCGCTGCTGCCCAATATAGTACCAGCAGGGATTCTGCTTGTTAGTCAAGCATTTCCCTGCTGCACCACTTAAGGTGGTAGAGCCACAAAACCCCGAGCAACGCCGGGTTGCCTGAGCAACGCCAGGCACTTATAGTTAGTCTCTCTCTCTCTCTAAAATTGAATGTCTGTTTGTCTGTCCCCTATGCATTCTCACACCCTTTGAGCTATCGAGACCAAACTTTGCAAAGTGACTTCCTATGACCCTACGAGTAACACAGGGTACCCGGGAACCCTGACCACCACCCCACACAGACAAATAGATGGATATGTATGTGTCTAAAAAACTTATTATAAGCCCAAGCAACGCTGGGTACTTAAAGCAAGTACAATGATAAAATAACCAGGAGTGGGAGAAGAACACAATATCTTGTAGGCCTACAGAAAAAATCTGGGGTTGGTTGGCTTGTTTTAAAGTTTTAACCAGGTGGTGAAAGGTCAAGAGAGAGCGGGTCTGTTGGGCCTTCATTGGCAGGAGTTCTGTAGTCAAAGTGCGACCATCACGTAGCTCCTTGTTCTTCTGTATGACTAGCGGAATAAGCTGATTGGTGCAATCTTATATAATTGGTTTGCAGAACTGTGCTTTTTAAACACAGAGGCAGTATAGCTCCACTTTTAACACAAGCAAGCACTGTAGTGAACAAAATCCGATGCTGCCAACCATTGCCCAGCAGCTCCAAATGCAAATGCGGAGACTTCCCTTCCATTTCTGGGAAACTGGCAGCAAATTCACAAGTGACTAAAGCAGGGGTTCCCAACAGGGGCTGCTAGTACCCCTTAGGGTACTTCAAAGGATCCCAGGTGGTACTCCGAACCCTTCTGCCTCCCCACACTGCAGCCACACTGTTTGTTCCTCATCTGAGGATCACCAGCTTGAAGCTGACACTCACATCCTCAGCAATGTGTCTGCTGCAGAAGGGAAGGGAAGAGGGTGAGGACCAGTATTCCCTGTAAGAGTAGGGTTGCCATATTCTGGCTTTCCAAATCTGGGTGCCTAATCCGCATATTATGTGAATTGGCTTGAAAATAATTTTTGAGCAGAATAGTGACTGCATGTTTTGCTCCATAACCTTGCTTCTATAAGGGCTAGAGCTTAGCTTTATAAATGAAATGAAAGCTGAAATCCGGGCGAATCTGAGTGAGATATTTAAAATCCGGGTGAAACCCAAAATTCCAGGGGGCATGGCAACTCTATTTAAGAGGGAATCCCAGATGTTGTTGACTGTAGCTCCCAGAATCCCTAGCTGCAGTGGGCTTTGGCTGAGGATGCTGGGAGTTGTAGTCAACAACATCTGGGATTTTCTGTTAGACTTGAGGTCCCTCCTCCTCTGCTCCTGATTGGTTGGCTACATGCTGGAGCTCAGCATACCCCTCCCCTCAGCCTGACAGACAGGCTTCAGAAAGTTAGTACTGAGTGAAATTAATTGGAATAAGACTTATGAGTAAATTAGTGTGGATGTGAGCCAGTGACTGGAGCAGCCTGTCTCATAACTGTAACATTTAATTTTTTGTGGGCGTACACACGCATAGATAACACCTCATGGGGTGTTATGTATATGTGTACTTGAGCTAAAGGTTTGTGACAGAAGGGGTATACTTGTTTAAAAAGGTTGGGAACCCCTGGACTAAAGGAAGTACCTCTTGACACAATGGATAATAAATGTATGGGCCTCATTGCTTCCTGATGTTGTTGGCTATTGATAGATGTTTGTTTCTTTAAAGAAAAGGGTTAGACAGATCCACAGACTAGAGGTCTATCTATTGTGCTAGCCTGGAATAGAATATACTCTGATGACCAGTTTGGTTGCAGAGCCTTTTGGCTTTGAAGCCCTTTGAGATGCCATTGGCCAAAGATGCTGGGACAATCCACAGAACTGGATTCTTCAGGGGCCGCCCAAAGTCTCCAGGTGCTTGAGGCAAGGTGCCAAATCCTGCTTCACCCCACCCCTTTGTGGACTTTAAAAGGGGGCAGAGGGCAACAAGATGAAAGCTAGCAGCCTTTCTGTGCCTTTCCATCCCAGTGATCTGGTGGCTGGAGTGGTTGCCTGCTTGCTAAAGAATTGGCGGAGGTGACGAATCTGCCACTTCCGCCAACCCACCATCTAAGGACCACATTAGCAGGCTGGCCCTGTCAGCTCTTCTTTTGTGCTTCCCAGGGCCATCTGGCTGGTGGCTGTTGAGGATGGAGGGCCAGGCAGGCTAGATGGTCCATTGACCTGATCCAGTAAGGCTATTCTTCGGACTGGAACATCAGCCTTACAGCAAATTACTAAGGGGAGGGGCTGTAGCTCAGTGGTAGTAGAGCACAAGCCTTGCCTGCAGAAAGTTCCAGGTTCTGTCCTTGAAATCTCCAGGTAGGACTGGACAAGTTCCATGTTTGAAGCTTTGGAGAGCCACTGCCAGTCCATAGATAATAATGAGCTAGGTGGACCAACAGTCTGACAGCAGAATGCAGCTTCCTATGTTCATACTAAGTTAGGACGTGTGTGTGTGTCTGTAAAATACTTTCTCTGTTGCTATTATTCTCACTTCCCTTTCTTGCACATACATTCATTAAAAGTATTCACATGCAACACATGTCCCTGTGCATGTAATTCACACACCACTCCAGCACACACATACCAGTCATAGCCTTACCATTGACTTCAATAGTACACTTATCTCCTTCTCCCACCAACAGCACACCGCCCCATTGGTCCCATGCTTCTGAGCTGTTGGAATGTTCATAAACACCTCTGCAGCCTTCCATTGCCTAGGGGAGGCTTCCTTCAGATCAGCTGAAGCAAGATTTCTCCCCGTCAATAGCTACAAATTTCAAAGACTGCAGCCTGTGCTTAACTATGGTGCTTGTCGGGTTTTGGTTGTTTTATTCATTTGTCAAGTTTATCTGATTTGAGGGGTGATTTTTTTTTAAAGGCATTTGATATGATTCTGTATTCAGCCATCATTAATGCCCTAAAATAATTTGTCCAAAGGTGACTAACTTTGGAAACAGATTGTCCCAGTTTTTCTACAGTGCTGACCATTAGTTAAGTGCACTTTCCCATGATGTTGTTTTTCACTTTTCATTATACTATTGTTTAGTATACTGGTGAGTGAAGCTAAGAGAGTGATGTGCATAAGACTGAGCCCTTGGCATAAGTTCATAGGAAGAGCTCCGCTGAGGGCAAAGGTCCATCTACTCCAGCATCTTGCCTCTGGCAGACGTGATGAGTCATTTGCCTCAGGGAAGCCCACAAGCAGACACAGGCAGTAGCCCTCCTTACAACTCAGCTCCAGCATCTGGTATTCAGAGGTGTACTGCCTCTGAACATGGAGGATCCATTTAGCTATTGCAGAAAATAGCTGTGTTTCTTATCCTCCATTAATTTCTCCAAAGCCTTTTAGAAGCTGTTCTGAACTAGTGGCCATCACCACATCTTGTGGCAGTGAATACCATAATTTAATTAATTATATTTTGAGGAAGCATTTGAGATTTTGGAAAGGGTTTACACAATACAGTTCATGTGTAAGGCTATAAATAATCACAATTTTTTAAAAATGGGGATGTTGAGAAGCCAGTAATGGTGAAGCTTCAACTCTTGAAATTCTACCTTCTGTTCTACTATTAAAAATAGTAGACACACTATCCTGATTACACACACGCACAAGCTGTTTTGAGTGTTCAGACCTGGGCCTGTGCGCAGCCCTGTGGTATTAAATGCATAATGCCTCTGAGCACGTGCAAACTTTTGAAGTTAATGTATGCCCCTGTTTTCAGTGATAGGGCTCTGGAATTCAGCTTTGGATCGTATGGAGTGATGATAAAGAAGTTACTCTAAGCATTTGCAGAGTATCTTTCCCTCACCACTGAGCTATGACCAGCTCAAAACACACACACACACACACACACACACACACACACACACACACACACACACACTCACACTCACTCTTTAAGGGATAGGACTTCCAAAACAAAGGGCCTGGCATAGCCTGAAGCCCCAGGACCTCTCCTTTCATAGCTTGAGCCCTGGTGCCAAAACTGAGCTCCAGAACCCATTTCTTAAGGCAAAGGCTCAGGAGGAAGAAGACAGATTTTTCCAAGTCCTAGGATATGACTTCCAGGAAGGTGTGTGCCCTAGCATCACTTATTTTAGAGATGCACCCCCACTGCAACTGACTGCCAAAGGTTTCCCACTGGACTCCGTGGCTATAGGACCATGTTAAAGTGGCATCTAGTGGCAGGTTTCCTGAACTCCCGGCAAAGTTTCTCAGGGAAGATTAAAGTGCTTTGCATTTTTCAGTGGACACTTCCATTAGCCTCCCCCTCCCTACTTCAGCCCCCCAAAGAGGCTATGCTTGAAAAGCTGTTGTGATTTTAGATTTTTAAATTAATTGGACATCCACAGGAATCTGCTTTTTCATAATGAGATTTGGGTGGTGTTCTCGTGATTAGGATCTGAACACAACAATGACTGGATTTTTGCATTCATGTATACGTACTCCTTCAGAAGAGGGATTAGTCATCTGTGTTTTTTGATGTTCTCTTAAATGGGCTGACATCCACACCCACAATTATGTTTTTGAATGTACGTTGCTCAAACAGCTATTCCCCATGCCACATGGCAAAGTGGTTTTGAAACTGAGAAGAGTTTTCCAAAAGTAGTTTGGGGCAATAGCATGGGAGAGTGGGATCTGCTCCTCCCATTTTTTTTTTTTTAAAGTAAAAAACCATTTTAAGCTTTAGTAACTCTTTGAATCCTAGTCAGTGAGCCCTTTCTGACGATTGGTGAGGGTCAGTGGAGAGGAAGTCTTAAAAAGTTACCTTCCTGCAGATGATCCTCATTGAGAGTCTGGGTGTAGAGATTGCATGCCCAGATGTGCAGCTGCCTCCTCAGGCAGCATGTGGGTCGGGTTCTGGGAGGCGTCTCCTCATCCCCCCAGAACTCCCATAATGCACTGCACGAGTGGTGATCCCCCCTTTTTGAAGCCGGCTGGGAGGCCCGCAGCCTGCCAGCCCCGGCTGCAAGCAGGAGGGGCTGGCAGACAATTACAAAAACGGTGTTAAGAGAGTAGCTGACTTGGTGGGTTTGCCTGGCTTTGTTAGCCCAATTTTGCCTACGTGTGAGAACAGCCTCACAGATTATCAAAACTGAGGGGCAATCCAAGTGGCTCAGATTTTGGGGGTAAGACATACTAATCCCTCCTTCTAGCACCTCTGAGCCCCACTATTGAGAAATTTAGTGCTTTTCGCCCTCCATCAGTCAGCTGGATAACCAACACAGAATTAGTGCTGACTCGCAGCGGCCCACTGACTCGTTTCCTTTCCTCCAGCGACCATCTGTGTGTCCTAGAGGAAATGGGTCTTATGGGGGACCACATGTGGCTATTCAGTACTAAGGAAAAGACACTTTGCACATGCATAAAGGTTCTGCATCCCAAATCAACAGGATCTCTTGTGCAGATTCAGACTTCGCTCCCACATACAGTAGGTAGCCACTGCTGCCAAAGCTCTCTGTGCTGACCATTAGTTAGGGAATCTGTGCATAGATTACTATGCATACAGCCCAGGGGTAATCCAAGATATTGTGGTGCTTGAGTCAATGCTGCCGTGCTTCATGAGCCTGGTGGGGGCCAGCTCTCTTTCTTGTAAGCTCTGGAAATGGCATGGGGGATGGGGAGTAAGGAAGGTGGCCAGCAGCCTTCTCATTTCTCCTCATGCTTCTTACAAGCTTTGCAAGGAGCGTCAGAAGAGACTCTCCTTGCAGAGCTTGCAGTGGTCAGATCAGTCCCCCAAAGCTGATCTGGTTGCAGCAGTGGGGGGCATCTTGCTGCCCTGCTGATGCCCCAATAGTCTGCCGCTTGAGGGGACTGTCTCCGCTTGCCTCATGAAAGGGCTGCTCCTGACACAACCTCACAGCTCTCGGGTGGACTTATGGAAACTGGTTCCAGAATAGAATCCTGGCAAGTGCTGGTTCAAATTCAGGCCTTCTTATCAGGGGCTCTTTAGGGTTTTCATGCATTGTTTTCACACACACACACACACACACACACACACACACACACACACACACTCACCTATACACACACATACACATACTCACCTTAACACACAAACAAGACAGGAAACAAAATTTAAAAACTGACTAGAATACGTCAGCATTACATAGATATGGTGTGTCTGTGTATACGTACACCATTAAAGAAGGCCCCGTTGATGTTTCCATTCTGTGAATGCATGCGTGAATTAAAAGGCCTGACATTTCTTCTAGAATAGTGATTCCCAACCTGGGATGCTCAAAAGTTGCTGAACTACAACTTCCAGCATCCCCCTAAATTGTAGCTGGGGATGCTGGGAGTTGTAGTTCAGTAACTTCTGGAGGACCCCAATTTGAGAGTCACTGTTCAAGAAGATGCATTCGATTCCTCCCACACTCCATTTTTCTGGTTCTCTGACCTGATTCTTAGTTGCAGTGGTTTAACATTTTTAAAAGCCCTGAAGTGGCCAAGGCAACTCCTCGCCCTTTCATTTGGGGCTCTCTCAGGAGCCTTTTTTTTGGGGGGGGGGAGGCAACTAAACAGACAGATGTGAGTGATGGGGTGTATGCTAGAGGGTTTGGCCAACAGTTATCTGCACCCAGTTTCTGAACTGGGATAAACTTTGACCTAAAAGCTCTTCAGCGTAAGCTGAGCCGTAGATGTTTGAGAGAACTTAACTCTCTGGAGCGTGGGTCTTGGCTGTACTAATTATAACTCAGGTCATTTGTCACAGCCAGTAGTGGGCTGGCTGAGAAGGAGGCAGCAAAGGCTTTGAAGAAGCTTGGTAGAAAAAGCTGTTTGGGGTGGGAATCCATACTCTTTTTACCTCTTCTTGCTCTGGAAGAGGTGGTGAGTATATGTAAACTACTCATCATAGAACTAGTTGCTAAAGGTACAGGTGGAAGTAAACCCCAATTATAGCAAACATATAGCTGTTATAGGCATTATTCACAACATACTTGGATAAATTCCAACAAGGGCACAAACATGAACACAATGTAGGATAGCTGTTTATTTGCTGTCCCCTTGTATGCCAGCAGGTGGGGACATTCCCTTTGGATAGATTTCCTGTAGAACTCTAAATGTGGAAGGTGTAAGTTCCAGCCTCAGCCCTGAAATCTCTACCTTTCCACCCTGTCTACTAAAACTTGTAACAGTCAAGAAAAACAGGACAGATACCTTAATACAGAGATAGCCAACCTGCAGCACACTCCTGCCAGTGAGTGAGTGGATCAGTTGTTTTATCACACGTGAGTGAGAGAAGAAGCAACCTGTCCATCCTCTTACCAGGAAGAGCCAACTGGGGATGCTGACAGGGGCTTGAGAGAAAACAACTGATCTGCTGGTACTAGGAACTGGCACAAGGCGGGCAATGGAGGCAGAAGAAGGAAGTGGAGGAAGAAGAGGAGGCGGGGAAGGTGATGGCAGAGGATGGTGCAGAGGGGCCAGCTCCAGGCCTCTACATGCTGATGGAAGGGAGTAAGGGTGGTCCTCTTCTTCTTTCCCAGCTGCAGACTCTCTCAGGGAGGATCCCTGTTCCCTACATCTTCATGCACGTTCCTCCAAACACCTTGTATGAACAAGCCAAGACTGGAAGAGCCATAATGAACTGTAATCAACTGAAATAAAAAGCAGCAATGTGAATGGCCCACTCATATTCTGATTTATGCTTATTTTTACGTATACACGCTTATATGTGCTTTCTATACTCTCATCCTAACTTGTCCTAGCTTACACCGCTTCCTCCTACCAGGGGCAGATTAATCTTTTGGCCACCCATAGGCAGCCAAAGATTTGCCACCCCGGTTACAAGAGTAAGGGGGCTTGGAGGGGAGGGAAACATTTCTGTTTTTTTACCTTTAAAAATGCCGCTGTGTAGTGGTGGGGGCTCTGCCCACCTCCTAAACCATCACAGGAGGTGAGAGCGGGCACTGGAGGATGGCGGCGGAAGAGGTCCTCCCTCAAGCCCGGCTTACTAGCAAATGACACAGAGAGGGCGATTTTGGGCCTTTGCGCATGCGCGCACATGTGCAGAGGCCCAAAATTGCCCATTCCACGTCATTTGCGAGTAAGCTGGGCTTGAGGGAGGACCTCTTCCGCCGCCATCCTCCAGTGCCCAATCTCACCTCCTGTGATGGTTTATTCTGGTGAGAAACAGATGGTGGCTGCCATCTGCCGAGAGGAGCATTGCCCAAAAGAGGTAGAAGCATAATAAGATGAACCTAGTGGGGCAGGTTTCTCCACAGAACGTTTAGTTCATTTCTATTCTTTATCTCCATAGGCTGCTTCTCACAGGTTTGGTTTCCTTTCTGCCCTCCACTGTCCTCTCTCCCCACTTCCTCCTTACTTCAACTGAAGGGAGGCTGTCAGTCCTTCACCAGGCTCTGAGACAGATTGCAGGTGGGGGTGGTCCATTTGGGGTGGGCCAAAGGCAGGTCAGGGCCAGCTACTGATCAGGGAGAGAGCAGGAGATATGGTTGAAGCTGGGCTGGTGTCAGAGCAGGGCAACTTGGTAGAACAAGTTGCTCAGACTGCTAGGCTGGCTGGGATGCCAGGGTATTACAGGGCCTAATGCATCCTCATTGAGCAGTTGACTGTTTCCAAGCTAGGGGTACACCGACAGTGCTCAGCCTGGCCTTGCTGCCTAGCGGGGGCCCTTGGCATCTTAATCTGTCTGGCTTGCTGAAAGATCAGGGCATGGGTGATGCAGGAAGTCAGGCACCAGACACTGGCTTGGCATACATGCTCCGGAGCTTTATGGAGGCCTCTCGGGACAGACCTGGGAAAGGACTACAACTGTAAGGATATAATGGCTGTCACCTCCTGAAGTGAGCACGAGGTTCCATTTGTCTCTTCCTTTGCTCTCCTCAGAAGCCGCTATCGGACGGGACAGAGTCATCCATATGCAGCACTGTTGATTACAAGCCCCCAGACCCTTTGGAGGCGGAAGCAGTGGCTGAGGAGGAGATGGAGAGTAACGAGCCTGAGGAATGCTTCACTGAAGGTAGGGTGGCTGGACAGCAAGCCCAGGCCAGGGACCTTGCAGGAACTTCTGGAGCAGAGCCAAGGCTGTTCAGACTCGGCTCCAGAACATGTGAAGAAGAGAGCACTCTGAGTGTGAGCATGGAGTCTTGCCCTTGCCTACCTGTTGGAGAGGAGAAGTTATAGCAGAGCAAGTGCATGTATGAGAAGAGCAAGCCCATTAAAGAGCATCTTGAGACAGTCATTTAAGATTCAAAAGCAAGTTAGGTTTGCTGGGGAAGTTACATACTTGGATATAAAAACCTGTGTAGCTTTATGTCTTCATAGTGCAGCACAGAGAGGGAGAGAAAGAGGCCACAGGGCTAATGGAGAATGCAGGGAGAGCAGGGAACAAGAAGGAGGGAGCTGGAGACCCCTGTATGGATCAGTCTACCAATCAGAAAGCCAGAGCAGAGGGAGAGAGATTCCTCCAGAGCAGAGGAAGACTAAAGAGGAAGACCCTTCTTCACTATCTCTATTTCTGATGCCCTGGGTGATAACTAAAAGGTGCAAACAGTTGATGCAACTGAGGCTGTGTCTCCAACACTACCTCACAACCTGCTTCAGTATTAGCCTTAGATCGGGGCAGGGGGTGCGGTTTCAACCTTTTAAAAGAAGTGTAACCCTTCTGTCCCAAAGCTTTAGCTCAGTACTCCATATAAGCAGCCAAGAATTATGACCGCCCCCAGAAGAAAATTTGCCAGAGCTGGTGGGAAATAAAATACAGGCTATGTGAATCTGTTCTGAGGCAAAAAACCACCACCACCATTCAGGGGCGTAGCTAGGGGAGAGTGGGCCCGTGTTTATCCCTCTTTCTGGCGGCCCCCCAGACTGAGGGAGATAATGAAGAAAACAGGGAGGGATGCAGCTGGAGGGCCATCTGGAGCTGGGGGCCCGTGTTCTTTGAACCCTTTCGTTCAATTATAGCTACGCCCCTGCCACCATCCTAACTCTACACTGTGGCTTCCTTCCTCTTACTGCCGGAGTCTCATTACCAGGGCTCCACAGCATACTCCTGACATGGCCCCACCAGTGTTTCCTCTAACAGGGATACTCAGCTGTTGTTGACTACAACTCCCAGAATCCCCACGCAAAAGCCATTGCAGTTGGGGATTTTGGGAGTTGTAGTCTACAACATCTGGGAATCCAAGTTAGAGGGAACACTGGGCCCTA